>NC_135384.1:17995227-18298257 GCF_049243985.1 Paroedura picta | reverse complement strand
AAATGTGTTGGGCAAAATTTCTATGTTGGCCATCATCAAAAGTAATGAATTGGAGAGCCAACATTGTTCAATCCTATAATAGGAACCATGTTTAATTTTATAAGCTGTTTTTATTTTCCACACCATCCCCTTCTATCACTTGCTCAGATCACTCTCTCCCAAGCAGCTAAGTGAATTATCTCTGCCCCCGTCTTCTATGCTGTGGCCAGCTTCTCCCCAATCCCAATAAAATGAATAAAGCAGGGCATCAGGCGTTTCATTTTTGCAAAGAAAAGTGTTTTTTTGTCATTTTGTTGTGTACACAGTATACAATGTGAGTTTTACATATTGAGAGAAAAAACGTCTCAGACACTAATAATAAACAATAAAAATATATAGGAACATCCAATAATACAGAACACAAATCCCATATCTCAGAACAATACCCTTGAGGCGCGAACAAGATACACAGAAATACACATTGTAAAAAAGGGGGCCTTCCAAGATCCAAATGGGGGGGGGGGGAGAGAAAAGTCTTTTTTTCCCCTGTCACAGGAAGCAGGCATGTATGTGCGCATGTGGTTTTTATTAACTTGAAGCTGGGCCCTCCAATACTGGATGTGTGTGGCTTTGGCCACTGCCAAGGAGCAATGCTTCTGTAAGGTTTCATATAGAATTGATGGCGCAGACCAGTTGCCCCATAAGATGTAATGGCTCGTGTCCCTCAAAAATTAACCCTGTACTATGAAACACACTCCCTTCCCCCAATCCCCTCATTTTTCCTAACCCCCTTGCGTTCAAGCTTACCTCACCTTGATATACAGTTTCAACCTACAGTCCTTCACCTCTATAAGGCCCAATAGCAATCAGTAGCCAGGTTTGTAGGGAAAGTAGTTAAAAACTAATTTGCAAGCTCTAAAATATTCAGAAGGGAAACCAGTCAACCCTCCCTCCCCCTTAAAACACTCAATTGTGAGTGGGGCTTGGTGTACACCAAATTCAGTACACACACACACACACACACGCCCTTCCACGCACACTCACATACACACTTGCCAACCTGTATTCACCCACAATAAATAATCAGGGAGGAAAAATGGGATCTAGAGAAATACAGGGAGTTGTGTGTATGCATATATAAAAAAGACCCTCCCCTAAATGAAGGGGAGGGGGGTGAGGGCCACCAAACCCATTACTGGGGCTATTCAGAGCCAATCAAAGTAATCCTGACATAGCATTTAAGAAAAAGAGACCACTCTTTCTAAGGTAAGATTCCCACCCCCCACTGCAAGTACCTGTTCATGACCCCCCCAAATGAAAAACAGAGAGTGGGAGGACATGTCATGTGTATTTTGGCTTGGCATTTCTCTAGGAAATGGGGACTGATGGGGTTGGGGAACTGAGAGAAGAATGGAGAGGATGGAACCAAACTAGTGTGTGCTTGGGTAGAAAGCCAGAGCCAGAGAGAGGGAGAGAAAGAGAGAGAGAGAAAGAGAAAGAGAGAGAATGAAAACAAAATGGGAAAGTAATGAAATTGAATTAGCATTGGAAAATCCTGCCAGGAATTTTATGGTGAAGAGAAAAGGGCAGGAACAGAAATGAGGTAGACGTTGGCTGGGAAATGGGACTCTGATGTGTGCAGAGCAGAAATATTTATGTCCAGTATGGGATTGAGCTGGGAAATCCAGAAGTTCCTGACAGAGTGGCTCCTCAGTTCATTCATTGCCAACTCTATGATTTTATGATCCCAGGAAGAATGAACTGGGATGGAAATGGGCTTCTAAGTGTGGCACATGTGCAGCTCGTGTGAATTGAATGACACAGGGCAGGGGCTGAAGAGGGGAAATTCCAGGCCTGGATCTATTCCTCTAATCTAAAGAGATTTAGTCTTAGCATTTCAATTCAGGGTTAGAAAGAGAAGGGGACTCCTGGTTTAGGAGGGCTAAGGGGTAGGAGGCAACACGGAATCTCCTTTCCCCCTTGACAACAACAATAAAAAAAATAATGACCTCCTAATGAAAACTTTCAGTCCAAACCAAAGAACGTCACAGCTACGGGAAAGAGAGAGAGAGAGAGAGAGAGGGGAAAGAGAGAAAAAGTCCTGCGCATCGTTAAGTTCAAGTTAGTCAAATACAATATGATACATAGACTTTTTATTCTATACAGTATATACAGCCGAGGGGAAGGGGGCAGGAGTAGAATCCTGCCTTGTTAAAGACCATAATGAGAAGAGGGGTGGCACCCCTCAGATCAGATGAAACGGGTCATTTGGGAAAATAAATCTAGGCAGCTTTGGAAGGGGGAAGTCATGGTACAGACATATTTTCTGTAAGTATCCACCCCTAATGTACTGGTCAGAAGGGATATTGGGCAAGATGGGGAGATTCTCCCTGTGTCACTAAGAGCTAGGATCCCAAGGGGGCGGGGAGGGCGGAGACAAACCACAGTGGTTAATAGCAGGATCCCCCAGCAGTAACTGCCTTCTCCCACACACAGAGTTAAAAAGTTAACCCTGGAGAGAAGGGCTCTCTGGAAAACGTCATGGGTGGGAAAAGGTGTGGGAAGAACTTGGCAATAAATATTTTTTTTGTCAGAAGCAAGAATAAAAAATGAACGTTGGTGTGCGGGTGAAAGCATCTCCCCCTTTTCCATCGCACAACAGTTTGGCAGAGTTGAGATTTGACTTGTTTGGGGTCCGGGAATGAAGAAGGGTTATATTACCTGATCAGACTGCGGATAGTAGAGACAGCCAAAGCCATATAACCAGTAAGGGGTGTGTGTGTCATTGCACAGTATCCCCCATGTTCATCTCAACCTCTGGGAGAATTCAAAGGGCCCCAAAGGAAGAGATGCAGGATAGAACGCAGGGGAACCCAGATACTCCCCTGGCCCTTTATTTCCTTCACCCGTGGAACCCAGGAGATCTCAGACCCAGCCTCCCAGCTCTAAGAATCACACGCCTTCCTATGGGTTCTCCTTCTACTCTCACCCCATTGCGAGCAGAGGCAGGGCAAGGCTGCTCAAATTAGACATTTATACATTTATATATAAATAATATTTCTCTGTACAGCCAGGGCAACAGGGAAAAGGGGGAGTGGGGCATCCAACCATCGAAATATTTGATGAGAACCTTCCCTCCACGTGTCCTTCTCTGCCATTGCAAACCACACCCCACCACCGAAACAGAAGATCCAGACCAGGTCCCTGCTTGTTTCTTTAAAAAGGAAAACAAAAGCAAAAAGGGCAGGGATGGTGGCAGCGGTACTGAGCAGAATCTGAACTCGTTGCCTGCAATGGTACCCCTCGATCTTCCTCTCCCCACTTCCTGCTCTGGCTCTGCAGAGGGGTGAGCTTTAGGCGGCCCCTCTTGGGGCGTGGCTCTGGGCGGCTGCAAGCACATCACACACATTTGCTCTGTGCCTGAGTCAGCAACTCGCTGAAGGAGTCAAACAGTTTCTCGAGCCATGGCTGGTTACGCATGCACTGTTGCACCACCTCCTCTTGGCCCAGGTCCTCGTCTTCACCCTCAATCGCTGTAGTCTGGAAGAAACCAAAACAGTAAGAATCAGTTAGTTTAATCTCCAGTTTGCTTGATCTCTGCAATTTGATTTCAACCTCCTCCATACACAGGATACTCCACAGTATCTGGCACCAGGATTTCCCCTAGAGTCCAACTTTCACTAAGCACTTAAAAAAATTTAGACAGCCCAGGCAGCCTGATCCTGTCAGATCTCGGAAGCAGCCCTGACTACCACTTGGAAGGAATCTCCGGGTTATAATATACACATTTCTATGCTAATCTTGGAACTTCAAAGAAAGAAGGAAAAATTCTGTATTGTATGCTTGGAGAAGTGTGGTATCTGGAAATCATATAGAGTTTGTACTTCTCTAGGATTATAAAAGGTATTTTTATTTTGTCAGTCCTTCTTCCTTTGTATGTAAAAGCTCTTTGAAATTTTGTCAAACCTTCTTACTAGAAGATTGGCTTGTCATATATTCATTATATATTATTATTATATATTATATTTTTATAATTTTGAAATGCTTTTTTGATCTCCATCTGTAATTTTCACAATATTGTCTTCTGGACAAAAGAGTTTTAAGTACATTACACAGATGCCAAACAATAAACAAATAAAATAAATACATCTAATGTTCCATGGGGTGATGTGAGCCACCATGTTGGTCTGAAGTAGCACAACAAAATTTGAGTCCAATAGCACGTTTAAGACCACCAAAAATGTATTCAAGGCGTGACCTTTCAAGTGCAATAAATCTTTGTTGGTCTTCAAGGTCCTATTGGACTCAATTTTTTTGCCCTCTGTAACAAGTGATGCACAGAAATCAGTTTTCCAGGGTGCTAAATGGCTATAGGTTTCCCTTTGCTATCAGGCAAGGCTGGTTCATAAACCTTGGATTCAACCACAGATTTGTCCACTCCAATCATGGGCAAATCCACTACAAACCTGCCTCAAAGGACAAAAAGACAGAAAAAGCCACACAAAAGGATATCCCTGCAAAGAGCAGAAGGTTGGATTCATGGGCCTCGCTTACCTCATCCTTACAACGCAGGAAAGTGTGGTACTTGTAGTGGTGAAGGGAATGGTACAGAGTGTAGAAAAAGGACTTCTCCACTTCCACGCTGAATTCCTGCCAGCAACCAGAGGAAACAAATGGGAGGGAGGATTATACAAGAGGTCACAGGCAATTTCTGTCCCCTGATGCTTACAACCCCTCTCATTTCATATTCCTGAAATATCCTAGAATCTCACTATTCCCCACCCTAAATGACCACCAACAAAAATAATGATTTATTTGAAATCAAGATATGCTAAAACTTCATCCACCCTTGTCCAATGCAACGCCTTCTTGGCTTCCCTTCCCCCATTTTACTTCTGTTCTCCACCAGCACCCCTGCTGCCCTCTCAATTTATAATACTTCTGTGGGCATTTCTTCATCACATTCTGTGGAACTTTCATTCATTCACTGTGAAAACATCTTGTGTTCTTCAGTGTCCTATCTAAAATACTTATTTAGCTTTTGAACAGCTCATGTTTTTAAAAAGTATCATTTCTAACTTCTGACCATTTTTTTAACATCTTCTACCTGTTGCCTCTCTAATATAGCAGGACTCTACTAGCTCATTTTGCTGCATGTGCAGGATTTCTTGAGTGCTCAGCAAGGTCTTCTCCTACAAGATCTCTTTGTTCCTTCCTCTCTGCTCCTGAAACAATTTTCATGTCAAGCCAACCCCTTGCTGAGATACCCACAAAACCTATTTATTCCTGAACCTCTTTTCCTTGACTTTAGCAATTTCTTTACCAAGCTCTGCCTCTTCCCCTGCTCTTTTGCATCTTAAGATTTTGTTTTTCTTCTGAACAAGGATCTTGCAGATACTGAGTAACTTCTAAGTAGTCATAAGACACAGTAACGACAAAGAAATCGAACAATTTTCATTGGCCAAAATCAAGCACCTGGATGCTGAAAAGAGAGTAATGTTCAAATTCATGATCCTTTATTTCAAGACAGGAGCTGTGAAAAATCAAAATAGACTGAAGAGAATCTGATTGTCCTGACCATTAAGTAATTCAAATTTCTTGAAACAGAGAATTATTGATATTTTTACTGAATGCTAAATTCCTTAAAAAGAGCCTCTTGTGGCGCAGAGTGGTAAGGCAGCAGACATGCAGTCTGAAAGCTCTGCCCATGAGGCTGGGAGTGCGATCCCAGCAGTCGGCTCAAGGTCGACTCAGCCTTCCATCCTTCCGAGGTCGGTAAAATGAGTACCCAGCTTGCTGGGGGGTAAACGGTAATGACTGGGGAAGGCACTGGCAAACCACCCCGTATTGAGTCTGCCATGAAAACGCTAGAGGGCGTCACCCCAAGGGTCAGACATGACCCGGTGCTTGCACAGGGGATACCTTTTTTAATTCCTTAAAGCCGTGTTTTTTTGTTATTCAGCAACTTGCATTTGCAAAATAAAATGTTTCAACAGATTTGCGATCCTGAAGCAAACAAAAATCTTAAGTATTTAAACAATTCTTAGAATCATAGAATAAAACTGTTGAAAGGGACCTCATGAGTCATCTAGTCCAATTCCCTGCACTACATAGGACACTCACAACCCTATCCCTCATCCACTGTAACCTGCCACCCCCTTGAACTTTCACAGAATCAGCCTCTCCGGGAGATGGCTATCGAGCCTCTATTTAAAAATTTCCAAAGATGGAGAACCCACCACCTCCCGAGGAAGCCTGTTCCACTGATGTTTAGATGGAATTTCTTTTGAATTAATTTAATCCCACTGGTTCTGGTCCGTCCCTGCAGGGCAAGAGAGAGCAACTTTGCTCCATTCTCTACATGACAGCCTTTTAAATACTTGAAGATGGTTATCAGATCCCTTCTTGGTCGTCTCCTCTCCAGGCTAAACAGACCAAGCTCCCCTAGCCTTTCTTCATATGTCTTGGTCTCCAGACCCCTCACCATGTTTGCTGCCATCACCTCCCATGATCTGGACATGATACTGTTTGATACAACCCAAAATCCCATTTGCTTTTTTGACTCATGTTCAGTGTATGGTCTATTAATTATTATTATTATTATTATTATTATTATTATTATTATTATTAAATTTATACCGTCACTCCCTTGTGGCTCGTGGCAGGGTACAGAATCTTAAAACTCCATTAAAACCCCATTAAACCCCCATTAAAAGACATAAAAATACCCCCAACATGGCAGAAAAATAATAAAAGATCCCAACTCCCACCCACACTACTAGTGGAGTAGAGAAGGAGGTCCCGATGATATTCACTTCAAAATACCGGGGGGGGGGGGGTAGATCTGTCTTGCCAACCCGAGCCTTAACTATATACCTGGCGGAAGAGCTCCGTTTTACAGGCCCTGCGGAATGTTGAAAGACCCCGCAGCTCTCCCGGGAGCTCATTCCACCAGTTCGGGGCCAGGACCGAAAAGGCCCTGGCCCTGGTCGAGGCCCGGCGCGCTTCCCTGGGGTCGGGAAAGAACAGTAAATTTTCACCCACAGAACGTAAGGCCCTGCGGGAGGCATAGGGCTACTGGCGGTCCCTCAGGTATGTGGGTCCCAACCCGCATAAGGCCTTAAAGGTTAAAATCAAAACCTTGAACCGGATCCGGACAGCGATTGGCAACCAATGCAGCTGCCTCAGCACAGGCTGAATGTGGGCCCTCCAAGATGTGCCAGTGAGGACCCTAGCAGCTGCGTTTTGCACTAGCTGAAGTCTCCGGATCAAGGACAAGGGTAGGCCCACATAGGGCGAGTTACAGAAATCTATTCTCAAGGTGACCATCATATGGATCACTGTGGCCAAGTCTTCGGGGGACAGGTAGTAGTAGTCTAGCCTGGCAAAGGTGGGAAAACGCGTGGCCGGCTACTCTCTTGACCTGCATTTCCATAGTCAATGGTCACACCCAGATTCCTGGCCTGGGACGTGATGGTAAGTTGCGCCCCTGCCAGGGTGCTTTCCTGACCCCGTCCCCTATCTCCTAGCCAGAGGACCTCCGTCTTGGCGGGGTTGAGGCAACTCTGCTTGAACCATTTTGTCACTGCTTCCAAACATCTGGCAAATGGTTCCAGGGGAGAGTCCGGATGGCCGTCCATGAGGAGATAGAGGTGGGTGTCATCAGCATACTGATGACAACCCAGACCAAAGCTCCACACCAGCTGGGCCAGAGGGTGCATGAAGATGTTGAACAATGTGGGGGAGAGGACCGCACCCTGAGGGACACCACAAGGGAGTCTGTAGGAGTGCGAGAACTCATCCCCCATTGCAACCCTCTGGGTTCGGTTCTGGAGAAAGGAGCGTATCCAGCACAAGGCTGTGCCCCATACTGGCAAAGCGGTGGACCAACAATTTGTGATCTACGATGTCAAAAGCAGCTGACAGGTCTAGAAGAACTAGCACTGCCGACCCGCCTCTATCCAGCTGACGATGGAGATCATCCAACAGGGCAACTAACACTGTCTTTACTGTGTGGCCAGGACAGAAGCCAGACTGATATGGATCGAGCATCAAAGTTTCCTCCAAGAATGCCAGGAGCTGGCCTGCCACAGCCCTTTCAACTACCTTGCCTAGGAACGCCAAATACGACACTGGGCGGTAGCTGGCAGGGTCCCGCTTCGTTTTTTTTCAGGAAAGGTCAAACCACTCCCCCCTTCAGCTGCTCAGGGAACTCCCTGAAGTCCAGGGAGAAGTTGATGATGTCCCTGAGTTGGCCTCCTATCCTCTGGCTGCCTCCCTTGAGGAGCCGAGATGGACAGGGATCAAGGGGGCAAGTGGTCACCCTGATTGACCCTACCAACTTGTCCACTTTGGATAAGGAGAGCCGCCTGAAGGCATCAAACGTCATCTCCAAAGGCGGCCAACAGGCCTCCAGTTCATTTACTGTATTTCTGTGGCGGGATTACTTTGACTTTTGGACATGTGTCTGAGGAGGAGACATCTAAATCCAGGGCTTTTGCCATACGGAGTTGTTGTTCAGCATGAAAACGATAAACTTCAGATCCCCTGACAGAGTCGTCCAGGGAAGGATCAGATGTTGTGCTGGATGAGGGAAGGGGTGAGCAGGTTCACCCTCTTCCATTTCTACTTCCATGGCATGGGGTCGGGGCTCGCTTGAAACCAAAAGCTACTTGCGGCTCCTCTCCAAATGGACGATCCCACTGGCCAATATAGATCAGAGATGGGTCATATGAGGCTCCAGACACCGAATGCCAAACAGACGGTTGACGTTCTAACCTAGGCTTCCTGACTGGGGACTAAGGGGGGAGGGACTGGAGATGGAGTTTGTTGAGTCAACCAAACCGTAGATATAGGTAGAACCGAAGGACTCAAGGATTTGTCAGGTGAGCTGTAGTCTGAATGGCTGGTGGTCTCGATTTTTTGACTTCTTAGACCTCTTTGAGTGAGGTTCAGAAGGGTGAGATCTGGGGTCTTGATCTGTAAGGACCTCCACAGTAGAGGGGGCCAGGGAAAGAGGCCAGTCTCTTTTCATGATGGGTCGAAACTGCTGTGGTCAAACGAACCGAAGCCGCTCTAGGGGTACAAGTGGGAACAGATGGTGTGTGCTCTGAAGCCGGTTTTGGAGAGCCTTTGGAGTGAATTTCTGACAGATCTGGCACACGCTGATGTTATGTGCCTCATTGAGAAAGAGGAGGCAATGGTCAGGTTCATCAGTGTGGGGGATCTTAACCCCACAGCGGAAGCACTATTAAAAGATAGCCTTTGAAGCTATAGGAAAAAGTAAGGAGCTATTGAAGAGGCAACTGTTTTTCATGGCAGTGAAAAAGATACTGAGGTTATGGGGCACTCTGATCATCTGTGCATCTTGGTGGGAAACTGCACGCATGTAACACCCTCATAGGAGCTTAGCTGCAGAAAACTTTCTATGGCTGGCCTGAGCTTGCTGTGTCCCAATGTGTGGCAGCACACAAGACGGATAATGAATGACTTGTTCTTGAGAATGACCAATCGATACTCACCGAGTAGGGTCCTTCTCCTCATAGGTCAGGAGGACAGCTTGGTGGGTGTTTCTCTTTCTCTGAGGTAGGCAGGTCAAATTAAACTTCCTGTCTTCCCATGGGAAACTCCCCCATATTGCCAGTCGGGACCATCTGAGAGATTTTCTTTGTACAATAACCAACTCTAGGGTTTTACTCCCATTATTAAAAGCAAAAAAGTGGAAGAAACAATACAAGAAGACAGGGAAAACCTTCAATTCTATAATATGTTGTCTCGCTATGAGAAAAGGTAATAATCATCAACTCTACCCCTTTACCGTAAATACAGGGAATGTAAGAAAACTGTAACTAGCATACTCCTGAAATGCCCAATTAAAAACCAGATGCGATAGATGATAAACCTCTGAGGAGGGACAAGCTGTCCTGATCTACAAGGAGAAGGACCCTTCTCGATGAGTATCCAATTGTCATTCTCCCTCTAGGTCAGGAGGACAGCTTAGTGGGACCCAATAACCCGGGTAGGATTAGGTATCATCATCACAAGGACCTTTTGGCTGAAGGCCAACTCAGCCACCTCAAATTCGTCTATTTTGTAATGTCTCTGTCTCATGAAGGTGGAAGCAGTGGCCTTGCAAACTTCCTCTAACATGGCCCTATTAGCGAAAGCACTAGAGGTGGCAGCACTCCTAAGGAAATGAGATGCAATCCCCTCGGGAATCATCTCCCCCATGGCCCTGTAAGCTTCCACTATATCAGAACAGAGACTCTGCTGATGGCAGTCTTAGACATAGGCTTGCCCACATTCGTGTCAGAAACATAAATGAACAAACTATCTGACTTCCTGATGTCCTTAGTTCTAGGAATGTAAATCTTTAAAACTCTTCAGACATCCAACATGTGCCAACTGCGTTCCTACTCAGACTTAGGTTTTGGATAGAAAGCAGGTAAACTGGTATCTTGGGATAAATAAAACTGAGAATCTACCTTGTGTCTGAATATGGGATTGGTTCTAAGAACTACTCTGGATGTCTGGAACACGCAGAGATTCTTATCCAAAGACAGTGCCCCCAGTTCCAAAACCCTTCTTGCAGAAATAATGGCAATGAGGAGTAAGGTCTTCAAACTAAGCTTGGACAGAGGTATGGACCTTATAGGTTCAAAAGGAAACTAATCAGGACCCTTAACACAATACCTAATTTCCACATGGGAAAATGATGTTTAGCAGGTGCTTCCGATAAAGCTGCACCTCAGAGAAATCTAATAATATGCGGATGTTTAGATAATGAGTGATCCCCATCTAACCCCAAGACTGTGGAAAGGGCCACCACCTGTCTGCGTAATGTCCCGGATCGTAACCCAGGCCTACTACCATCCTGAAGAAAGTCTAGAATGCTCTTGATCTTAGGAGCACAGGGATTAAGAGACTTCCTCGACACTACCTCACAAATGCCTTCCAAAAGCAATTGTAAAGTCTTATAGTGGAGGGTCTTCTAGACGCCAAAATAGTCTGTCACCGCTGGGCTATAACCCTTGATAGTCAGAGCCATCCTTTCAGTAGCCAGACGGTCAAGTTCCATCATCCTGGTTTGGATGCTGTAATGGGCCTTGTACTAACAGATCTGCGGTCACTGGTAGAGTGAGATGTGGTCTGTCTGTCATCTGGAATATTGAGGTGAACCATGGTCATCTCAGCCACCAGGGTGCCACATGTAGCAGTTTGATCCTTCTCAGAAACCGTGGTAGAACCAGAAGTGGAGGGAAGGCATAGAGTAGCCCACTTGGCCAGTCTGACGTGAGGGCATCTGACATCTCCGCCTTCGGATGATAAAACCTTGTGCAGAATCTGGGAAGCTGATGATTAGATGTGAGGAGAATAGATCCAGAATTGGCTGACCGAAGTGTTGCACAATTATCTGGAAGACTCGTCCGTTGATGGCCTATTCTGCTTCCTGTGTGTTCTGTCGGCTGAGCCAATCTGCCTGTGTGTTCAGCACACCCTGAACATGTTCTGCCCTGTGAGATGCGAGGTGCATCTCCACCCAGGCCATGATCAGTTTTGCTTTTTTCTGGAGCTTTCCGGATCTGGAACCACCCTGATGGTTTATGTACGCCTTTGCTGTGACATTGTCGGTTTGACTAGATTGCTCCTGATGGCCCACCAATGTAGACTGGTCTTGACTGACAGACTCAAAAAAAGAGGAGTGTCCTGTTTTTGTGAAATATGCTGTTGAAATGGCCGTAGAGCCTGCTGTAGTGGACAAGCCCTGGCCCTCCCCCACTGTACAGCCTCCGAGTTAGAGATCAACAGACCCATTAAACTAGCTAGTTGAAGTAATGACGTATGCTTTTCCTTGATGGTCTAAGTGACCAACTGAATTGTTTTCTGTATTTTTTTCTGGGGAAGAAACAGAGACCTCTGAATTGTATCCATGACTATACCCAGATGCTCCAACCGCTGACTGGGGACTAAAGAACTCTTTTCCCTATTGACCAGGACCCCGAACTGTTCTGAAATCTATATAGCCCTCTGGGTAAATGCTGTGGATAGTTGGAGGGAAAGGGCCTGGATCAGGAAGTCCAAAAACGGGTGAATGTGAATGCCTTCCTGTCTCAGAAGAACCACCACATTGACCAAAATTGTGGTTAAAACCCTTGGCACAGAGGACAGGCCAAAGGGCAGTGCCCTGTACTGGTAAAGGGCAGTGCTCTGTACCCTTTACACAAAGACATAAGAAGCATCTGTGCCCTGGGTGAATAGGCATGTGCAGATATGCCCCCTGTAGGTCCAGAGATGTAAGGTATTCGCCTTCCTGAAGTGCTTCGATTATGGACCTTAACATCTCCATACAAAATGTTTTTTATCAGATGAACCTGTTTACATATTTTAGATTCAGGATTGACCTCCGATCCCCATTCTTCTTGGCAACCATGAAAAGGAGCGAGTAAACCCCTTTTCCCTGTTTGTGTAATGGAACTGGTTCTATAGCCCTTACCATTACAAGATGCTGTACTGCATTTACCATGTACAGTCTTTTCTCCAGACACCGGGGAAGGGAAAAATCGATGTGGTGGTAGATCTACAAACTCTATTTTGTAACCCCAAGAAGTCACCCTCCTGAGCCCAGGTGTCTTATTCTTGGATCTAGCCACTCTGCTTGAAACTCTAGTAGATGGCCCCCTACAGGAATGGTCCATAATAGGAGTCCTGCCTGGGAGGGTTTGTTCTCCCCTTCGGAACGCTCAGTACACCCTTGTTTAAACCTGTTGTACCTATATCCGGAACTGCCCCTGCGATAACCCAGTCTGGGCTGACTCCAGGACCCCTGTTTTCCTTCTAGTCTAAACCTGGAGCATGAAATTTGGTTCCAGAAGAAAGAAGGAAAGGGCTTGCCATCTCTGTGAAAGCGCCCCAGAAATGCCTTTTCTTATCTCAGATTTCAACCAGAATTCGATCTAAAGCATCTCCAAAAAGCTTATTCCTTTGGAATAGGTAAGCAGTAACATTAGCCTTAGAATGTGGGTCCACCTGCCCACATCAAACATCTAGCAACAATTGTGGAGGCCATGGCCCTAGCAGCAAACACCACAATATCCAAGGATGTATCAGCACAGTTTCAGGAATAAGAGTCAGTAATTTTTTGTACCAGACCATTGAGCTACCACAGAGGCCGTAGTAACAGTCCTCATAGCCATAGCTATGACCTCGTGCGCCATACGTAATGCTGTGTAAGATTTTCGATCCATAGTGTCTTTCAAGTAGCCTTCACCATACTCAGACACCAGGCCTGAGGTCTGCAGAGCTGCGACTGGTCCATTGATGGCAGGAACCTGTAGGAATGACTCAGCATTATCAGGCACGGCATGCATTTTCTTAATAAATGAAGGAAAATGTTTTGTCATCAAAGGTTTCTCCCAATCTGCTCTAATTTTGCACTCAAATTATTCTGGCATGGGAAAATTCTTTAATGAAGTTTCAATCTTAGGGGAAAATTCCACACTCCCCTTGGGGCCAGATTGCTTAAAGTCCAAAATCGAAATTGATTTATTCTAAAGAAACTGGAAATCTTCTGTGTTAAAGAACCTTTTAGTTAGTTGAGGGACCTGGATTGGCTCCACTACCTCCTCATCTGAAATTCCCCTTCTTCCCTTTCTCTAATGTCCATCTCTTCCTCAGAAGAGTCTGAATGATTATGGGAGTCATGAGGCCTCTTGCGCACATCCTTGGTAGGCCAAGAAGCTCTGAAATGGCCAGTCTGGGAAGAGGATCTGCATCCTTGCTGTCTCTCAGAGGTCCTAGTCTCAGGGGAAGAGGAACAAGAAGCAGATGCTCAGCCTGCACAGAGTTCTGTAAGAACTGAAAAAATTTGGCAGGCAAATTAAATTGTCCTGCTGCGGCTGCTACAGTACTGGGCTCAGAAGTATCCAGCACAGGAGTTCCTGAACTCAGAGGCTACTCTGTAGGCCACTCTGTAGTTTGGATGATGCAGGTTCCCTCTCCTGTAGCTGCTGAGTGAGACTTCTTGGGGGGGGGGGGCGACGCGGCTCCTTAGAGGTCTTAGAAGGCTTGGAGCGCTGTCCCTGCTCCGTGAGCACTGGCTGCACTGAAGCCCTGTGTGCAGCCACCTCGATCTCGTCCCTGGGCTCAGCCTGTTCCTTGGGGACAGTCTCTGCATTCCGTTCTTCATTTGAAGAAAACTGGGCATCCCGCCTGTTCCACGCCATCTTGTGGACATACCACGAAATGGTGGCCACGGCTGCAAGCATGTGCTCCTACACACTTCCCTTTCCAAAACCTTGACTCGAAGCGCAGTCGACAAGGGAGGAAAACACAGAGTTATGAAATTAAGGGGATGGTGGAACAGGTAAGTGGGAAAGGAAATAATTAAGTCTTCTAAATAGATTAAGAGTAAGAGATGCCTAGTCGAGCTGCTCCCTCTCTCGAGGCAGGAAGAAGACTGGCAAAGATGGGGCCATTTCCCACCGGAAAACAGGAAGTTTAATTAGACCTGCCTCCCTCAGAGCGAGATGGGAAACATCCACCAAGCTGTCCTCCTGACCTAGAAGGAGAAAGTCATGCTGACTCTTAATAATTACAGCCATCCACTCTAGCTGCCCAAAACTTTGATGATTTGTTCTAAAGTTTTGCCAGCCATAGGTATCAAGCTGACGGGTTGCTAGTTACCTGGATATTCCCTTTTTCTCCTTCTTGAAGATGGGGACAGCTTTTGCCCACCTCCAATCTTCTGGCAATTCACCTGTTCTCCAAAAATTGACAGGAATTACATCTGCAAGTTCTTTTAGGACCCTTGGATGCAATTCATCTGGCCCATTTAAAGAAACTAAGTGTCTTATAGACTACGCCTACAGAGATCGTAGGCCACAACTCCCATCCCTCATCACATGAAATGATTTTGCCACATTAAGCATGATTCCCCACACAAGAGAATACTGAGAAGAATTGAGCAGTTCAGTCCTCTCTTCATCACCTGTTACAATGCCACTTTCTTGTCCCTATTCTTTTTCTTACTTTGAATAGAACCCTTTTTTGTTGTTTTTAGCATTTCTTGCTAGCCTAAGATCATACAGAGCTTTATCTTTTCTAACCCTCTCCCTACATGAATTGGTTATTTGTTTATATTTCTTCTTGGTTATAAGGTCTCCCCTTCCACTTCGTAAATGGATCTTTTTTATTATTCAATTCTTTAGAAAGCTGTTTATGGAGCCACCCTCATTTCTTTAGGTTCCTCCCAGTTTTCCTTCTCAAGAGAATTATCTGTGATTGTGCTTTCAGTAGAAGAAGAAGAAGAAGAAGAAGAAGAAGAAGAAGAAGAAGAAGAAGAAGAAGAAGAAGAAGAAGAAGAAGAAGAAGAAGAAGAAGAAGAAGAAGAAGAAGAAGAAGAAGAAGAAGAAGAAGAAGAAGAAGAAGAAGAAGAAGAAGAAGAAGAAGAAGAAGAAGAAGAAGAAGAAGAAGAAGAAGAAGAAGAAAAGAAGAAGAAGAAGAAGAAGAAGAAGAAGAAGAAGAAGAAGAAGAAGAAGAAGAAGAAGAAGAAGAAGAAGAAGAAGAAGAAGAAGAAGAAGAAGAAGAAGAAGAAGAAGAAGAAGAAGAAGAAGAAGAAGAAGAAGAAGAAGAAGAAGAAGAAGAAGAAGAAGAAGAAGAAGAAGAAGAAGAAGAAGAAGAAGAAGAAGAAGAAGAAGAAGAAGAAGAGTTGGTTCTTATATGCCGCTTTTCCCTACCCGAAGGAGGCTCAAAGCTGCTTACAATTGCCTTCCCTCTCCCCACAACAGACACCCTGTGAGGTGGGTGAGGCTGAGAGAGCCCTGATATCACTGCCTGGCCAGAACAGGTTTATCAGTGCCGTGGCGAGCCCAAGGTCACCAGCTGGTTGCATGTGGGGGGAGCGCAGAATCGAACCCAAACATGCCAGATTAGAAGTCCGCACTCCTAACCACTACACCAAACTGGCTTTCAAGTTTTTCTGATCATGGGATTCTACCCAATATAACTTTAAGTTTGTTAAAATTTGCTCTCATGAAGTTCAGCCTGTATATATGACTATGTACAGTTTTTATCTTCCCCAAGGTCATAAAATCCAAAATCATATAGTCACTACCACCAAGAGCACCCATAACTTACTTTGTTAACCAGTTCTTCTCTATTGGTGAGAGTCAAGTCTAAAAAAGCAGACCCCCTGGAAAATGTTTCACATTTCCATTTACTCTGGCACTATTCTCAAACAAAGGTGTTTACAACATAGCCATTTGCTCCGACATCCTGGGTAGCCAAGGACACCAGCCTAGCTCAGGTGAATCCACCACACCTTAACAAGGACCATAGAGCCACCTTACAAAATGGGGAGTGCTTCAGAACTGGTGGTGTGAGGCCAGATTTATAAAAGTTCTTTTTTAAAAAACAGGAACAAAGCAAATAAGTCGCTGCAAAGCCAAGAATTGTCTCTAAAGTCACAAGGTTCGTGATCCAAGGTAGCTTCTTTATGCCTTCTCTGCCCATGACAAGACAGCTTCCATCTACATGTTTCTCAGGAGTGGAAGATTGTTAATGCCCACACAAAAGCAGTGGTCCCCAACCTTCTTATCACCGGGGACCGGTCAATGCTTGACAATTTTACTGAGGCCCGGGGGGTAGCCACCGCCGCCCCCAGAGCCCCTGCTCCACTTGCTTTCCTGCCGCCCCCCTAGACTTCCTGCTGCCTGCTGGGGGGCGCTGTCAGCAGCAGCTGCACAGTACAACGCCGAGGGGGTGCCCCAGCCATGGCGGCTGCCGGAGAGCACCAAAGGTGAGCCAGCGGCAGAGTGGCAGGGCAGCCCCCGAGGCAGCAGCCGGGGAGGAGGATCACCAATAGCTGCTCATTGCTTGAATCCTATGATCACTGCTATGTTTATGCACAAATGAGTCTCCTCTTGGCCAGAATTGTGCAATGTTATTTCAATCACACAAAATAGTTTGGACTACAAAGGCTATGGCCCCAATAGTCCTGAGAGTTCCAGGGTTGAGGCCAACTGACTCAAAACATCTACAGGTGCCCCCCCCCCCCAGACTGAGAGGTCAAACCTACCTAGAGATTGTCAATGTTACTGTTTGTTGAAATGTTGTTCTAGTTGTTAGGTTATATCATGATTGTTATCCGTTATGTTGATATTGTTCTATGTAAATATTCTGCAATATTTTATGTAAACTGTCCAGAGCCTTAGGGAACGGCAGTATAAAAGTCTAAATAAATAAAGGTAAAGGTATCCCCTGTGCAAGCACCGGGTCATGTCTGACCCTTGGGGTGACGCCCTCTAGCGTTTTCATGGCAGACTCAATACGGGGTGGTTTGCCAGTGCCTTCCCCAGTCATTACCGTTTACCCCCCAGCAAGCTGGGTACTCATTTTACCGACCTCGGAAGGATGGAAGGATGGAAGGCTGAGCCAACCTTGAGCCGGCTGCTGGGATTGAACTCCCAGCCTCATGGGCAAAGCTTTCAGACCACTGCCTTACCACTCTGCACCACAAGAGGCTCTTTATATAATATAGAAGATATATTACATTTGAATTTTATTTAGGGAGCTCAAACATATAAAAAATATTTAAAACAATCTAGTGGACATGCCAGGGATCTTCATATGAGTATAGTGAGGAGCCGTTATTATTGAACCATTTGGGTAATTTTAGATCTGGTAATTTTTGCACTAATCCTGGAATATTTTTGTCATCCAAAGAATGTTGGCTTATATATGTTA
Organism: Paroedura picta; assembly: GCF_049243985.1. NCBI lineage: Eukaryota > Metazoa > Chordata > Lepidosauria > Squamata > Gekkonidae > Paroedura > Paroedura picta. The sequence continues at coordinate 18,280,536 of NC_135384.1, read as the reverse complement.
TATAAAGGAACAGCTTTCACAACTTTTTTAGGTTCTAAAAGCTGCCACATTGGCCATTTCACTGAATAACGCACTATGGGGAAAAATACTTACGACCTACCATATAGATTGGCTTCTAATACCCACCTGCGATTTGGATACATTCTTCTTGAGCTTATTGAGTGTCTTGCGATTGTAAGGTTCACCACCTGGGCGCAACTTGACTGTGGCGTCGCATGTTTCAGTGTGGAGCTGAGGGAATGTATGGAGTGCCTCCTGGACAGAAGACAAAAAAGCAACCATGAGATGGGAGATTCCACATAAACAGATCCACTCTATGACACTCACACTCCTGTACATCTTGGACCCCACTGGGCTATAGTAAGGACCAGCAATTCAAATAAATAAGAGGAATAAAGGTTTTGAGCATGGTGGGGCACCATCAAAGAACAGTGCAAGGTACAGCCACACTGCACACTGAGAAAAGCTCAGAGATGGTGAGGCATAACTAGGTGGTATCCAGTTTGGGATTGCGGGGGAATGACTTTGCTAATCAGAACAACACTGCCAGACCTACTGAGTGGGGGACACGAGTAGGGAGGCTACTGAGCTTCAACTAAACTACCTGAGAATCTAATATAGATTCCCTCCTCCCTGAGACAGTTTGCACACTTGAAACCTTGCTGCAGTTTTATTTTAATGATGATTCCCTCAATTAAAAAAAAATATTTTGTTGAGAGCTGCATGGGATGCTTTTGAAGCAAGCTCCCACTACAAACTGACAGTATTAAAAGGAAACCAAGTAAATCTTGCTACCCACATGTTTGAGGTGATGTTTGGGGGTAAAGGAAGAAGACAAGGCCCATAGTACAACCATTTGCCTTGAAGGCCAGAGAAAATGGATATCCCATTCTCTAAAATCAAACAGAATCTTTTTGCATTGTTTATTGTATTTATCATACTGCTTACATTTCACTGTTTTCAAATTTCGTAATCCTGTTTTCATTGCTCTGTCCCCATGCATTGTTTTTTATTGCATTGCCTTATTCTGTAATCTGCCTTTCATCTCATTGAGAGAGGAGTATAAATTAAGAAAATGCATTCATAACAAATAAATCAATTCCAAAAGGAACTCATCTTAAAGGGGCAGAAACTGTAATGGTGAGAACAAGGAGGAGGCCCATGGGTCAGAATATGGGTCAGACACTGTCAGGGGTCCCAGCTTAACCTCAGATGTCACATACTTTCAACCTTCAAACTTTAGCATGCGTTCTCCCTTTGTCTCCACCCACACTCTATCCCTCTCCTTGCTTGGGCTGTCATGAAGGTGAACCAGGAGGAAATTCCGGATGTATTGGTTATCAGCTTCAAGGCCATATGTGGTCTGGGCCAAGTATACCTGAGGGATCGCCTCTCTGCCTACACCCCTCAAAGAGCCTTGCACTCTACCTCCTCCAACCTCCTGGTGGTCCCTGGCCCCAAGGAAGCCCGCTTGACCTCAACCAGGGCCAGAGCCTTTTCCATTCTGGCCCCCACCTGGTGGAACAAGCTCCCAGAGGAGATCGGGGCCCTGACAGAACTAAAGCAGTTCCACAGGGCTTGCAAAAGGGAGCTCTTCCACCAGGCATTTGGTTGAGGTCGACCTGTCCATCGCTTCTAATTGGCTCCCAAGCCCCCCCCCCCTCCTACCATGACTGTTAACAAATCTACCCAACCCCTGGGTCTCAGTATGAGTTGAGCTAAGGTTCTTGCAGTTTCACTTTCCTTTAATGTTATTGTTATTATGTAAATGTTATTGTTGTTGTTACCACCTTACTGTTACTTGAATGATGTTACCTGTACTATTTTGTTGTTTCATATAAACCGCCTTGAGCCCTCGGGGAGGGCGGTATATAAATACAATATAAATATAAATAAAATATCTACTCCCAGGTTCTGTGACCAAACAAACTATATGACTTAACCAAACATCAGAGAACAATACCATTTCTGGGAGGATTAATGCTCTTTCCCCTCCTGATCTGTACCCGTACCTGTAGCGAGGGGTTAAGAGACACTCTCTTCAGCACCTTTTTCTTGTGATCATTCAATATCCCGTCAATCTTCCTCATGGGTGGGAGATAAAGTTCGTCTGTGAAAGAGCATCCAAAAATGGATTTAAGGGGCAAAAATAGATTGTTGGGATGGAGGTGGGGACAGGACTTGAGACAAAGACTCTGGAGAACTCGCATTCTGCAATAAAGCAATCAATTTTCTTCCTCAGGATACTAGAATCCCCAGACAGGAACTGGTTTTCTTAAAAAGACCTGCTTGTAATAGTCAGAAAAATAATCTGCTTGTGTTTAAAGCCAACATTAACCAACCTAACTGCAAATTAATGGTTCATAGTACTCAACAACAAGCCTTCTATCCCTATTAAGGAAATGCCAGACTGTTCTATCCACAAGAGGTCAAAACTAGGATTACACTGCACATCAAGGATCTTGTAGCTTGAAAATGCTCTTTCTCCTTTTAAAAGAAGAGCCATTTCTCAGTTCTTATGACACTGAAAGGAAGACGGACCATATAGAGATCCTGAAATTCCTTAGTAGTCTGCCATCCAAATACTGACCAGGGCCGACTTATCCTGGACCATTCAGGTCAAAGCAACAGGGATTAGGTCCTATTTAACTTTTCTAGCAGCCAGGTCTGTGGGTAACATCTCATGATTTCAGGTAATCAAAACCCAAGGTGATCAACAGAACTGCCCCAAAAGCATCTCTTCAATTGCCTTCCCTTTCCTCTCCCCACAACAGATACCCTGTGAGGGAGGTAAGCTGAGAGAGCCCTGATATTGCTGCTCGGTCTGAACAGCTTTATTAGTGCCGTGGCGAGCCCAGGGTCACTCAGCTGGCTGCATGTGGGGGAGTGGGAAGTCAAACCCAGCTCACCAGATTAGAAGTAATCGCTCCTAACCACTACACTAAGCTGGTGCTCCCTGTTGCAGGAGTATTTAGAATCATAGAATCATAGAGTTGGAAGGGGCCATACAGTCCATCTAGTCCAACCCCCTGCTCAACGCAGGATCAGCCCTAAGCATCCATGTTAAGTATCTGTCCAGCCACTGTTTGAAGAGTGCCTGTAAAAAAAGAAGGGGGCTCAAAACAAATACCTGCACATTACATAAAGAGGGGTGTGACATGGGAACTGAACCAGCAGTGAATGAAGAGAGAGAAATTAGCTGGTCCGTGCAGGATGGCAAATTCCACACCTGGGTTTGTTAGGAATGGGACTGAAAGCCAAACACCCTCTATCAAAACGTCCTTCCGCAAGCAACTATATTACATAGCACCCTTTGGAATACTGCATAGTTCTGATCCCACCCCACCCCACCCCACGAACACTATCAGATCTCAGCTGCCCTAAAAGGGTGTTTAAAAATTTTTTTTTTAAGAAATAAAGATAGATAAGGAGAGAAATACAAGGCAGGCTTGCAATATTATGCATGGAAAAGGCAGAGAGTTTTCCCACCCTTCACCACAATGCCAGAGCCAACTAAATTGACTGCCAGCATAGATTCCGAAGGTTCTAATTCAACCTCTTGATTTTTAAAATGTATGGAATTCAGTATCACAAGTCAGAGTGACCGTTAACAGTATAGATGACTTAAAAATAAATCAAGCAGATACATGGATACTTGTGATTCATGTGCAAAACAGTAATTTTTAAGAGGGTATTTTTAAACAGACATTAGGAACTTTAGTAGAATGAATCAGCTCCAAGAGGGCATTCGTACAGTGGAACAGGATTGTAATCCACGGCAACAATTACTGCAGGTATTATCTGCCTTTCCTGCATCATCTTACACTTTGCAAGTCACTTTCTGTATAGACTACTGTATAGAGCTCCAACTAGTGTTACTAAAGTTTGGAGCCACCTTCAGCTTTTTTTGACACACATGGAAATGCACTCCTGAGGTAGAGTTAGGCAAAAGCTGAGAGTGGCAACCTCAGATAATACATATTTAAGAGGTGGGCTCCAAACCTGATACTTTAGAAACACTAGTGGGAGCTACACTGAACAGATTTTCCTTTGCCGCCCAGCGAGCCTTTTAGATTTTGGTCTTATGCAATGGAGCATCTCCCACAATATATTGACCGCTGAGGAAGACCCCTGTGGGGCGACACGCCTTCGGTCTGTTCTGTCACGTGCAGTTAGATACGTGTTCTTTGTTTTTAATTGATTATTAGTGCATTTTGTTATCTGTAATGATTTTTTATATATTATTTTGCAGCTCAACTTTTGGGTTCCTGACTTCTGTTCAGGTTGGGTTTCGGTTCCCTTTTAGGTTTTGTATCCACTATTGGAAACAGGATGCTATACCTAGCCATTCTTATCTCTCAAGGCCACCCCCCAAAAAGCCTTTGAATCTTTGTTACCAGGAGCAACAGTGACAAAACAAAAATGGAGACAGGAAGAAAAGATGAAAATAAATGAATAATGAATTTGAATACAGGATTTGCAAGGAACACCCTTAGACAAGCAAAAAGCCTCCAAACTATAAGATATTCTCTGCTCCCCACCCCCCTTCCAAATCAGCAATACAGAAGAATATGCACCATTTGTATCCTCGAGAGCTTGGATCATATCCGGATCAAGGGCAGTGCTGACCAGCATCTCCACATAGCTGCGGTACATCTCCTTCATGGCTCGCGTATTTAGAATACGTCCTGTTGGCACACGCTCTAGGTGGGGAAAGGGATAATGAGAGGGCAGGAAAATGACACCACAACTGCACAGGCCTCTCTGACATCCCTGACTGACTAAACTGGAAGCATTTCTCATCTGGCAAAGCAATGCAGTTCCGAGAATGAGCTGTTGATCTTAGAGACTGCTGGTTCAAATCTCAGCCAGAAACTTAGTATGCATCCCGGTTCTCCCACTTGCAAACCAGGGGTAATATCTCCAGTGGATTCTACACTGTTAGGATTACTATGATAATATAGGGAATTGCTTTGAACACTGATGCAGTGTGATCCAAATGCAAAGTACTACTGACATTTCCCCATTTTAGCACTTAAAATATAAGCTCCTTCCCTTGTTAGTACCACCTTCCCCGATTGATTACTGGGCCTCAAAATGGCTGTGTGATAACAGTGAAATCCACTTTACCTTGGCTGCCTATATCCTGCTCCAGCATGGACCATTTCTTCCACATGGGCTGAATCCAGACTAAATTTCCAAGAACTATTTACTTCATTTATATCTCTCTGTTTCCCTTATGGGGACCCAAAGCAGCTTACAGCTTCTGCTGTCTTCCACTTTATCCTCACAACTTTGTGAGGTACGTTAGGCTGAGTGTGAGACTGGCCCAAGGTCATCCAGCAAAGCCTGCATGCATGGCAGAGTGGGGATTTGAAGCTGAGTCTCCCAGATCCTAGACTTCTAATGATTACAGCACACTGGTACTCTGCTTTTCCCACTGGCTTTCTTGTCTCTGGCCTCCAATCACAGCCCACTGACCCGCATGAAATGCTGCACCTGGTAGACAGGGTACCCTAAGGAATGAGATAGGAGTCTGCAACAGGAAGGGGTATATGTGTGGAAAGAGCCCATTTAGTCTGGATCCAACCCCATAATGCTCCTGTTCATTTTTAGGATGCCTAGTCAAATGCTGAGCTGCCTCATGAACCATCACCATGCATTCCCTTGGAGCTGGAGGCCGTACCCTGCTCCACTCACCTTCCTCACTCTGCTGGTCAGGACTGGAATCCGAGTCAGAGGAGGATGCCGCCTCCTTAAGCCATTTTTTCCTCTTCTTGGGAGGTGGTTCCGCCTTCACCTTGGCTGGCTTGGGTTTGGGTTTAGAAGTCCCGCTGGCTGGAGCAGCTTTGGGGGGAACAGGCACAGGGGGGTCAGTTTTCTCCACTTTGAGAGGCTTCTCTGCCTTGGCCACTTTTTCCACCTTGGGGGGCTTTTCAGGCTTTTCAGACTTGGGGGGCTTTTCCAGCTTAGGCCCTTTCTCAGACTTGGAGGGCTTCTCAGTTTTGTCCGTTTTTTCAGCCTTGAGTGGCTTCTCGGCCTTGATGGGCTTCTCAGGTTTCTCAACCCTCTCTGGGACTTCTGGCTTCTCAAGCTTCTCCACTTTGGGTGTCACGGGAGCTTTGGGGCCAGATGCCTTGGGTTGGCTCTGTCTCCTGCAACAGGGAAGACATCACTGTTAGACAACAATGTCCTAACGGGCTGTTCTCCTTTTTAGAGATGGAAAGATCTGGTATGAAATAAGGCAGGGCTGAGATTAAAGGCAAGTCTGCTAAGTTGGGGGGAGTGTTTTGCTGCTAAATAGCCTGATGGTAGGCTTGCCATATTCCAGTTCCCCAAATCTGGGTAGCATGATTTGCATATTATGCAGTTTGGTGATTATGCAAGTCATACCCATTTAATTGTGAAGCCCTCTCTCCTGCTTGCTTTTGAATCCAGCTCCTGGCAACCACCATCAGAAGTAGGGAGGAAAGGATCCAAGAAGCATCTTTCTACTCAACCTTCCCACAGAAAAGATTTTCAGGCAACAACTTGGCTGGCAATGAAGCATGTATGTTATTTGGAAGGCTGCTAGCACAGTGAAGGGGGATACTGGCTAAAAAGGAAAACTCAAAGAAGTTCAATGATTACAGAAGAGATTTCCATTCAGACAGGAAGATGGTAGGATGCCTGTTTTGACACTTGTACTTTACATTTGTAACTGATATCTTCTCTTGATAATTGTTAATACCCACTGGCAAATGTTATATTTAACTTTGCTCAGTACCATAATCTAATATTATTCTCTGGTATTCAGGTGGGTAGCCCTGTTGGTCTGAAGCAACAAAACAAAGTATGAGTCTGGTGGCACCTTTAAGACCAACATTTTTATGATGGTTATAACTATCTGTGTGCTTCCACTTGAAAGCTTATGCCCAGAATTAAATTTTGTTGGCCTTAAAGGTGACACTGAACTTAAAACTTTGTCCTGTTCTCCAGGATTGTTCATGTAAGAGCTTGGATCCTATGAACAAGTTCCACACATGCCTGAACGTGCTTTCCCTTCCCCTGGATTGTGTTCAAATAGAAATACCAGTGCTGGCATGTTCCACAGCAGAGGAGTGAGCATAGGACTTACTCATGTGGACACAGACTACATTTTTCTTTTGGTCTTTTAAAGGATCTCCGTGTTCTGCTTGGCATCTGAGCAACAGCTACTACTTTCCTATTTTAACATGATAGCTTCCATTTCTACTTCTTCTTCCCAGCATGCCAGGGGTGCAGTCTGATAGCAGCTAGCCACAAACATGGAAGAATCATAGAATACAATTGGAAGGGACCTCCTGGGTCACCTAGTCCAACCCCCTGCACTATGAAGGACACTCACAACCATCGCTCATCCACTCTAAACTGCCACCCCCTTGAATCTTCACAGAATCTGCCTCTGTCAGATGACTATCCAGCCTCTGTTTAAAAATCTCCAAAGATGGAGAACCCACTACCTCCGGAGGAAGCCTTTTCCACTGAAAAACCGTACTGTCAGGAACCTTTTATGGATGTTTAGACGGAATTTCTTTAGCATTAATTTCAACCCATAGGTTCTGGTCCTTCCCTCTGTGGCAAGAGAGAACAACTCTGCTCCATCCTTTATATGGTACCCTTTTAAATACATGATGGTTATCAGATCCCCATTCAGCCGTCTCCTCTCCAGGCTAAACAGGCCACGCTCCCCCAAGCTTTCCTCATATGGCTTGGTCTCCAAACCCCGCACCATATTTGTTGCCCTCCTATGGACACACTCCAGTTTGTCTACATCCCTCTTCAATTGTGGTGTCCAAGCACAGTACTCCAAGTGAGGCTGAACCAGAGCAAAGTGGTACCATAACCTTCCGTGATCTGGACACAATACTCCATTTGATACAACCCAAAATCCCATTTGCCTTTTTAGCCGAGTCACACTGCTGACTCATGTTTAGTGTATGGTCTACTTAGACTCCTAGATCCTTTTCGCACATACAACTGCCAAGGCAAGTCTCCCCCATCCTATATTGTTATAAATGGGGTTTCCCACCTATATGCAGAGCTTTACATTTGTCCCTATTGAATTTCATTTTATTTAGTTTAGTCCACTTCTCAACCCTATCAATATCATCCTGTATTCTGATTCCGTCTTCTGTTGTGCTTGCTACCCCTCCCAGTTTAATTTCATCTGCCAATTTAGTAAGTACCCCTTTAATCCCTCATCCAAATCAATTATAAATATGTTGAACAGGTCCTAGGACAGATCCTTGGGGAACTCCACTTGTCACTCTATTCTAAGAGGATGCTGAATCATTAACAAGTATCCTTTTGAGTATGATGTGTCAACCAGTTATCGATCCACTTGACAGAATTAGGATCCATAGCACATTTTACCAACTTGTCAACAAGAATATCATGTGGAACCTTATCAGAAGCTTTACTGAAATCCAGTAAGGTAGTCACTTTTTCAAAAAAAGAGATATGGTTGGTCTGACATGACTTGTTCTTGTGAAGCCCATGCTGAGTCTTAGAAATCACAGCTCTCTGTTCCAGCTGCTCAAGGATCGATTGTTTGACGATTTGTTCCAAACTTTTGCCAGCTACAGATGTCAAGCTGACGGGTTGGTAGTTACCCAGATCCTCCTTTTTCCCTTTCTTGAAGATGGGGACAACATTCTCCCACCTCCAATCATCTGCCACCTTACCTGTTCTCCAAGAAGTGTCAGAAATAATGGTCAGTGGCTCAGGGATTACATCTGGCCCATATATTATGCTTGCATGCTTGCTTGAAACGGATACTATGTTGTGCGCCCTGTTATCTCAGAGAGCTGTGAATTATTTGTCTTTTGAACCTCTTGGCCGGGTCTGCCTTTTGTAACCATAACATCTTATCTTGTCTCCGGAGAAGACCAAGGACGTGCGAATTGTAACACTGTGTTTTATGGCATCTGTTGACTCCTTCCCCCCTCCCTTGGGAACTTTCAAGTTTTCGGCAGGAGAACCGCCTTGATAAGGGAAGGCAAATCTGTCCTCAGGCAGATTTGACTTTTCCAGTTTAGGTGTATGAAGTAACTTCTCAATAAAAAGCTTTCTTTATTAAAGAAGCTTGTTGTGAGTTCTTGCAACGCTTGACACCTTCTAGTAACCAGGAGCCTGACCCTCCAGTCTCGATTGCCCTACTGCTTGGGTAGGCTATCCTGAGCCCAGCTCTAATCTAGCTAAAGAATATTTTTAAAAAAGCCAGAAAACAGAGAAACAGACCGGGAAGACGCAAACCTTTACTGTTCAGGTGGCAGAAGAATTAGGAGGATGAATTTGAGCCTTAACAATTAAGCGGAAGATTGTCGCCCAGAACTCATGGTGTCTTCAGGCAAGCCTGGTCACCTGGCTCCAGAAGAATGGTCTCCCACCGAGGAGTTAAACCATCAGCAGTGAATCGCGAATCTGAAGGAGTGGCCCAGGACTCCAGAGCTCCGTTCCTCCGAACAGCACATGGAACACCAAGGCGGCGAGATGGCAGCTCTGCAGCTGTTGGTTTCCAGGATGCTGGCCGCTAAGAAGAAGCGGGCCAGCAGGAGAAAGGAGACCGCTCTGAGAGAGCTCATGGACAAGATGGCGCTCCAGCCTCCAGCCAAGAAGAAAAAGCACGGAGAGCTGCACAAATCAAAGTGCAAAGTGCTCTGGAGCTCCGGAGCATGTGCTTCATGGAACTGCATCCGCTCATATGACCCGTGAGCCCAATCATGGCGCAAGACGCTCCGGAGCACGCGCTTCACGCAGCCACAGACACCACTCCAGCCCGGGAGGCCGACCCAATGGAGTGCCACCGGAGTCATCTGGGGACACCAAGTCCTATTGGTGAGCGACAAGCCCCACACGCGTGGCCTGATTCATGGGCTACAACCACAATTCCCACTAGGGACAGCCCAGAGCCCTGGGCAGAAGGCCCGTCCAGGCCCCCCACCCCCATCGCAGGGCTCAGAGCTCCCGATCACCCGGGTCACTCAACTCAGATGCGTCAGTGAGGGAGAGGAGCGCGCCCTGGCGCTGGAGGAGTGCAGCAGACACCATTCCTCATGGGTGTGTGTGTGTGTGTGTGTGTGGAAGCTGCTGCCCAGCGCCACATCATCAGGTCTTTGAAGGGGATTCTAACAAGGAGGAATAGATGTTTCTTGACTTCCTTCAATGGAGGCGTTTCCAGGCCAGAAGGGCTAGGAACCAGAATGGTCCTGCACGCTCACAAGGGAGCACCATTCACAGTGGCCACACAGCCAGCACGCAACTATGTGCCAAGATCAATGGGAGGTGCAGTCCTCAGATGAGGAGGAGATAAGACCTTAAATAATGTTTTAATGGGAATTTTAGTGGGGTTGAGATTGATGTGACCCACCTCAAACCTATTGGGAGAGGCGGGAAATAAATCCAATAATGATAGGTCGGGGCGGCGACCTATCCCCAGACAGTGATCATCCAGTGGCCTCAGACAGCGAGCCAATAGCCCTTCAATTGCCAGTGAGGCTCACTCTTCAGCTTCCCTCCTTGAAGACTCATCAGACAGAGAAGAGGGAGAGTTATCAGGAGAGGAAGCTGCTGATGCGACAGACACTTCTACTAGATTGTTTCAGGCAGAGCACCTGCAGCGCATCCTCCCTAAGGCGCATCCTCCCTCCTCAAATCTACGGATCGCTACCCATTTGTGATGGTCCATGTGGGAACGAATGACATGTCCCTGAATACCATCACTCCTATTAAAAAAGACTATCAAGATCTGGGGAGGAAGCTCAAGCAAATGGGGGCACAAGTGGTATTCTCTTCAATCTTGCCTGTCAAGGGAAGAGGAATGCGTCGGGAGAGGAAGATAATGGAGGTGAATCACTGGCTGCGTAGTTGGTGCCGGCAGGAGAGATTTGGTTTCTGGGACCATGGGATAGGCTTTCTTGAGGAAGGCCTACTAGCACCTGATGGACTGTACTTATCGAAACTGGGGAAGAATGTGTTTGGCAGGAACCTGGGGAGATTCATCAGGAGAGCTTTAAACTAAAGCCACAAGGGGAAGGAGACGATCAACATAGGGAGTGTAAGGAAGGAGAACAATCGGGGGCAGCCCAACCAGCAAGGCCAGCTCATAGGGAACCAAAAGTAAAAGGATTCAGATGTCTTTATACTAACGCCCGAAGCATGGGCAATAAAAAGAGCTGGAACTTCTCATGCTGATGGAAAGGTATGATCTAGTAGGCATCACAGAAACTTGGTGGAATGATTCTCATGACTGGAATGTAATGGTGGATGGATATGAACTGTTCAGAAAAAACAGAATAGATCGAAGAGGTGGAGGAGTGGCACTGTATGTGAGGAAAGGGCTTACCTGTCAGGAAATTCTAGTGGAGGAGAGCATATCTACAGTGGAAAGCATCTGGGTGAAAATAAGCGAGGGGAAAACAAACAGTGTGATGGTTGGTGTCTGCTACCGACCGCCTGACCAACGATAGGATGTGGATGCTGCACTTTGTCAACAGATTGAGAAAATATCCACGCGGCAGGACCTTGTCATCATGGATGACTTCAATTTCCCAGATGTGTGCTGGGAAACAAACTCTGCGAAGCGTCCTCAGTCATGCAACTTTCTGACCTGCCTGGCTGACAATTTCATTTATCAAATGGTAGATGAACCACAAGAGGTTCAGCCATACTGGACTTAATACTGACCAACAGGCAAGAGTTGGTGGATGAGGTGAAGGAGGTGGGGACCCTAGGGGGAAGTGACCATGTCCTCATAGAATTCCTTTTGAGATGGGGAGCCAAGGAAGCTTGTAGCCAGACGCGGATGTTGGATTTTCGTAGGGCAAACTTTAATAAACTCAGAGACATGATGAGTGTCATACCATGGACGAGAATGCTGGAAGGGAAGGGAGCATGTGCAGGGTGGGCGCTACTCAAACAAGAGCTATTGCATGCTCAATCAATGACTATCCCAGAAAGACGAAAACACTGCAGGAGCTCTAAGAAGCCTATTTGGATGAACAGAGAACTTCAAGAGGAACTAAGAAAGAAAGTTGGGTGCGGATGGACAAACTCTAACGGAAGAGGCAGAGAAAGCAGAAACTGCACTCAAAGAGTTGTTGTCAATGGTGTTTCATCAGACTGGAGAGAGGTGAGTAGCGGGGTACCTCAGGGCTCAGGGCTCGGCCCGGTACTTTTTAACATATTTATTAATGATCTAGATGAGGGGGTGGAGGGACTACTCATCAAGTTTGCAGATGACACCAAATTGGGAGGACTGGCAAATACTCCGGAAGAGAGAGACAGAGTTCAACGAGATCTGAACACAATGGAAAAATGGGCAAATGAGAACAAGATGCAATTTAATAAATGTAAAGTTCTGCATCTGGGTCAGAAAAAATGAAAAGCATGCCTACTGGATGGGGGATACGCTTCTAGGTAACACTGTGTGTGAACGAGACCTTGGGGTACTTGTGGACTGTAAACTAAACATGAGCAGGCAGTGTGATGCAGCGGTAAAAAAGGCAAATGCCATTTTGGGCTGTATCAACAGGGGCATCACATCAAAATCACAAGATGTCACAGTCCCATTTTATACGGCACTGGTCAGACCACACCTGGAGTACTGTGTGCAGTTCTGTAGGCCTCACTTCAAGCCCTATGAAGATAGGTTGAGGGACTTGGGAATGTTCAGCCTGGAGAAAAGGAGGTTGAGAGGGGACATGATAGCCTTCTTTAAGTATTTGAAAGGTTGTCACTTGGAGGAGGGCAGGATGATGTTTCTGTTGGCTGCAGAGGAGAGGACACACAGTAATGGGTTTAAACTTTACGTACAACGATATAGGCTAGATATCAGTAAAAAAATTTTCACAGTCAGAGTAGTTCAGCAGTGGAATAGGCTGCCTAAGGAGGTGGTGGGCTCCCCCTCACTGGCAGTCTTCAAGCAAAGGTTGGATACACACTTTTCTTGGATGCTTTAGGATGCTTTGGGCTGATCCTGCGTTGAGCAGGGGGTTGGACTAGATGGCCTGTATGGCCCCTTCCAACTCTATGATTATATGATTCTATGATTTCCATGCTCAAATATGAGATGGAATACCAACAAAAACCAAGGCCTCTGCTAGAGGTTTCAAAAGACCAACACCTTTACAAACTGTGTACCCTTTTCTAGATAATTTTGAGGACATTTTAAAGGCAGAGTGGGCCGTTCCAGGGCTTGGTAATCCACTTGCATCTGTGGCCAAATGACTCTACACCCTCACCGATGAGGTGATGGAGGATCTGAAAGTGCCATTTGTTGGTGCACCTGTGCCTTACATTCTGGCATCATATTACCAAAGAGTTTTCACTCCAGACCTCTACAATTATTACTGCTACCATTTCAATGCCACATAGCCAGACAATGGCACAAGGACCCTGAGAGGGCCAGATCACGTCAAGAAAGAACTTCGTTGGTGTACGTCACCAAAACTCTCCAAAAGGGAACCCTGTTCTCCCATATGAAACAGATCATAGTTACAATACATGCCAGCCAAAGAGGTTGGGACTATCACTCTAGGGGAGATGGTCTCAGCATCAACTGGATGGAGCTCCAGGCAGTCCATCGAGCTCTCCAGCACTTTCAACCACTATTACAGAGCACACACATGCTGATACGCACGGACAATATGACCACAAAGGCACATATCAACAGACAAGGGGGGACTCAGTCGCACTCCCTGTATCTCAAGTCATGCCTACTCCTGAGGTGGGCAGAGCGGCATCTGGCCAGCCTCAGAGCCAAGCACCTGCAGGGCCTTGCCAACCAACAAGCAGGTTGGCTGAGCTGCCAAGACCTGGATCCCGGGGAATGGAGTCTGAACTGCAAAGTTTTTCAACAAGTAGCAGCAAGATTTGGCCAACCCGTTATGGACCTCATGGCAACTCCACTCAACATCTAGACGAAGCATTTCATAACTCACTTCTACCACAGGGCGGCACAAGGGGAGGACGCCCTCACCTGCCCTTGGCCAGGGGATCTACTGTACGCCTACCTGCCACTCCCCATCGTGGGCAAGCTTGCTATGCAGAATACGAGCAGAGAAAGTGAGCGTGATTGTACTGGCTCCACACTATCCCTAACACCTGTGGTTCTAAGAACGGATACAGATGTCATAGACAGCACCTTGGCCACTCCCAGTTCGCAAAGACTTTCTATTGCAGGGTCCAGTTCTACACCTGGACCCCAAATGACTACAACTGACGGCTTGGAAGTTGAGAGGAGATCTTTGCAACAATTAGGTCTTTCACCCGAGTATCAACATCATGGTCCAGGCCCAGAGCCCAGCAACTAGATGACTATACAACCATACCTGGAAAGTTTTTTTTCAAATGGGCAACCAGTCGATGGATGGTCCCTACCAAGCCCTCCATCATGGATATGATCACATTCTTGTATGAGGGCAGGAAGCAAGGCCTCCGTGTGGCCATGCTGAGACGCCAAGTGGCAGCACTGACGTGATACTAGGTAGGGACCGTGCCCACTCGTTTTCCACCAACACCTAGGTTCATCGCTTCCTCAAAGGGGTGCTAGACCCACCGGTCCAACATCGATTCCCTAGGTGGAGTCTCCCAGTTGTCCTCTCTGCATTGACCAGACCACCATTTGAGCCTCTCAAGCAAGCAGAACTCCGGTTCCTCACGTGGAAGGTAGTTTTCCTGGTGGCCATCACTTCGGCCAGACGGGTATTGGAGTTGGCTGCTCTATCATCTAGGAAGGAGCTTTGCTGCTTCAGAAAAGACACAGTGATATTTCGTACCGACCCTAGTTTTATCCCTAAGGTCTCGTCACAATTCCACCTGGAACAACCAGTGGCCCGTCCTGCATATTACAACAAGCCTTCCACCCAGGCTGAAAAGAAATGTCACAAACTGAACGTATGCAGAGCCTTGTGCATGTATTTAAAGAGGATGGTGGAGAACCCTGGGGTTATGCAGGAGCTCCCCAGGGGTTACATGGCCTTTCTCAGAACTTTGGTTGGCTGTTGACATCACTAGAGCCAACTTCCCCTGTTGTTCTATAGGCCTAATCTCTTTTTTCCACAATGAAAATGGTAAATTATTGTCTGGCTCCTGCATCTTAATTGCACTTCTGGGGTTCTTCACAGCATGAAAAATGTTTCAGGGGTTCCTCCATAATTTAAAGATTGAAAAAAGCTGCCCTACAGGATATAGACAAAGAGATCTTAATATCACAGTCCGAAACATGTTAGTTTCTCCCCTGGACACAGCGTTTTGTTTATTTGTAACAACCAACCAAATGACCCGAGAAACTCAAAAGCTCACACAATGCTATTGCACTATTTTCACTAGCTTTTCTTAAAATGTTTTTCTTATGTGGCTTTTAGATTTAGCTAGGGATCAACACAGAATCCCACATGTGCACAAATATCTTGATGTGAGCCATCATTACTTATAATGCCCCTGAGACTTTGATGGTCCATTCCAAATATTGGGTGTATGTCTGGAGCTATAACTGTTGTTCCTTATGTTGTATGATGGTCCTAGTAACTGCTACCAAAAACTAGGGGAAGAAAAGAGGAAGCCATCTCTCTATCCATTTGTTCACAATTCTTGGACAACATCAGTGTCACTGATTGGCTATAACAAGAGGTGGGTCATTAGCTCATTTATCACTAGATGATTAAGCAGAATACTGCCCGCATATTTTGCCACATATCTCTGTGTCTGTGAGGGCTAGACTTTTTAAAAGATAAAATCTGAGAATCTGGGACATCAAGTGGGCTAAAGAAACATGCTCATAACCTGGACACAACACAGACGGGCTTCATTGCAAGCTTGCTAAATGAGAAGTTGAAGGGATAAGATTAAATGCAGTTTGTTTTGAAGAACAAGACAAGCTTAGATGAATGGCCCTCTGAGTCACAGTATAAGTTGAGGTCAGAGCTTAAAGTTTATGGGGAAAACCGAAGGAGGGAAAAGGCCAAAACAGTTTCTTACTCAACCAACACCCTTGAAAGGTGTGTGAGATGGGGAAAAGGAATCTGTGAAATGGCTAGGCAGGTAGCCCCTCCAATTTATGTTTCTGAGATTCCTTCTCAAGATACCCAGAAGTGTCGCCAACTGTACCATTCTCACAGAATTAGGTCAGCAGCATTTGGCTTTAAAAGCTTGGCTATTAACTTTCAAGTAACGGTTGAAAATTCACATTCTCAGCCAATTCAGGAAACCTATTATGTGACCTACTAAGTGATTCCTATGTATCTACTTGGTACAATAGAACTCTATCCAACCTTAAAAGTATTGGTTTAGACATTGTGGGGCCTTTGGGACAGAACAAAATATATATACTCAAGGCAATTGCACAGAGATTAGAGGACTTGGAAATTCAAATGCTGAACTCTACCCCATAAACATTTGCTCCCCCATGTTTTGGGATATCTAGCCAATATATAAAGCTCTACCAGTTTATTAATATTTGCTGAACTCACATCTATCTAGAAGGGCTTTTTACTGGCAAGAATAAATTCTTAGGTGAGGGGGAGGCCATCCAGAGAATCCCCCCCCCCAATCTAGCACCCATTGTATTTCTGAATGCAACGGGTTTGGCCCCTAGTATGCTAAGAGGTAACAGTTGCTGTTTGTCAATACAGAAGTTTTGTATAGTATAATTTATCCTTTATTTATTTATTTATTAGATTTATATACCGCCCTCCCCGAAGGCTCAGGGCGGTTTACATTAAACTAATCAACAATACATGAAACAGTCTTCGTTAAAAACATTTGGTATTTAGCTACGTTTTCTCTGATTTGGTTGTCTTGAATTTTGAGCTAGGCAAGCAGAAAGCCTCTGTCTCTGGGGTTGGGGAGAGGGAGATAGTCAAAATACCAAATCATGTATGATACAAAACAACAGTAGTTAGAAGGAAAAGGGACCGGGTAGTGGCAAAAGGAAGGTGGAAGATATTAAAAGAGATTTCCTTTAGGGAAGTTGCATAACCAACAAGTAGTTTTGTGTTAGAGCTTAGAGAATTTGAACTGGTTTCTTAACGAACTGGGACGAATCCAAGTGGGTTGGTCTGAAGGAGCACAACAAAATTTGAGTCCAGTAGCACCTTTAAGACCAACAAAGATTTGTTCAAGGCATGAGCTTTCGAGTATATGCACTCTTCCTCAGACAATGGAACAAGGATAATAAGAATAAAGGTATTAGGAAAAAGTAAATTAGTAGCAAATTAGTAAACTGTGTCATAACATCCAAATTATGCAATATGATAATTATTTGCTAAAAAAGGTAATCAGTCCTTTGTGTTCAGTTGTAGTTGACAAACACATTGGAGAAATAAAAATGTCAAGGTTAGTAATAAATGGCAGTTGTGAAAAGAAATAATTAAAAAAGGCTAGTTGCTTGCCTCATCCGTCTCCATCCAAGCACAGAAGCATCCCCACAAGTGACAAGCCATGCTGAGTTGTTATTTTGTCTTGAGATCAGAGTTACATTCTAAATAACTAACATACATATTACTTATATCACATTACCATCACATTGTCCAAATGAAATAAAAAGGGGATTGTAAGGAATGTGGATATAAGAGTTGAACAAGGTTAGCATACACAGTGAGATAACAAACCAGAGTCCTTGTTGAGACCTGGGTATTCCATTGTTTTGAGTGTTGTAATAAACTTGCATTTCTGCAGTCTCCCTTTCTAGTCTGTTCCTGAAGTTCCTTTGCAATAAAACAGCTACTTTGAGATCCCTTATTAAATGTTCTGGAAGGTTGAAGTGTTCCCCTTTCAGTCTTATGTCCACATTCCATTGTCTGAGGAAGAATGCATGCACTAAAAAGCTCATGCCTTGAATAATTCTTTGTTGGTCTTAAAGGTGCCTTTGGACTCAAATTTTGTTGGGATGAATCCGGCCAACTTTTCCACTTACCCTGTTTTCTCCTTTGTGCAACCCCTGACCCACATGGTTTTTTTGGCCATGTATGTCCCATGATCCCCAGCAGAGCCTTTACTGGTGGTCAAGAAGAATCCCTCCTTCACCAGAAGAACAGGTGCCTGAATCCAGCCCTTTAAGTCCTACCCTGCCTTCTCTCCCATTACCTGACAGCCTGCAGGGGTCGGTGCCAGGGCTTCTTGGAGCAGACACGGACGTAATCCTTCTTGTTGATGTTCTCCAAGAACTTGACGTAGAGCCTCTGGTACCGATTCTTGGCATCACCAAAATAGCCCAAATACTGAGAGGCAAAAGATAAGTAGGAAGGAACTGAACATCAAAAGCATGGAAGAGGAGAAACCTCTTCTTCCAAGAGGACAAGCAGCTAAAAAAATCCCAGTTGTTTCTATAAAGATATTTATTGGACCAAAACAAAAAATTACAAAGAGCAAAGTGTGTTCCAAAGCAGCTAAAGGGAGGGTGAAGCACATATTACCTCACATACCCCTCCCACAAGAAGCCAGACCCTTTCTATCAGACTTGATCTCACAATATAACCATGGCAAAAAGGTAGGGAAGAAAAGGCTAGTCTCCAAGCAGCAGGAAGAAAAACAGTAGGTAAAAAATGGAGTTTGAATCCAATCACACTACAAGTCCTTGATGCCTCCAACATCCAAGGCCTGAGCTTTTCTGCCTGTGATGGCAAAGAATGCCCATTTCCCTGATTAGCAAAAGCATAGTGTACAGGTATCCAGTAAATTGGAATAGGTTGGATAGCGGGAACACTTACATTGCTGGTTGCACAAAACTGACGCTGTCCATCCTTGATTTCAGGGGTGAACTTCTGAAGCAAAGCTTTCTGTACTCGCCAGATGGGGGGTGGCTCCCGCCCAGTCTGAAGAGCGAGCTGCAGGAAGACAAAGAGAGTGGCACTGGTCACAGTGATGCCGACACATCCCTGCTATTTACGAGTCCACTTGTGACATTTCAAGAAGTTTGCAGTAAAACAAGATTACATACAGGAATGAAAAACACAGCAATCCCAAATTCAACACTTCTGAGCCAGAAGAGTGTAACTCTGTTCAGAATTGAACTGAAAAAGACCCAAAATGTACCCTATTCCCCCATTATCTGTTCGTCCTCGTAAAATTATTAGGATGGACTTCCCCCAGTTACCTACAGATCAGAGTCCACAGAAACAAAGAGCTGGCTACTCAATGACAATTTATACTTACAAAAATTCATTCACAATCAGCCTAGCAGGATCAAGCACCACCCTGACATTGCTAGACTGATTGTAAATGCGTTTTCATCAGTTCTCGCAGGTAAACCAGGTCTTTCCTTCTGTACTGTTTTGCAAATGGTATCTTTTTGCTCTTCTGGTTTCCCAAGTAAGGCAGAAGCAGAAAGGTGTTTTTTAAAGGCACCTTGCTGGTCTCTAGTTCAGTGACAACTGCATGATACATTTCCATAAGGGAATGTGCCTTAATAAGAACACCCTAATGCAATCTCTGCAATGAAGTGGTTAGAGTACTGGCCTACTACCAGGAAATCCTAGCATCAAATTCACACTCTGGTCCAAGTGCTCCTAGTGAGTTTCAAGGCAGTCACACATCCTCAGCCCAACTTACCACCCTCGGTGGGAGGAGGTGAATCCTATCAGCTCTGAGTTCCTCAGAGGAAGGGGACAATAAGCCCAGTTAAGTCAGAGACAGTTTCACATTACAGTACATCAATCAACACCACCACCATCTTTACTGGCATATCAACAGCACATCAGTCACTTCACAGCCTGATATAATGAAGATTTTAAAAAATAACCGTGGAAGTGTAAAGCATATGGAGGGGCATCAATGGACTCCTTGGATTCTGTAACAGACTGTCATTTTGGTATGTGTGTATTCTTTTCATTATGTTAATGTGTCCTGCTTTTCAATGTTATACCTCTTTCCTTTGGGCTCTTATTTGGTGCATACTGTTGCACATACACTTTCTAAACTTTTCTGCAAAACAGAACTGTTAATTTGCTTTCAAGCTCAGACTGTTGTTTATGAAACTCTAACACTCGTTTTTTCCCCAAAACTCATTTTTCCCTCTAAGGCAGTGGTCCCCAACCTTTTTATCACAGGGGACCAGTCAATGCTTGACAATTTTACTGAGGCCCGGGGGGGGGGTAGTCTTTTGCCGAGGGATGTCGCCGCTGCCACCTGAGCCTCTGCTCCACTTGCTTCCCTGCTGGCGCCGCTGACTTCCCACTGCCTGCTGGGGGGTGCTGCCAGCAGCAGCTGTGCAGTGTCACGGCAAGGAGGAGCCCCAGCCATGGCGGCTGCTGGAGAGCACCAAAGGTGAGCCGGCAGCAGAGTTGCAGGACAGCCTCCAAGGCAGCAGCCGGGGAGGAGGATGAGGAGGAGCCGCGGCCTGGTACTGACTTATCTACGGACCGGTACCGGTCCCCAGACTGGAGGTTGGGGATCACTGCTCTAAGGTGTAATAATTTGAGGTTTGGTAAAATAAACATTTCAATATTGATAGAGAAAGCAAGGAATTATCTGGGAATATCTGAGATTGCAGCATCATTAAAGGTGGGCAAATATGAAAACAATGATCCCTTATTTAGGTGATTACTCACCTAAATGTGAGAACGCGAAATTAGTTTAAGTAAAAAATAACAACACAGATCTGCACAACACAAAATCTTACCCAAGATTCAAATGCTAAAATGTGCAACACACCCTTGGACAATGCTTTTCAAAACGTTATGCTTAGAATACATCCCTGCTTAGCTACAGCTTTCAAAGGATGCATCCATGCAAGCCCATAGGTCTCCATACGCACCTTGAGTGCCTGAACATCCTCGACTCGTATGACAAACTCATCACGCTCTCGGAAAATTCCCTCCCCACCACTTTCCACCTCCTCTTCGTCTGTCTCCCCACAAATGGCAGCTGTCTCCTGCTTCTTGGCAAGGTGAAGGGGCCGTGTGTCTTCTGGATCCTCAGGCTCTGGGGATGCCTGAGCCGGGGGCTCTTCGGGGACTGGGGGGGCCTCCTTGGGTGAGGGAGCTGGGGAGCTGGGTGGCGGGGGCAGCTCTGGTTGTGTCTCCGCCTCCACTGATGGAGCTGGGCTGGGGGGCTTCTCCTCCACTGGTGGCACATCTGGGATGGGAAAGAAGTTGGAGAAAAGGAGAGCATCAATGGGTTAGCTGACAGAGGTGTGGATCTGGAAAATGAGGGGAGGAGTAATGGGGGGGGGGGTGACGAGTTGAGCAGACAAAACATACAAACAGCCCTACTGAGTCACACCAATGGTTCATGTAATCCAGCAACTGGTTTCCAAGTGGCCAATCAGGATGGCCCCAAGTAGGGCATGTTTGCCAAAGTCTCCCCTATTCTTGCCCGATAACAACTAGTATTTGGATGTACAGTGACTCTGAACACAAAGGTCCAATTTAGTCATCCTGGCTAATATCTAGAACCAGATCTATCTTCCATGCATTTGTCTAATTGCTCTTTTAAAGCTGTCTAAGCTAAAAATCACTGATGTTTCCTCTGGAATCAAGTTCTAGAGACCAGTCTGATATTATAATATAATTATAACAACTTTATTTTTATGCCTGCCCTTCCCAGCTGGCTCAGGGTAGGCAACAAGACATATACAATTAATTTTTACATTGATAAACAGTTTGTGTTTAAAATTATTGTTAAACTGCTTTCTTAAAAACCTTATAGAGGGAACCCATTTCAGTTAGGGGAGTTGGTGTTTTTGTGAATGGCGTATTGCTGTTGTGCGAGCAGGAAGGCCAGTGTTTTTGCAGTGTTAATTTCCTGGCCGCAACCATAAGCCCGGTGGAACGGCTCTGTCTTGCATGCTGCCCATCGTTGTTAAGGGTTCTGGAAGGCCCTGATCTCATCAGGGAGAGGGTTCTACCAGGTTGGAGCCAGGCAAAGCCAGTTTTACTCCTTTTGGACCCAGGAACCTGAGCAATTACTGATCTCTTGGTCTTAGTGCTCTTTGGGGGATACAGCTGAAGAGGTGGTCCCATAAGCACTGTAGCCCCAGACTATTAAGGGCTTTAAAGATTAGCACCAAAATCTAATGCTTCTGAATTCTCTCCAGCCAGATGCTGTTGCCAATTGGTTAATAAGTTCCCTAAACCTATTGGTAACATTAATAGTTATTTTTGCCAGTTCTGGGCCTTACCCCAAAGGTGTGCTTACACACTCACTCACAGACTGCTCCACAGTACTAATGCAATCAAAGAAGCATGGAGATTCCAAGGCTCCAGAGGGACCATGTGATTATTTTTCATTTGGGAATTGTCAAATTCCCTGATTTCCAGGGAAAGATGAAACCTCTGAAGAGACAAATGAAGGAATGAAATGAGGAGACATATGAAGGAAGAACCTGTTGGATTTCGGAGCAAAAGAAATCCACGAGAAAGGGGGCTTTATGAAAGCTCCAAAAATGAACTTTCTAATTTTTATTGGGCAATAATTAGTAAAGACATTGCATGCACTTCTTATTTTAAGTAGGCCCCCTAGCAAAGGAAAGGAGGGGGCAGCCTCAAAAAGCCCCCTGGAAATTCAGTTCAGCTCACTGGAGCAAACACATTAAGTGGCCTTTAAATCCCTAACTGGGTAGAACAGCAGATCCTCAGGCCTGTCTGTGGTTGGGATAACTGGGTCTTTGGAGAAAAAGGTTACCACTCACCTCCACTAATTGGACCCAAACTGTGGCATAGGGGCTAACCTATGCTGATGCTTCAAGGAAAATGCTAGTAGGAAAGAGGTCTGCTCCTAACACAGAAACAGACGGACAGAAAGAACGAGCGAGCGAACTTTGGGAAAGTGTTTGATCATTAAGAATGTTTTATGCATAGATGTTAAGAGAAAACAGAAGAAAGTTTATACCAGGCAGAATACTCTCAGGAAACTACGAAATAAGTACCTGTGTTAAATCCAAAACAAAACCCATGAAATACTGCCTGGATTGTGTTTGCAGTCAAAAAGTGAGATGTTTAATAAATTGTATAGGAAAGAAAACATCAGAGCTTTGGCATGGATCAAGGTTCCTGGCACTCACCACTGGGTTCTCCCTCCTTGCGGTCTGTGGGGTCATAGAGTGCTGAGATAGCTGAGGAAATACTCTTTTGGAGGTCCTGGTTTTTGCTGACCGAGTCCTCCTCATCAGAGGAGAAGGAGGGCAGAGTCTCCAGGTTACGTTTCAGCTCTTCATCTAACCGCTTGCAGGGACTGGTACAACTCATGACCAGCCCAGCTGGATCCCCTTCAGGTCCATCCAAGCCCCCTGGCAGCATTGGAGGTGCCATGCTGAAAGGAGGTGGAGGCTGGGAAGACGATGACGAAGATGTAGTGGATGGGGGACGTGGAGTCTTAGAGGGGCTGCCTGAAGATGAGGCCACTGCAGCCCCCACCCCAGGGGCCCCCACCGTGGCTGCCGAGGAAGATGAAGGCAATGTCTGACGCTTGCCAGACTTGAGGAAGTCCAAGAAGGATGCCATGAATCCCGACTTCATCTCAGGCTGCTTCTCTTCCACTTCCTTGATCTTCTGCTTGATCTTCTCCCGAGTCTGGCTGTTGTCCAAACTGCTCTCTTGAGCAGGCTGATGAGACGGAGCGGGTACCTCCAACCGAGATCCCTCCAAACCTTTGGGAATGGGCAACTTGACCTAAAGGAAAGAAAAAGGAGGAATGGGAGGGAGGATCTGAGAGGAGCTTCCTGACACTACTCCCCAAAATTCACCTTCCAATTCTTACCTTCAGGAACCTCCTTTTTTGAGCTTCACCATATGCCACCCCTCCAGAATCAGTTTTCAACCAAAAACCCTATAAGATCAGACAAGCGGGCCATCTAGAATCATAGAATCACAGAGTTGGAAGGGACCTCATGGGTCATCTAGTCCAGCCCCCTGCACTATGCAGGACACTCACTGAGAAACCTCTCTGTCAGTTCATCTGTCTCACACAGTGGCTGGTAAAAATAGGAGGCACAGAAGCAGAGGCCTTCCTCTGGTGTTGCTTCCTGGGACTAGTATTCAGAGTTTTACTGCCTCTGAATTTGGAGGTTCCCTTTAGTCACGTTAACCAGTAGCTATTGCCCCCATTAATCTGTCTAATCTTCTTTTAAAGCTCTCTCTGTGCCTGTGGCTTTCACATCGCCTTAAACATGACACTTAAGCAAAGTGAGCATATTTCCACTTTATTTTGCTTCCCAGAAAGTTCAGGTTTTCAGCAAATCAGATGCTTGTACTCTCCTCTAGCCCAAGGAACTGGATGGGAGATGGAAAAGGAACCAAGTGAAAAGTGTGGCTGACCTAGCGTTCATCTTCTAGAATCAGGGAGAACAACAAAAGAGCTCCATATAGCATGGAAAACAATCCATAGCTAATTGAAGACTTGCACAGATCTATAAAAAAGGAATAGAGGACAGTCTCTGAGGTCCTGGAAGATTGCTGAGGCTTGCTCCTTGTGTGGTTGGTCAAGTATACACTCCACCCACCCATCACTGGCTTCTAGGGACCAATGAAGCAGAGCATAATCGACTAGGCAAAAAATCCTGCTCCATCCTAAGTCAGGGGGAAGGCCAGGGTCACAGACAGACAGAAGAAAGCACAGAACCACCACTGTGATTTATTCTCAGACTAGCCAAAAAGCCCATTACATGCAGGAATGCAATGGGCATGAGTGGCTGCTGGCAGGGAGGGTGGGCATGGTGGGAAGTCCGTGCTATTGACTGGAGGCACAGGCTTGGAGGCGGCGGGCACACAGGTTGGCTGGGCTCAGGGCATGTCCACGGTGGCCAGCAGGCTCTGGCGGCAGGGGTGGCCCAGCGCCTTGCTGCTGGGCAGTCTGCTGGCGAGCAGCTGAAGCGGCGGCGGTCTGTCGGAGGCTTGCTGGACAGCGTGGACACGGCACTGAGCCCGTCGCCTGGCCAACTGCTGCCGCCGCTGCCTCTGAGGGTGCGCCAGCCATCCAGCCACACAGTGGTAGTGAGCAGCAGCCAGGCTGCACCATGGTGGCCGGGTCCATCGTGGAGGAAAGGCGTGAGCTGTGCAAGCGTCCTTCTCGCGTTCAGGAGCTGTCTGGAGGTGAGACTGGGCGAGTGGCTAATTTGTGGCATGTGCAGGCAGGTGCTGTAGGGGCCATCCCTAGCTGCGCGCATCTGGATTGGCCTGCTGGAGCAGCCCCTTGTGGAGGTGGACGCTGTAGGGGCCGGCCCAATCCAGACGCGCCCAGCTTTGCTGGGCAGCTCAGGATTGGCCCGCTGGAGTGGCGGAAGTCCAGGCCGGACCCCGGGTTCTTGTCCCGGAAAGCACCGCCCAGATGGCCCTTTCCAAAATATTAGGAGGACTGTGATAAGGATGGCTGGCTCGAAATACGGTATCTGGCCTTCTCTACCAGTCCATACCCAGAAGTTACTTTGGTCCCTCTTGCCTGGCTCTTAACTTTTTAAGATCTCTCCTGGGCATATGGGGCCTCTGACCTAGCTCTGTTCTCATTCTCACAAAACCTATCCAAAGTAAAGCTTTTGTGCTTATGTAGGAAAGGTAGCACAGACACACAGACCCAGATCTATTAATACTCATGATCTCTTCTCTACATTTACTGCTCTCAAACCATCATCTTTGATTTCTTTATTTCACACTCACTCCCCAGAGGTCATGTCAAACTCCTGTTGTCCACAAACCCTGCCTCACAGGCTTGTTCATCACCTGCACCTAAGGAACCCAAACTCTGCCAAAAAAACAACATGAACACCATATTTTAAAAGCTTAAAAGATTGCAAGTCTTAAAAGCTACTTTTAATTGTGCATTTCTCAAACATGTTTAGCTCTTTAAAGAAAAACCTGTCTAGTCAGAGAATCATTGGTCAAAATGTTGTACTTGGTTTGGAACACTTACTTTCTGCATTGAAGCAGAGAAAATTTTGCAAAAACACAAATTTTATTCTTCAAACAAAATATGCTCTTCATGCAAGCCTGCAGGCTTCTTTAACATACCTCCAAATTTGCATGCTGTCTTTTCTTCTCTTTTGTTTTTAAAGAACATTTCATTGGCTCTTTTCAGGAGTGTAAATAATATAGTGGCAGAATTAGACAAGTCTTGGAGACTAGGTCCATCAACAGATATCAGCTATGGTGGCTAGATGGAATCTCCTTGTTCAGATACAGTATACCTCTGAAAACCAGGTGGTCAAGGGGAAATGTACAAGTGCCTCAGTGTGTCCATATTTGCCACCTTAAGGGTGCTGATTGGGTGGAAAGAGAGCATTAAAATGTTCTGAACAAAATAATAAATCATAGAGGAAGGCTTGTGTCCTGATTGTAGCTCTTACATGGTTGGCCTTTATGGGCCAATGGATGTTGAACTAGATGAACCATAGATATGATACTCTTTTATCCACTGGAAACCCTGTTTGTGAATGCTGTACCTATTCAAATGCTTTGTAACTATTTTCAGCCATATATCTATGACAATTTTCCTTGCAAAAATCGCTCAGCCAAAGAAGAATCCAGTCCCAGTTTTACCAGAATTTCCCCAATGGCAAGAAGCATGTTGGGTTCAAATGAATGGAAAGGGACAGACTTCAGACAGTGCCTGGTGACCTGGGCAACTGACAGATGCCAAGGCACATGGCATCGCGTTGCTCTCACACCTGACTCTCTTTCAAAGTCTTAGCTGCAGCTCAAAGCAGTGTTGGGAATAAAGACATGAAAATCCCAGAAAAAATGGGCAGTATATTCCCACAAACACTTACAAAAGGGGAAGGGCTAGAAAAAAACCTCCTATGAAATATTGTCCATAGACTACAATTCTCATAAGAGACCCTGCCAGCACGGTGGTGGCAGGGGCTCATGAGAATTGTAGTCCATGGACATCTGGAGAACCACAGTTTGGCCACCCCTGATATAAAGGTAAAGGTATCCCCTGTGCAAGCACCGAGTCATGTCTGACCCTTGGGGTGACGCCCTCTAGCGTTTTCATGGCAGACTCAATACGGGGTGGTTTGCCAGTGCCTTCCCCAGTCATTACCGTTTACCCCCGAGCAAGCTGGGTACTCATTTTACCGACCTCGGAAGGATGGAAGGCTGAGTCAACCTTGAGCCGGCTGCTGGGATCGAACTCCCAGCCTCATGGGCAGACAGCTTCAGACAGCATATCGCTGCCTTACCACTCTGCACCACAAGAGGCTCTTACCCCTGATATAAGGCAATCTAAAGCATTAAAGAATGATGGTTTCATTTTATACTGTAGACATTTGCAGCATATTTACAGCATATTTCAATTACATTTTTTGCTTAAATATAAATAATATTGGTGACCTGGATAGCCCAGGCTAGCCTGAGCTTGTCAAATCTCAGAAGCTAAGCAGGGTCAGCCCTGGTTCGCATTCAGATGGGAGACAACCAAGGAATATGTAAGGCAACAACAAACTACCACTAAATGTCTCTTGCCTTTGGGTTCACTATAAGTTGGCTGCACAAAAACCCCAAAAAATTAAGGGTTAGAGCCTTCCTAAATTTCCATAGGCTTTCGGAAATTTTCAGATTTCTGTAAGTCATAGAGGCACAAAACTCCCTCTACAATACTGCACTAGTTACTCATGGAAATTTTACATCTCCAACTGGGAATATCAAACTTAGTGCAAATGTATATGGGGGTACAGACACTGTTGTGTTAATGACTATATGGACAAGCTGGTCCATGTGGAAAATAGACTCAAATATTCCTTCAGTCATATGGATCACTGATCAAGGATTAGCCATTTGGGACAGTAATCACAACTGTAAGGGTGCATGACCTAACCTGGAAGGTCTAGGCTACGATGGTCTCATCAGAACTTGTAAGCTAAGCAGGATTGCACAGCAGTCTTCTGCACAGCAGCCCTATTTTTACTTGGTGGTCACCATCCAAGTACTCATTAATTCACATCGTACACCAGTCTCCACTTCCTCAGAACTCAACACCTCAGAAGTCTCTCACCCGCTGTACAGTCAGCCTAGAAAGCCAGAAGTCATACTTTCCAATAATGTTTCCCTTACCCATTCACTGTGATACCATTACCCCTTAAAAATCCCGAGGCTTCAACAAAACCACCACCTCTCAATCCCAGCTTACCTTGAGAGGTTTGAGTGACTCCAAGCCTGCTCCAGGATCAACCCCCTCCTCCCCAGCTTTCTTCCCCCTCCCTCTCCCCCTGCCACGGGGTTTCTTGGTTCCATCGTGAGCCACACCATGGGGCGGTTCAATCAGGGGGCGGATGCGAGGCCTTCCACGGGGGCGGGGTGGGCCTTCTCTCTTGGGCTTGGTAGGTTTGCGTCCCCGACGTTTGGGCCCTTCCATGAGACCACTGTTAGGTGGGCAAAAGTCTATGTCACCCATGGGGCTGAGGGTGGTCCGGTTGGTGCGGCAGCTGGAAATGAGGTCAGGAAGGAGGTCAGGCAGGCGCCGACTATTGAGGCGGATGTCAGCTGGGACGTCCTCCTTATCCTCATCATCCTCAAACTCATACTCCTGGGCATAGTTCTTTTTGGGCGGCTGGAAAGGCGGCTCCCGCTTTTTCAGCAAGTGAAAGGATGAGGTCTTGAGCAGCTTTTTGGGCTTGGACGAGCAAAAAATTGGTGATGTCAGACCCGACTTGGATTCAGAGACGGGCGGCGTCCCATGCTGTCCAGACTGAATGAGCCCTAGCTGTTCTGTGTTGACTGTTGAGGGCAACTCATGCTTCACTGACACAGAATCCAACCCCAAGTGCTGCCCATCCCCGCCTTCTGATTGGCAGTAGCTCTGGTACCCCTGACCTCCTGGCATCATATCATAACCTCCCCCTTTCATCCCCTCTCCCCTCTCCATGCCCTGTGTGCCATCATCTGGCTTTGGGAACTCATCCCCAGCACAAGGAGGTGGACCAAACATGTCCTCCATGCCTGGGAAGAAGCTACGATCTTCATCCTGTAACAAAGAATCTGGGAAGCAAATGGAGGTAAGGGGTACAAAGCGTTGCTTGGCCCCTTGTGGACTAGGGCTTTCAAACTGGTCCTTGCCCTCCAGTTGACCTTGGGGGACTTGCTGAGAGGAGTCCGGGTCCAAGCTGGCGTCGGGAAGTAGATGCTGTTGTGTTTGGACTGCCCCACCTTGGCCTAGATGGGACTCCAAGCTCAGTTCTGGTTCCAAGAAGTCCTGGATCTCTTGTGACTGGGAGAGGTTGCCTTGGGGCATCACTTCCATGCCCTCAGATTGCATTCTTTCTTGCTGCAGTTGGCTCTGGAGCTGTGGCGATTGCTGTGGTTCAAGAAGTTGTGCTTCCATGCTCTGGGAACGCACATGAGCTTGGTGCAGATGCGCTTCCAAAGCCTGCATCTGAAGTTGCGGTGAGGGCGCTTCAGCCTGATGCATGCGCTGGGGCTCCATCAAGTGGACGTCCAGTGGGGTGCGAACCTTGCTGCGGGGGTGCAGCTGGCTCTGGGTATGAGTCAGCACTGACTGGAGCAACTGAGATTGCTGCTGCTGTTGCTGCTGTTGTGAAAGGGCAAGGGGGGGCAAGTCAGGAGGGGAGTCCAACATCAGCGTGGCCCCTTGCTGACCGGGCATTAACCCGTGAGGCTCCATGGGATGCGGCTGGGGGGCATGCTCAGGAGTCTTCTGCAAATATGAGTGGGCTTGGGATATCTCTTTGCTCCCTGTATCCATGTGACCACCCTGAAGATGCTGCTCCACTGACTTCTTTATATCTTGTCCATAGGAGTCCATAGAGCCAGCTTGATGGCTGTAATGCACGACAGAGGTGGCCAAGGACTCAGGTGTAGAACGTGTGTGTGGATACTCCTTGGGCCTCTCTCCTTTCTTCTTGTCCTTCAGGCTCTGCAAGGACATCTCAAGACCTTGGTTATCCAAGTTAGAGTTGGTCCGGATGACACTCTGTAGGTGGTAGCGCTCTTCGGTCTTGCTCAGCTCATATCCCATCCCTTTGCCAGCCCTCTCTTCGCACTCCACCATGCCCTCGGTGGGCACCCTTGGTGGGCTCTGCGACTGCAGCAGGTGCTGAATCAAGAACTCCTCGTCTTCTGTCCGCTCTGAGGACAGCAAGTCTGAGTCGGCCTTTCCTTTCCCATAAGATGCCGCTCTCTCTAGCCCTCCTTGGGAACTCTGGTAGCTCTGTGTGTGAGCTGTCTGCATGAAGGAAGGAGACAACACAGAAGTGAGATACTTCTGAGACTGTCCAGGTGATGCTACGCTCTGGGGTCGGTTAGTTGTGGGCGACTGGAGAGGCCGAATGATCTGGGAAGGGCTCGAGTCTGGAAGGTTCTGGCTGTGTGAATAACCAATTGACTGGCTGTGCCCAGGCATAGCGGGCGAATGGCCAGTGCTATAACTGAGAGACGGGCTGGCTGTGGGCATCCCCTGCGAATGAGCCGGCACATAACTCGGTGTCTGGCTCACAGAGACATGGGGCTCAGCCTGGACACTGTATCCAACGGACGAGAGGCCTTGCAGCTGCTCGGGGGAGTAAGTCTGACTCTGACACGTCTGCAGGCCTTGCCCTCCTTGTGTGGCCTGGCCCTGTTGGGCCTGGCCTGCTGTCGAGTAACTCTGAGCTTTGCTGACACTCGTCAGGTCCTGGGCCTGGCTGCTGCTGAAGCCTTGCGAGGCCTGGCTGACCGAGGATAGGTTCTGCGGCTGGCTGACTGAGTAGCTCTGTGTTTGGCTCATGGAAAGCAGGCTCTGGGGCTGTCCGGGCGAATAGGCCTGTGACTGGCTCGCAATGACAGAGCTGGGCTTGGGTGTGGATGAACTGTAGTTGCTTTGGCACTTGGGAGTGGCTGTGGACCGCGGTGGCTGACGGGAGGCCGAGTAGCTCTTGGACTTGGAAGAGGAGGCTGTGCTAGAATACCCCGGGGACTGGATGATGGGGCGGTAACTCTGAGAGGGCTCTTGCCGTGTGGCCTGGGGGGTCTTCTGTTGCTGGGAACTTTCACTGCTGGCAGGGGACTGTTCTCCCAGGGGGCTGCAAGAAAGACTGGATCGATGAGGCATTTGCTGGTAGCTGCCCCCGCAGCTCAGGTAATGCTGGAGGGAATGAGCGGCCGGCAGTTGGGGCTGGGCACTCGAGGGCCTCTGGTAATGTTTGATCACACTATCCTGCCGGGGGATGGCCCGCTCGATGGAGGAGGCAGGAGAGCTGGAGAAGACAGAGGTATTGTAGAGTTGGGATGTTTGGTCGGATGGCCCCAGTGAGGACGACAGGAGGTTGAACTGGGAGGGGAGGTGGCGGGAGGCTGACTCTTGGGCGCTGCGGTAAGCAGAGCTCTGGGAGGGCAAGCCTGTGCCCAGCACCGCGCTGCCTAGTCGGTCAAAGCTGAGGGACGAGGGGACGCTTGGCTGAGAGGACTTGATGTGGAGCAGGGGGTCGTGGGGGGACAAGAGGCCATTGGAGGTTGGGCTGAAGGTAGCGTCCTGCAGGGTGAGTGAGGAGGTGACTGGGAAGCTGCGGCCGCTGAAGGAGGCTGGGTGCTGGTATGCAGAGAGTGCTGATGAGGAGGGGAAGGTGCCAGATCCTGGGAGGGCTCCCGAGATGAAGAGCTCTGCTGGGGCTGGAGTGTGCATGGCTGCAAGGAACAAAGAGAAAGCATCAAAGCCACAAAAAACAGCACAAAGAGACCCCAAATTTCACATTCAGAGGCCACTAATAAAGATCTACAAGCTTTGCTCATAAGAGTATACAAAACCCACTCCAAAGATTGTAGCAACTGGTACATAAAAGCCTGGCAGGCTATGCTTCAGCCATCCCTATCCCAGCGTAAAGATGCTAGCATGGGATCCCATTGTTCATTATATGTTATCACCTCTTTTCTTAGATTGCTCTTTCAAGTTGCCAGGAATGTGGCAAATGATATCATAATTCTTGAACTAGGACAACAACGACTTGAAACAAGAGCCTGGCTGTTAACTTATAAATATTGGCTTCTTATCAACTTCAAGGCTCAGCCAAGTAGCTTACTGGCCGTTCTTTTAAGTGATTCCCATAACTCTAAATGGTTCTGTAAACTATCTCACAAACTTATTTCACTCATTAATGGGCCTTGATGAGAATAACATCTACAAATACACAGAGAAGAGATTTGATGATATTGAATATCAAACTTTGTCCTCTGGTTGTTCTTGACCCAACCAGCTTGGTGTCGTGGTTAGGAGTGCCGACTTCTAATCTGGCAAGCTGGGTGTGATTCTCCGATCCCCCACATGCAACCAGCTGGGCGACCTTGGGCTCAACACTGACAAAGCTGTTCTAACTGAGCAGTAATTTCTGGGCTCTCTCAGCCTCACCTAACTCACAAGGTGTCTGTTGTGGGTAAAGGAAAGGCAAATATAAGCCATTTTGAGACTCGTTCAGGTAGAGAAAAGCAGCATATAAGAACCAACTATTCTATTTCTCCTCAAGTATGGAACATCTCCCCAGTTGACAAACTTATTCCATCTTATTTTGTCACAAAAGAATCTTACTTAGAAATAAAAGTTTTTATGCTTGCTCAGCTAAATTTTTCCCCTTCAAAGATTCTTCTAGGCAGGTTTAACCATACTCCCATGGATAAGAGGGTGTGTTTTCATGGCTGGGAAGTCCCCAATTCACTGTCTCACATCCTTTTGACTTGCCATAAATTTTCTGTAAACCGCACTGTGATCAATGATATACTTTCTTCTTTTCGACCTAATCTGGACAAATCAGCAATCGTTAAGAGATTGCTAGACGGATCTGTACCCACAACAACCTCCCGCACTGCAGTGTTTTTAGGTACTGTTTTTAAAGTTAACTTTATGTTCATAATGAAGTTGAGGAACTCACTCTTACTATAACTATCCTAATGTATTTGTTTTTATTTCATCTTAATGCCAATAAAGGCTTCTGTAATCTTGTAATCTAATCTCATTATATCATGTCAACACCAAAGCTCACCCCTCATACACCCAAACTAAGTTCTCCACATCTTTCCTGCTGCTACAGAGCAGTTACCTGTTTGCCAGGATGGAGTACGAAACTGGGAGAGGAGGGAAGAAGCAGAAGGGCCCGGCTGTGGCGCCCGTGACTCCAACGCTGAGATGAGGTTCATGACAGAGGCGTCCGGAGTGGCACTGCTGGCATGATGGAGCCCTGTCTCGAACAGACCGGAGAGACCTGGGCGCGAAAAACAGGAGATGCCAAAAGCCAGTTAAGGGGAAAGAAGACAGAAGGACTCATCAAAAGGGATGGGAAAAGGACCAACATGGGGAATAGAGAAGGGGAGCCCTAGAAGTTCCTCAGGGCCTATAAAACGGCACTCTTCCTCCAGCTCACAGTTGAGGCCATGGCTGTCAGGAATCTATATGGACTTCTCCCTTATTTTAGACCACCCCAGTATAGAAAGTGAATAAATAAATAGGGAGGTCAGAATGGGGAGGGGGAGGAACCTTGATGAGGGACTAGGCAGCCAGAGGCACACAAGATGCTGCCTCATAGTGAGTCAGAGCCCTGGTCTATCCTAATCAGTATTATCTGCTCTCCCTGATAATGGCTATGTAGAGTCTTAGGCAGAAGTCTTTCACATCACCCCAAACCTAATTATTTTAACTGGAGATGCCAGGGACTCAAACTGCAACTTTTTCCACACAAACAGATGCTGTGCCACTGAGCCACAACTCCACCCCCACACAAACGAGTCAAATATGGAGGAAGGAGGAATCAGCCAAGCTGAGGAATCAGCCAAGGGACATGCACATATGCACACTTACACAGAGTTGGGGAGTGGAATGATAAGTTAGTGGCTGGACAGATGGCTGGCAAAGGAGAGAGACAGAAAGTCAAAGAAAGCCGGAAATGAAGGACAGATGAGAAATTGGAGGCAAGGAAAGACCCACTGGGGTTTGGAGAAATGAGAGAAAAGTAAATGAAGCAAGATGGCACTCACATTTGCAGAGGAAGGCAAAGGTGGTGTGTAAAGTAAACGATGTGTGGTGTGTAAAGTAAACAATGAAATCATAGATGCATAGAGAATTAAGGGCGGAGCACAGTACCTGCCGGATGGTGGTTTGTAGCGTAGCCCTGGAGAGGATGGGGGGTGGCGTATGCTTGGCGATGCAAAATATCCGTGTCTGGGTGTGAGCTCCGGGATCCGCCGTACACCAAGCTAAGTAAGACAGACAACCAACCATCAGCTTGAGAGATTCACTAGGGTATGCCAGTCAAGATCATAGTGTGCATTTTAAGCATCCTGGCTGTGTGCACAAAAAGCTGAGTTAAAGAATCTAGACAGAGTTTACCAGTGCTTTTTGTGCTGGGGGTGGCAATTATTTTGGATTAATTAACCTTTACATGAAAGTGAGTTGTGGATATTAGATATTTGCCCAGGGATAGAGAAATCCTACTTAGCCACACGCCTTGGTCAGCTTTGGGCAATCATCAGCTCTTCTTCTGTAAAATGGGGATATCAACACCCTCTTTTACCCGGTGTAAGATAATTACTGCAAGAGAATACACACTACACACTAAAAACAATAGAGAAGAGAAACAGAGCAACAAAGACAAGTCCCCTCTCCCCTCATTCAACACACTCAGCAAGCAGAGTAAGGCCCCTCTGGACATACTTTTCCTATTCTACCCACATCCTCTTCCGTCAGTAACCCGCCTATGCCTGAGAAAAGATTGGAATGTGGAACCAGTGGTGCATGATGGGAAATGTAGTCCCCATGTCCTGCTTTCCCACAGCCTTTGCGCCTGACCTGCATCCCCTTCTCCCCCCTCCCACACAGGAAAACGCAGCTGTCTATCCCGGCGGCCAAAACACAGCTCTTGCAAAAGACCGCCCCTCAGTCCTGACCTGCTTCCTCAGCCGTGGGCGCTGCTGAAATCCCTCTATGCTTATTTGCAGCACTCTCCGGACAGCCTTTTCTCCCAAGCACTGCTGACCTATTCTCCTCTTCTACTCCCACCAAATAAGGAGGCAATCATTTATAGGCAAATATCCCCAATTCTGCTCCCGAAATGACAGCTCCAGTCCCTAAATCAGTTATCCAGCCTATTGTCAGAAGAGAAACCCCAAGAATCCTAGCTGCAAGATGTGAAAACCTCCCTGTGCAGCCGGTCCTGGGGGACCTGGCTTCCAACCACCACCAGAGCCAGCTTTTTAAAAGGGAAACCACGTCCTGATTTTGAATACCTGCCCACAACATTCTCTTTCCTGTCCTAAATATATATTAAGCCAGTCCTTCTATGACTCTTCTCTCTCACACACACATACACACAAAAGGGAATTCTGGCTGCAGTACTCCTAATCCAACGCATAAAGCCAACCTTGTGGCTAGTCATTCCCCTGTTTTCACAAAAAAAACCCAATTCCAACAAGGAAAAGAACCTGATGTCTGACACTCTAGGGCATCCGATTGGTAAAGACGAATAGCTCTATTCCTCCCCTGAGCTGCATTATCGTGCCCCACCCCTGTGCCCAGCTTTCTTTAGGGAACACCCCAGATTCCTTGCTCCCACACACTGGGCTTCTTCCAGACTCCCTTTGGTAACCAAGCAAGGTACATAATTATGCAATGTCGCCACTCCCATCCTTTGAGCACCACACCAACCCGACACCGTTATTTATTCTCTGGATGTGTGTGTTGAGGCATGTGCCACAATTATGCCCGTGCCATGCAGGAAATGCAAGCACAGCCCAGGGACAGGAGAGGCCACACAGAGAAGAATCCAAATGTGCCTGACTTGTAAGCGGCTCACACTAGAAGCAAGGGTTCTTGCCTTGAGGGAAGTTGCCACCTGAAGATGACTTGCACAAGCTACCGAGATATCAGAAGCCTGGTTCATCTGAAAGGAGGGGGTGGGGAGGGACAGCACAGAACAGAACAGATGCAGACAACCCTCCATGCAAGAGTGTTACAGGATGGCCTGTGGAGAAGCAAGCACATCAAGGCCATTCTTTGAAAGGTTACAGGAAAAAGGAAAGATTCAAATGAGTAGTGTGTTGGTCTGAAGTAGCACAATAAAATCAGAGTCCAGTAGCACCTTTAAGACCAACAAAGATTTATTCAAGGCATGAGCTTTTGAGTGCAAGCACTCTTCCTCAGACTATGAACTGACCACCCGAACTCACACCTTGAATAAATCTTTGTTGGTCTTAAAGGTGCTACTGGACTCTAATTTTATTAAGAAACAGGAAATAAGAGACTCTTTCATTCACGCTCCTTGCTATAATATACAGTGCCAACAGCTGAGTGGAAACCATCCTAATGCAGAAAGACAAGGCCAAACACATTCCCCCAGTCTCCCCCATGCCTTGGATGCTCTATCAGTAGCATGGAGAAACACTTCTGACTGGTATTTCCCAATGCACTCACAACAGAACTATGAATGAACGTTGTGGCTATGGACCCCCTAAATATAGGATTCAGCTGACCATCTTTGTACAAGGTCCTCAACTGAACCTCAAAATGACCCACATCATCCATATCAAAATACATGCAGAGGCAGATATTTCACATGCTATTTTCATTGTCCAGTACTTTCAATGTACAAAAGCCTTTGTTATTGTCATCCTTGCAATGATTCTTTATAGGAGGTCACTACTATTGCTGGTGGAAACTGCCATCAAGTCACAGCTGACTTCTGGCAATGCTGTAGGCAAGAGACCTTCAGAGCTGTTTTGCCATGGCCTGTCGCCTCATCAAGATCCCAGGATCATGATGAGGTCTCCCATTCAAATACTGGCCAGCGATGACCCTGCCTAACTCCCAAGATCTAATGCAGTGGTTCTCAACCTTCCTAATGCCGCGACCCTTTAATACAGTTCCTTTAATACAGTTCCTGTTGTGGTGACCCCCAACCATAAAATTATGCAAGTGTTCTTTCACAGAAATTAAACCGAAACTGACCAATGGTGTGAAGATCCATTGCTCATGATTGTATATAAATAGTTTTTTTCCCCAGGGTTTCTCACTTCAGCTCTACCTCTTGTGCCAACATGCTGATCTTGTGCTTATCCACTGCTCCAGACAGACAAACGTTCTATCTCAATCTACCCTGCAGGGCTGTTGTATGGATGGCGCCCCCCCCCCAGCCAAGCAGCTTGCCCTGCCACAACCCCTGTGAAAGGGTCATTCGTCCCCCAAAGGAGTCCTGACCCCCAGTTTGAGAATGAGAATCCAATGAGATCAGGCAAGCCTGGGATCTCCAAATCAGGGTCAATCACTACTATTTCAGCTGTATAAATGGGCAGTTGAGACCATCAGCCCACAATTACTTCAAAGCCATGCGATAAATCCATTCCAGTTCCAAGGAAGGTATATAAAGAGAAACCCTGATGGATCAGACCAGTGAATCAGCTGCCCCGGGCACAGAGGTCAAGGCCTTCCTCCTGATGTTACTACCTAGCACTTGATTTCTGTGGTTTACTGTCTGTGGATATGGGGGTTTCTACATAGCTAGTGGCCACTGAGGGCCCTCCCCTCCAGGTATCCGTCTAACCCCCTTTTAAAGACATCTTTGCTTGTAGTTATTTCTCCCTCAACTGGCAGTAATTGGGCATGAATCCTGTGCACCAAATCTCTCCCTCCTCCCCAGGTGGTATCTAAGCTGCCTACAGACCCTACACTTACAGCTGCCTGGAACCAAGATGACAGCCACGGTATGAGTGTGTGTACTAACAACCAAAACAGCATGCAAGAAGTGCACAGAATCCTCAGAGGGCCAAAGGGCACATGAGCACTAGTTGATAGACTACTTGACTTGAGAACTGCAACAGAACTGTAGAACAAATCACTGACTCTAAACACCAATGATCCCCCCCACACACACACACCAGTAAATTAAGAGTAACCTATCTCCTTGGGTGGCATAGGCAAGACAGATTAACTTAATAAGAATGTATACCATTTTCAAATACTCAAAGCGGTTTTACAACCATTTTTATCAAATACATAAAAATGGAACTTGGAAAAAAATTTGGAAAAAAACAGTTAAGGTTATCAAAATTAGCCAAGCACCTCTCATTCACCAAATGACACAAAAGCTTTTGCCTCCACAAAAAGCTGAAAGAGACGTGGCTCCTGAGGAAGATGATTCCAAAGTAGAAGAGTGCCCCCCTCCCCAAAGCCCCGTTTCTCACTGTCACCATTCTTACCTGCTGGGTCTGTGGTATTTACCCACACAGACTTAGGCATATTGTGAGTGGGTAGGCTGGAAGGGATGTGTCAGTGTTTGTCTCTTGTGGCCCTTTCTTGCATACCCAGGGAAATAATTGCTGCTGCAGGATGGGATGGTAGGTGAATTTCCTCCAGTTGGACTAGATGACCCTAGAGGGACCTTCCAACTCTATAATTCTATGATCCTGCTGTCCCTAAGACACCTCTTACAGCCATTGCAAAAACTTTTTGGGTGGGGAGATTTATAAATCTGAAAATGTCTATATGCAGAAACCCATCATGGAGGGAAAAAAGATATAGGGTGGGCCAAGCTCCCAGGAAGAAAAGCATAATCAAGCTGTAATAGACAGAGATGGCTCTAAGCATCACTACACACAGACAGCGTTCTTCCAGTTTGAGAAGCTGTCACTGAGCTTTAGCTTCTCTATATTCTCACGGAGACAGGAGACTCAAGGAGACAATACAGGCTACAATTTAAAAGGGAAGTACAGAGTCAGGAAAGTTAGTTGAGAAGTACCCTTGCGACTTGTTCTCAAAATACAAACACACGCACAAACTGCCTTTTACTGAATCAGAACTATAGTCCATAATGATCTTTACTGTCTACTCAGATGGCCAATTGCTCTCCAAGGTCTCAGGCGGAGGTCTTCCTTATCATCTTCTACCTGATATTTTTAACTGGCTCTCCCAGGGACTGAACTCAGGACTTTCTGTACATGGCACTGTACTCAAGGAGCTTGACTATTGAAGGTTTGCAAGAAATCACAAGGGGAAACGCTGCATGTGAACAGAGTCTAAGGCCTAGTTCACACATACAGGAGGGTGAGGCAGTAGCTTAAGAGTGGAATGCTTCAGACTGCAGATGAAAGATCCCATTTTAAAAAGCTCCCCTAAGATAGATAGTGCTGTCCCCATAAGAATGGAGCTATGAGAAAAGTGGGGATGAGAGGTCTGTGAGAACTAGAATGTCCCACAGTTACCCAGCAGGCCTCAGTTGTCCCTAAGCAGTTTAAAATCACCTTTTCTCCCCATAACAGGTACCCTATGAGAGAGGTATGGTAAGCTGGAATGGCCCACAGTCACCCAGCAGGCCTCGGTTTTCTTTAAGCGGTTTAAATTCTCCCTTTCCCCATCACATACACCCTATGACCCATTATGCACGGGGGTTTTAGCGCACATTCGGGGTGGAATGGCAGCGACTAAAATCACCGATAACGCACGGTGCCGGCTGCAACCGGCCGCAGCTTCGGTGCATGCCACCGAAAAAGCCACGTTCGCAAAACGCGGAAGAAAGCGCAGCTTCCGGGTGACCGGGGCGCAAGCAGAAGTGGCGCTGGGATCGCCGCATGCATAATCGGTTACTCTGGGTTTTGCCGCCGTTGTGCCCCGCCCCGTGCATAACCGATGTGCTTCGCGTCTTCCCCCTCCGCGTTTTCCATGTGACCCGAAATCGCCATTTCAGCAGCCGTGCATAATGGGCCATTGAGAGGGGTCTGAGAGAACTGGAATGGCCCACAGTAACCCAGGGGTTTGATTGGCTGGCTTGGCAGAGAGTTATCATGTGACTGTGTTTGGATGCTGTGGCAAAGTTTACTAATGTAACAGGATTAACTTTTGCTTATATATTCCTACTGTTATGATGGTCAGTTCTTAGTCTGACGAAGAGTGCTTGCCCTCGAAAGCTCACACCTTGAATAAATCTTTGTTGGTCTTTAAGGTGCTACTGGACTCTGATTTTATTGTGCTACTTCAGACCAACATGGCTACTCATTTTAATTTATTCAGATTAGGACACTTTTCATCATTTGTATGCTTTCCCTTCTTCCAATTTTTATTTTTGTTTTAAATTTGGTGTGCTGGGGTCAAGAGAGATGGATGAACATAATAAATTAGACAAGAGATTTTAAAGAAAGACTGGAAGAAGTATGCCAGCGACAGATTCCAGGAACTGCACTAACAGAATGTATCTGAGAGTCCCACCCAAAAATATGAAGCCCGTGAGGGTTAGAAACATGCTATCCTTGAAATATAACAACAACAACAACAAAAACTCTGAATACATTCAGATTTCTGTGCAAGCTACTGGAACACACACTAGAGCATTCTTCTGTGGAAAGAAAACGGTGCTGTTTTCTACACATCCTGGATGTAAAAGTGTGCATTAATGAATGAACTGAATTGTCACTAATTGTTTACAAGTAATTCCTGCACTTAAGCCACACAATATGAAAAACCAGTCACTTACAGTAGTAAACATAATGTGCAAAAAATGCACTCATCACTTGAGTATATGAGCAAATAGCACAGTTATATCTGCTTGTCCAAGATGCACAATATAGACACTCACACAGCCTCATACATGAACCTACATACAGAACAGCATGCTTTGCAGCGCAACCAATGCAAAGTGTGTCCAACATGCCTGCAGCTCAAGGTGTGTATTCCATGCAAAACAATGCACAGAATAACAACAAGATAGTATAGTAGAATGAAATAAAATGAAAGTCCTATGGCACCTTGAAGACTACCATTTCTTCCAGCATGAGCTTTTGTGAGTCAGAGGTGACTTCTTCAGAATGAGCCTCACAGAGGACAAGCACAAAAAGATACATGTAAGCGCAGCAAATTTAAGAGTCACAGCAACAACTCAAAAGTGTGTAAATCATCACAGGTATTCTAAATACAGCCCAAAGATTTCCAGCAAGTGCAGAGTTATGCACCCGCTAAAGGCTGTGTGGCACAACTGTTTTCTCTGTTCTCTGTAATTTGCAATGCTGTGAAACCACAGAGTTTAATACTGGGGTGCAAGGCACTGTGTACGAAGCAGGTTGTAGCACTGGTGAACACGCAGAGACTTCTGAAGTCCCATGGTGAGGCTCAGCTGGAAATCCAGGGTCTGAAGGAGCTTCAGCAGCCTGCATAGATCCTTGTAATTTCCCCAAATTACTTGAAGTTATGCAAAATAGATACAGATTAAGTGTGTATGCACACAAAACCTTATAAACAGAAGTAAAGTTTGTTGGTATTAAGGGTACCACTGGATTCATACTTCGTTATGAAGTTTTGCAAATTATACAAAAATCTGTAAATCTATCATTTTCTGGGCTGCAGAGTTCAGTATTACATGACCCAAAATTTGGATTAGCTCTACTGATTATACACATTCCTGGTTCTTCTCATGCAATTTCAGGGACAACTTTACAATGCATACCATGTGCACCTGCAACAGAAAATGCTCACTTGCAGTTAGGTAGCACATGCTATATCAAGTATATGCACTATCAAAATGCACAATATACAATAGAAGGAAGCCTCGGTATATGAAGCAGCTACCAGAAGAGGAATGCCAAAGCCTCCAAACAACATCACCACCCTATGGCACAAAAGCAGCAGGTTATGCGATTTTTGCCTTCATAGGGCTATAGACAGAGACTGGGGAGCAGAGGATAGAGATAATCAGACAGGCACAACGCAGACAAAACTGGTTCTTCTTTCAATGGCTGATGTGTCTGAAATGGTTAACACATAAGCAGGTGATGGCGTAAAGTGCCTTCAAGCTCCATTGGGTTGTCAAAGCAAGAGACAAACAGGGGCGGTTTGCCATAAACTGCCTCTGCACAGCAACCCCAGATTTTCTTGGATGTCTCTCATCCAAATACTAAACAGAACCAACCCCTCTTAGCTTCCCAGATCTAACAAGAGTGGGCTGTCCTGAGCCATACAGGTCAGGGCACATATAGGTGGGCTCCTACAGACTTTCTTGACCATCAACTTGTGCAGACTTATTTCCAAAGTAAGGTCAACTCTATATGCTGACCAGCAGATGGTATAACCTGCATCATATCTCAGAGGTAAAGAGAGAAGTGCCCATCTGGAAATTATCCCCCCCCCAACTGGAAGGCCTGATCGCTAACCTTAGATGCTCTGAGCCTGCATGGCAACTAAGGCACTGTGACAGAAATACACTCTGCATTTGTTCAGATCCATGGCTCACTGCTGCTCCCCCAAAACTGGAAACAGTGTTTAGACATCACACAGCACCACATACCATGCCCAGGTTTAAAAAAAAAAAATCAAAGGGCAAATTTCCAGTTCTCTTCAGACTCTCTTTCCTTTTGAAAGCGGCAGATAAAAAGAAGGGCAGAATCAGGAAAAGGCTACACAACAGATTGACACTGATTTAATTCACCAGGCCTGGAGTTTCCAGATTTTGAAACACTGATGCTGAGTTTTCCAGAGGTCACAAACATAACTGTTTGGGGCTCCACAAATGTAACTAGGTAGATCATTACTTAGCAGTCCTTGTCCCAAGGGCAGAAAAACAGAATAAGAGGATGCTTTAGGGATACAAGCCTAGGAAAGGGTAAACATTGGAGGATTACGCCTTTGAGGAAAATATAAAAAATCAACAAGAGACATAAAAAAATCAACAGGAGAGGTAGCGAATGTATATTTCTGTTTTGTTTTATATATCTACAAGTATAAAAAACATGCACTAATCTAGATAGCCCAGGCTAGCCTCATGTCATTAGATCTTGGCAGGGTCAGTATTTGGATGGGAGGCTGCCAAGGAACCCCAGGGTCACTATGCAGAGGCAGGCAATGGCTGACCAACTCTGAAGTCTCCTGCCTTGAAAGTCCCATAAGTCATGACTTGACAACATAAAATAAAAATATAGCCAACCAGAAAGGTCAGGCTATAAAGTTATTTTCTATGGTTTTGCGCTGCCTCCTGGCTCACTCAAGATATATATTTGTGAAGTATGTCTATCCCTGTGATAGCAGCTGTGGAGTACGTTGGAACTGGCCCACCTGGAATATGATTTCCAGTTTCACTTGAATCCCCTTCCCCCTCAGTTCCTCCTCCCAGAAAACACTGCAGAAAACCTTCCAAGAATTTTCTGCTCTATTAGACCCAACTTATCAGTCCCTCATCACTGCTGCAAACCCTACTATGCATGCTCTAGAAAAACACTGGCAATAGGCAAACCATTTACCCATGCCAGTATTCTACACTAGCCATCCTGTGCACGTGCTGGTCCTACATATGCAGCACTATCATGTCAGCTGCACCAGCACTTCAGCTGCACAACCTATGACACCAGTGGCTGTTAGTATGTTAAGAGCCACTGCACACAGATAGGCCAATGTATGTGGTAAGTATCCTGAAATGGAATACTTAGGTGGGTAAGCATTTTCACTGATGGCCAGTGTCACCTTTAAATCAAACTTACAATTAATGCCCTTTCTCAAAAGCTGGCTGTAGCATCTTTTGCAAGATTCCCTTGCTCACCGCTACAAAGAATCTTCAAGGGAAGTAGGTGCAATTCTTTTAAAAATATATATGTGCAGTTACATCTAGAAATTGGAATATAACACTTAATAGCTACATATGAAGTGCAGGACAAGGAGAAGAAATTTGGCACAAGGCACCATCTCTTTGCCCCCTCACTTATATAAAACAAGACTGGAGAAGGAAACAAACAATCTGACCACAAATGCCAAAATGTGAGATTTCTAGATGTTGAGGGAAGGAAGTAGAGTCTTGTAAATGAGAGCAAGCGGTCCTCTACTCTCCTGGAGGGGGTGGGGCTGAGGGGAGCTGGGATTGGAGATCCAAAATCCCTGGCCTCCTGTAAGAATGAAGCAGGACGTAGTTACTTTAAATGGATCCATAGTTCCTGAGTTTTCCAGATGGGAAGCAAGGCAGGCCTGGTATGTTTGTAAGGGCTTCCGAGTTCCTCAAGAGGGAAGCAGGGGCATTACAAGGAACACAACTGGGGTGGGATGGACAGTAGGAGAGAAACAGCCAATGTTCTCCTGGCAGATAAACAAGGCCTCTGGGCCTGAGGAGAAGATAGCCAATAATGTTGCCAGACAAATAGCAAGCCAGCCTTCGGCCACAAGAACAACCAAACCTGTCCCACCTTTCTTGATGGATCCTAACTGTAGTTGAGGGAGCCCTCAAAAGTTCTCTTCCTACACA
Organism: Paroedura picta; assembly: GCF_049243985.1. Lineage (NCBI taxonomy): Eukaryota > Metazoa > Chordata > Lepidosauria > Squamata > Gekkonidae > Paroedura > Paroedura picta. The sequence goes on along the minus strand of NC_135384.1, from coordinate 18,236,417 downwards.
TTAACCGAAAGCAGCAGCCTCAGGGACTGTCAGTCTAAATCTAATTTTGGAAATGTAAGCAGAGGCTGTAAGTTCATGGGATGTCAACTCCCCCTTGACACACAAGTGAGAAACAACAACTTTTCAGGTATAAATTGCCAAACACCAAGTGGTTTTTCATCCCTGTTTGTAAATACAACATCAATGGAATCAGAGGGCTTGCAATCCACATTACACCTTGATTTTCTCAGAGAAAATTATGGGAATAATGGGGTTCTCAAGTCCCTATAATTCCCTGGTATTTAGAAAGAACCCAGACTTTTGCAAAACAACAACAACCCACCCATCTCTTCATCACTGCACCCCTACAGAAAAGGGTCATCCTAAATTATATAATGTCAAGATCACATATGAAGGAACAAGACCTTCAACCAGCATCCCAAGCTCCTGTACTGGGGAATGCATAATTACCAAATGGGCAGCCCACTTCTTCCACATCTTGTGCGAGAGGAGGAGGACAGCCACTGCCCTGCCAGGATCGCCTCTTACAGTGGTTATAGGTCTCCAAGGTCCTGTAAACACTGAAATGCTAAAAGGTGTCTCCAATTGCACAGCCTCCTGAGTTACCTATATCAATCCTGCTTCTTCCTCCCCCCTGAACTCCCCAAGGAGTGCTGATTTATTTTTGTATACAATGAAGTGGTTCCCTACTCCTAAGCACACAGCCAAGGCCTCCTACTTCAGCCTATACGACAGAACTTAAGGGATCCACTGCTTGCCTCAATAGGTCTGCTCCCCCCATCCCCCAAAGAGCAGGAAAGATGAGAAATCCCAAAGCTTCCACAATCCCTCACCTGCAGGGGGAAAACAAAAACAAGGGCTTTTTTCCACGCATAGGTGCAGGTGTGGGGATGACTCTGTACCCCTGCTACTGGAACAGCCCACACAAGGCCTCAGCTACCTCTCTTCTCGCACAGGTTGCTCTGTGGGGATGCCTGCGCACCCCGGATCGAATAAAGGGGCAGCCACTTCTCCTTCCACCCCATGCCTTTTGTACACACATTTCCTTTCCCTCCTTCTGCCGCTCCTCCCCGCCAGGCCGCTGTGCCCAGGGGATCCGTGTGCCCCGTCTGCTCCCCTCCACCCCCTTGCACGGCCTAGAGGCTTAAGCACAGGCCTCCTCCAACAGCACAAGGCGCCGTCAGACGCCGTCCCCCCTTCCCCGGCTGCATCCCCCCAAACGCCCCGCCTCGGGAAGTGGGCGAAAAGGGTGTCCCCGGCATTCTTCTCTGCAAGGGGGCCGCCCCGACCGATGGACCCCCCTTTCCCCCGGGCCCGGAGGCGGCGGCGGCGGCCTTGCAACGGAGCCGAGCCCAAGCTGCAAGCCAGGCTCCCCCTGCGCCCCACCATCGGCCCTGCGACTGCTTCCCGGTCCGGGGAGGGAGCGCCTTCATTCCTCCTGCCCCCCGCCGCCCCCGCCCCCCGGCGGCCTGACCTGGCCTTGGCCGAACGCTCGTAGCTCCATCCCGGGCCGGCGCCCAGCGGATCCCCGAAGCCGGCGCTGGGGTAGTTCCTATCCATGGGGAGGGGGCGCCGGGGAGCGGGCCGGCCTGGGTCCGTCGGCTGGGTCTGGGTGCCCCCCTACGCCTTCCCCCCGCGGCGTCGGTCGAGGGGGGGGATCGGGGAGGAGATCGGGGGTCCCTCCTCCTCCTCCTTCCCCCCCTCGGCCGCCGCTCGGCCTCGACTCAAGCCGCGGGCTGGCGGTAGCGCTGGGGCGGCTGGAGGAGGAGGTGGCGGCGGGAGCAGCGGCGGCAGGAGCAGCAGCAGCAGCAGCGACGAGCCTCTGGGAGGCGGCTCATGGTGCAGCCATGTTCGCTGGGCGTCTGTCTGCGCTCCGCTCCGCTTCCTCCCACAATCCCGTGCTGGGGAGAGGAGGAGGAGGAGGAGGAGGAGGGAGAGGGATGGTGGTGGACGGAGGAACGGGCAGGGGCGCAGAGAGAGAGGCAGATTCTCCTCTCCTGCACACGCAGGCAGGCAGGCATACACACGGGGAGGGGAGGGGGGAGAAGAGATACAGGAAATGGAGCCAGGCCAGGGCAAGCGAGGAGGAGGAGGAGGAGGAGGAAGGCCGGGGGGGGGGAGTGGAGGGAAGGCGGCGAGAAAACGAGGGATGGACGGAGGAGAAGCCGAAAAGGGACAAAGGGGGAAAGGATGGAGACGGTTCCTCTTCCTCTCCTCCAAGTCCGGCCAGGAAGACGGAGTGCGGGGCGGGCTGAGGAGTATGGGGGGATTGTGCAGAAGAAGCGGGAAAGGAGGGATGTGAGGAGAAGCAAAATATGAAAGGGCAGGAGGGGAAGGAGTTTCGGCTGGGAAGATTTTTTGGCTTTTGACTCCTGTTTCGTTTGGCTGCCGCAGACTAACGGGAAGGGGTCAGAGAGGAAAAAAAGAGCTGGGGGAACGGGGGGGGGGGGCGGCGGCGGAGTCAGGCGGGTAGTGTATGCATTTCCCCCCAGAAAAGTTCCTTTTCCCGTCGGGGCATTCATTCCGCTCCTATCAATGAGTCCATGCAGAGAATGAGTCGTGCCGGGGTTGAAGTACTTCGCGCGTTACTCAGTGGTTTCCTCGTAACGTTTGAAGGGCATTCGCAGGAGCGAGTACGACGCGGGGTTACAGCGCGCCCTTTGAGGGCACCTGTGTTTTCAGACATATGAATGCCCTTTAAATGTTGGGGTGGGGGAGAGATGCAGCTTTGAAAAAGCGGGCGTTTGTTTTGATGTAACTGTGGCCCTCGGAGTTGCCTCACACCTGATGCTCCCCCCCCCTTCTTACGTGGGAGTACAGTGGTGTTGGGAAAAGGTGCGTGTGTTGAAAAATGAGGTGTTTGTTTTGCCATGTGCACGTGGCGGGAGTTCCTGCCTTACTGGAAGGCACAGTGAATTACTAAAGATGATACAGTCTATTTACCTGTTTTGTAGGTTGTAACCAGACCTAATTACGTGCGTGTGTTGGGGGGGGGGGACGTGCACATGTGCTTCACACTTCACAGACTGTACTACATATTAAATTTGAACAATGTATATATGTAGAAAACTGAAATGCAATAGCTCCTTGCCAGGATCACCTGAAATGGTGCAGTCCATTGACGGGACTGTTGCTTCCCTATAGAAAAACAGCTACATTTGCCACAAAATGTAACAACATGGGCTTATGATGCCAGCATAGTGGAAGTAAAAGCATTCTGGAACAGTATAGTAATACCAATAAAGTAATACCAATAAAGTAATACCAATAAAGTTATAACTGGCATTTTATTCCTGCTTCTCACTTTTTTTCATTCATTTCTTCCTCTTTACCATATGCTACATCATTCACTTTCCTTTTTGGTTCCATAATTAAGGGTGTGTGGGGAAAGTGTCACACAGCATCAAGGGGTCAGGCCACAGACAGTGGAAATATTGAATCACGTGTCATGAATTCACAAATTGGAAGAATCCACTTTGTATGAAAACATTCTGCTATATTTCTAATATCAGTGACATACTTTGAAAGAATATATTCTTTCTGCTTGCTTCAGTTCTGTGAATGCAGGAAACATGGCCTGTGTAAGTGTCCTCTGCTCTTGGTGCATCCCTTCCAGATCACCCATGGTTTATATCTCTGCTGAATTAGCAGAGCAGCCACAAAAGCTGACAATGAAACCTTGTTACAGAGAAAAAGCAAGTTCCATGAATGCACAGTAACTTCTCTCTGAGGGTGAATTGATTTTGAAGGCCCTGAGGTTAACAGGCCAGAGGCAACTTACTGTTTCAGCCTCAGATAGACTACAGATCATTTAAAAGGTTTCAGCCCGAGATAAATAAAAGGAGGTCTCAGGCTAGAGATAAAACAGGCCAAGAGCCATTTGATTCCAAGCTTAAGGTGAAAGTGCCCAGCTTGGCTTAAGATAGGAAAAGGTCCCAAGCCCTGCTTTCTACTTGGGAGCTGAAGCCTATGAATGCCTTAATTATCATAAAATAAGAATTGTAATTTACTGGTTGCAAAATTGAAACATCCTAATAATCTTGCTATGAGCCTCTTGTGGCACAGAGTGGTAAGGCAGCAGACATGCAGTCTGAAAGCTCTGCCCATGAGGCTGGGAGTTCAATCCCAGCAGCCGGCTCAAGGTTGACTCAGTCTTCCATCCTTCCGAGGTCCGTCAAATGAGTACCCAGCTTGCTGGGGGGTAAACGGTAATGACTGGGGAAGGCACTGGCAAACCACCCCGTATTGAGTCTGCCATGAAAACGCTAGAGGGCATCACCCCAAGGGTCACCCCCTGGTGCTTGCACAGGGGATACCTTTACCTTTTAATAATCTTGCAAGTGGTGGGTAAGTTTGGTAAGATCCCTATGCTAACTGGATTTAATGTGTTGCCAGGACTTGAACCAGAAGACAGTTGAATGTTTGGGCTAACCCAGTGAGCTACCTGGGCTTCCAGAACCATAAACCCTTTTGACTAGCAGGCAGTATGAAATCTGGACTGGCCAGGCATGGTATGAATATTGTGTGTTTAACCATTTGTTAACTAGTGTTTTCTGCATTCCTAGTTGCTAATGCCAGGTATCCTAAGCTAACAAATACTCCTTTCTTGGTTTTAATCCTGTACTCTGGGGGGTTTATTTGCTCATTTTTTTATTGCATTAATGACCTGTTGAGTAGGAAACACATATAGGCTGTTTAGAATATTTTAAATAATAAAATAATAGGGAATATCTGCAGTACAATGGGGAACGAACTAGTATTCATGAAGAATCACCACTTTGTGGAAGAAGCTTTTGAGACAGTCAATGTAAATAAGCAACATTCACACCCACCCTGTCCTTTAATCTCATAATCATATGGACTTGGCTGAGGTGAACACCCTCCATATGCTAAAAAAACACCTTAAATTGGGAGGAGTAAACAGAAACATTGGATAGTGCGAAATCAAAAATGACTCAACTCAACATCAGTCTGCTCGGCATCAGTGAATTACACTGGACAGACAATGGCCACTTTCCATCCAAAGGCTTCACAGTCTACTATTCTGGTCACGACAGTATCAGAAGAAATGGTTTGGCCTTTATTGTGGATATAAGATAACAGCTCGTGCAGTGGAATGTTACACAGCCAATGAACACAACTATTGTACAAGTGTATGCACCAACCACGGCTGCTGATGAAAATTAAAGATTTCTATGCGAAAGTACATGAAACAATTAAACAGGTGCCTCAAAAGGACATGATATACATTATTGGGGATTTCAATGCCATCCTAATGATACCAGTGTTGGAAATCAACACAAACAGGGCATCTGCGGTAGGTTTGTACTAGGTGTGCGAAATGAAGCTGGTGACAGACTTATCCAGTTCTGTCAAGAAAACAAACTGACTATCAATAACACCTTCTATGAACAACTGAAACACCGTTTATACACCTGGACATCTCCAGATGGCATACACCATAACCAGATCAATTTTATCCTTTGCAGTCAGAGATGCCGGAGCTCCGTTCTAGCAGTAAAAACATTTCCTGGAGCAGATTGTGGCTCTGATCACGAACTGTTGGTGGCCAAGTTGAAAGTCAGATTATGTAATATCAAGAAAAATGTACCCCCAAAGAAGTTTAATGTCACCAAGATTCCACCAACATATGCCATAGAAGTGAAGAACAAATTTGAACTGCTTGATACTACTGAGAAGCTACCTGAGGACACTTGGCAAGAATTTCAGTCTAATGTCATAGAAGCTGCTTTAGAACATATACCATACAAAAAGCCAGAAAGAAGATGCAAATGGTTAACATCTGATACCATCAAAATTGCTGAAAAACGAAGAGCTGCTGGCAAGAGAGATGAATTCAGGAGGTTAAATACAGATTTTCAATGTGCTGCCAGACAAGATAAGGAAGCGTATTGGGGCAATGATGCAAACAACTGGAAGAGGAGTGTACTAGAGGCCACACCAGAAGCCTCTTTGCTCAGGTGAAACAAGTTTGGAGCATCTTCACTGCTCATAAAGTGACCATCAAAGACAGGAATGGAAAAGACTTGACTGACCAAGCCAACATCAAGGATCGATGGCGACAATATGCAGAAGAATTATATGCAAACACCAAGGGGCCTCAGTCACCAGCCAGAAACACCCGGCCCAAATTAGAACTGCCTATACTGGAAGAAGTGATCTGGGCTCTGACAGCTCCCAAATAATAAGGCTCCTGGCATAGATAACATTCCAGTGGAACTACTCAGATCTGTTCCACCAGCAGCAATCACAGCATTATGCCAAAAAGTCTGGGAAACTGGCACATGGCTAATAGGCTGTTTTTGTCCCATTATTAAAGACAGGTGATGCTCGCATCTGCTCAAACAATCAAACTATAGCCCTGATCTCCCATGCAAGTAAAATATTTTTGAAGATCATCCAGAACCATCTCAAATCAACCATTGATGCTCAGCTACCAGATGCCCAGGCTGGTTTTCAAAATGGACATGGCACTCGAGACCACATTGCCATAAGACATGCCTCTAAGTAAGAACAGACTTGTAGGACAGGGAGATTATCTAGTATCATTGCTCTAGTTAGCAAAACTTTGTATGCTGCAAACACAAGTTTTTGGCTGCTAATAGGAGTGTCCTAAATCCAAGCCTGAATAGACAGTCAATGCTGTGGCTGGAGAGGAGCAGCATTACAGGATATGGGAAATAAGAACAGAGCTCCAGAGACAGCATTATACCTCAAGCTTGGCTGTACTTTCCCCCATTTGCTCTCCCACCTCACAGCCCCCCTGCAACTAATTTTAATTTCACAAACTAATTTAATTGCGGGAGTGATTTAAGGATTTGTGGGACTGTAGCACCAGAGCTGGTTTAAGGATTTGTGGGGCCCTAAGGTAAAGGTATCCCCTGTGCAAGCACCGAGTCATGTCTGACCCTTGGGGTGATGCCCTCCAGCGTTTTCATGGCAGACTCAATACGGGGTGGTTTGCCAGTGCCTTCCCCAGTCATTACCATTTACCCCCCAGCAGCAAGCTGGGTACTCATTTTACCGACCTCAGAAGGATGGAAGGCTGAGTCAACCTTGAGCCGGCTGCTGGGATTGAACTCCCAGCCTCATGGGCAAAGCTTTCAGACAGCTGCCTTACCACTCTGCGCCACAAGAGGCTCTTTGTGGGGCCCTAGCAGAGTGCAATTGCAATGGAAGCAGCCAGACTGGGGGCAGAAGGACTCCCCACGTTGGATAGGGGTGTCATTCCACTCCATGTGTCTTAAAGAGGGCAAAGGCTACATTGAGGATGAATGCACTGTGTGGGGACCCTGGAAGCACAGGGCTGGTAGTTCATGCTACACGTGCTACATGAATAGATTGGCCCCACCCTAAGGATCTCTTTTGGGCTGAACAAGAACAAAATCTGTGTAATACCTTTTATTTAGATTTTTATTCAGATTTTTATTCAGACTTTTACACAAATTTGTTATTTTGGATTTTGCATGGATCAACATGGCTGCTTATTAATGGCATGTATGTTTGCTGGGAGATGGGATGGGGGTATTGCTTTTGTTATAAGTTTTGTTTCTGGTCTCTATAATTTATCTTTTATTTAATTTGGCCTATTTTATTCCCCAAACTATTTAATTTCTAAACTGAGAGTCCCTTTTGTACAGAAACAGTGCACTGACTAAATAACTGGTATAAGCTGTTCTGAGACTAGGGGATAGAGGAGAATATAAATTTAAGAAGTTAATAATTTTTCTCCCCTCTCATCTCTCCATGCATGGAGTAGCCAAAGAAAGATTGGCTGGGAAATATTTAATGCAAGTTGTGTTTCTCTTATTAAATATTGCTAGGGATGCCAGCCTCCCTGAGGGACCTGAGGATTCCTGAGAATTACAGGTTATCTCCAGACTATAGTAGTCAGTTCTTCTGGATAAAATGGATGCTTTGGAGGTTAGACTCATTGAAACACCTATGCATAGAATCATGGATGCATAGTTCTTTTTGAATGCCACCCCTTTGGGGGGGGGAAGAAGAAAACTTTAGAGAGAGACATACTTTGCGTTACAACTTTGAAAAAAAATTCTTTTATTTATGCCATTGCCTGCATGCTTGTCTGCCTATTTGTTGGTCCAGTAAGTTAACCATTTTAAAAAAGAAATTCCCATCCCCAGGAACATATGAGAGGGAGGAGGGTGCAAAAGTGGGACGAGGCAGGTGCCTTCCATAGAATCATAGAATCATAGAGTTGGAAGAGGCCATAGGGACCATCTAGTCCAACCCTCTGCTCAACACAGGATCAGCCCTAAGCATCCTAAAGCATCCAAGAAAAGTGTGTATCCAACCTTTGCTTGAAGACTGCCAGTGCGTTTGTGTCTACATACCTTCCCTCTGCTGGTTGCCTGCAGGTTGCTCTCTGGTAGCTAGCACTAAATTGGTTGCTGAATTGGTTGCTGAATCCACCTTGTACAATCCCCCAACTAGGGCTTTAAAATGGAGGATGTAGCCAGCTGGTTACTGCTCAGATGCTAGATGTTGGCATTGTCATATGGAGATGCTGAAATGTAACAACTACGTAAGGTAAGCATTTCACTACATTTACCTGTTGTGGAAATGCCCTCTGTATTGCTTTCCCTATGCTTTCTGAATCAGTTCTAACTATGTCTCCAATGTGTTAGATACTTGCAATTCTCTAATAAAGAAACTTTCTTCAAAAGTATTAGTTATTTAGAATTCTAAGTCTCTCACATGTAGGAGCCCTTTTGGATGAGACTAGTGGTCCATCTAATCCAGAATATGTTTCTCACAGTAGCCAACCAGTTTCCTTGACAGGCCAAGAAACAGGACACAGAAGCCAAGGCCTTCCCCTGATACTACCTCTCAGTGCTGGTATTCAGAGATCTGCTGTCTCTATGTAGAAAGACTCCCTATTGATAGTAGCTATTGATAATCTTCTCCTTCAATCTGTTTTCCCACCTACGCTCAGGAACATCACAACATCCACTGGCAGTAAATTCTACAATTTAATTACTCATTGAGTAAAGAAGTATATCCTTTTATCCATCTTGAACCTACTGCTCATCAACTTCATAAAGGTAAAGGTATCCCTGTGCAAGCACTGAGTCATGTCTGAGCCTTGGGGTGACGCCCTCTAGCGTTTTCATGGCAGACTCAATACGGGGTGGTTTGCCAGTGCTGGGTACTCATTTGACCGACCTCGGAAGGATGGTAGGCTGAGTCAACCTTGAGCCGGCTGCTGGGATTGAACTCCCAGCCTCATGGGCAGAGCTTTCAGACTGCATGTCTGCTGCCTTACCACTCTGCGCCACAAGAGGCTCTCATCAACTTCATAGAGTGCCCCAAATTTCAGTGTTAAAGAAGAAGATAAATAAACTCTATCCACTATCCCTACTTCAGTGCATAAGAACCCCCAGAGGGGAGTATGATCAAGCAGTCAAAATCTGCTCAGGGTCCCTGGCCCTAAAGACATAAGTCTGGCCCCTGCCTGATGAGATCAGAGCCCTCCAGGATCAAGATCCAGAGGGCTTGCAAAAGAGAGCTGTTCCGCAAGGCCTATGGTTGAGGACTGGTATAAACATCAAGATGTTGGCCTCCCTGTCTGAGAACCCATCCACCAGCAAAAGCTCCTCTGAGCTTTCACCAGCCTCAGAAAGTTCTGAATTATTATTAGGAGGCAGTTTAATTGGTGTTTTTAATGTTTTTATTAATTTTTATGATTGTAAAGTGGGTTGTTACATGCTCTGAGTCAACCAGGGATAGGCAGGACAGAATTTTTATTTATTTGTTTGTTTGTTTGTTTGTTTATTTGATTTCTATACCACCCTTCCATATGGCTCGGCGGTTTACATACAACATGGGGGGATACATGGAACGAATTAATATAACATAAACAAATACAACAACAATAATCAAAGTAACACAATTTCAGTGATCTTAAACAATATAACAGGAACGGAACTTAGCTAAGACCATTAGAGAGGACAGGCTGGTTCGGGCCATGGAGAGAATGTCTGAGGAGGGACCTGTTGTCGGTCTCAGGCAAATGCCTGGTGGAGGAGCTCCCTTTTCAGGCCCTGAGGGAGTTTGGACAGGGCCCTGATCTCTTCAGGGAGCTTGTTCCACCAGGTGTGGACAGAAAAAGCTCTGGCCCTTGTTGAGGACCAACATGCTTCTTGGGGCCAGGGATCACTAGCCAGTTGGCAGTGGCAGAGCGTAATGCTCTTTAAGGGGGAATAGATGGAGAAATTATATAATTTCTTATATAAGAGAAATAATATTTAATTTTATGACTTTCAGTGCCACTACTTAGAGATTTTTTTTCACCCTGAAAAGTCCCAAACTCTTTAGACTTTCCTCACAGGAAAGCTGCTTCAACCCCTTAATCATTTTAATCAACAAATTGACTGCTCAGTCTAAAAATGTAATATTTTAACAACAGTCAGAGCTTGGGATGTGAAGTTTACTTCAAAATGCATAGCTACATTCTAGCTCAAAACAAGCCAAACCTTAGACAAAATGCTAGGATGCTAGTTATTCCCTTTTTCATATTTGAATTTATCTCCAGAGTTAGGGGATTTCCAGTAACAGCGTTGTGCTCCCTCACTTTTGAGAATAGTAGCTTTATTTACGAATGTCAAAACAGTTTGGTCTTGCTAACTCACATATTAACAGGGCCATCAAAATATTTCAGGATATTTCCACAGCAGATGGAATTTGACACATGGGTAGTCCATTGTACACTGACTATTACAAAACGTGGAATATGAAATTTGCTTCAGCATAGAAGCATCTGAAAATGGAAGATCAGTAGTTCTCCCATCCTCTCATGCATGCATGTGTGTGCACACACACACAATCAAAGACTGAGGGCCTTTCCAGACAAAGACCAATGTTGCCAAATGTTTTCAGTATGCAGAAACGCTATATTTAATAGTGGAATTTTGTCATTCCACATACCTTTAATTTTAGTGGAATATTGAAGTCCCAGTAGCATTGTATTCATTCCCCACAGGTTTCCGGTCTCGCTGGAATCGCAACAAAGGAAGCAATATTTTTCTGTGCTTCTCCCTGTCCCTGGCCGTCGATCAAACAGAACAGCCAATGGACTGTTGTGTTCATGCTCCCGAAAAGCCCCTTTCCCTTTAAAAACTGTTTTTTTAAACGCAAACACACCAGTTGCAATGAATATTTGTTCAATCATTGTCTCAGAAAGACCTTTTTTGCTGGCATAGGAGCTGGCGATTAATTGTTTACACGCTCTTCAAGTAAACCCCACCCCCCATGGGCATGATTTGTGGCCGAAATTACGGGCAGTGTCGAACAGGGGGCTGTATTGTGCTTGGGAACTTTAAAGACACTTGCAGTAGAGAGCTTTGTTTTACTGTTAATCACTTCTGTGGAGGGACTTTAGCTGGAGAAGCCTCGCTCGTTCGTTGCTTTCACTGGTCTAAGGAAACAAAATGGCGATTGCGTCTCCGGAAGCTCGGGGGCGAGAGCGAAGGAGGGACATTCTTTCTACTGCTATTTTGAGAACGCACATGTCTTTCGCTGATGTGTTGCAGCTTGTGCACAGAAGTGTAGCGGTTTTTTCAGGGTGAATCCATTTATCTGGGTTTCCCCCTAAGCGCTATAAAATTCTGATTGTTACAGGAATTTGGCAGGAGTTTTACGGTTTGCTTATGACGTCATGCAAAACGTTAAATTAGTGTTCATGAAAGGTAAGACTTTGGCTACATTTAAGTCGTGCGGAATGGCCCTCAGTAAGACAGGTTTCCAGTGGAAGCTAGGAACATGCCTTTGGAAATAGGGCAAGTCTTTTTCCATTTCTGCCTTTTGACAGTCCTTAAGCTAAGAGAAACAGAATGACCAGGGGCAGCCAGAAACATACCTCTGTACTTATTAGATTATGTATACAAAGACACTACAGAGTCACTTGCAGAGTTGTTGTTTTTTTAATCAATTACCCAGGTAGTTCCTGATAGGCTGGAAATGAAGTTCTAGAAATGCAAATGATCTGCAGGCGGCAGTTCCTCTGCAGAAAATGTCAATTTCAGAGGGTATACCATGAAATTCCTGTCAGGAATTCCCCAGGTCAGAATTGTCAACATTAACTGACCCTAAAATTTGGCACCTATGAAGAGAAGAAGAGCTGTTTTTTTTATACCCCGCTTTTCACTACCCAAAAGAATTCCAAAGCAACTTATAAACACCTTTCTCTTCTTCTCCACACAACAGACACCCTGCAGAGGAACTGCAGAGTAAGCCACTCTGGCTACACTTGCATATAAAATATCAGCCAGGCTAGACTTGGGCAATGTCCTGGCTACCAGGCACAGCAATAAATAAATATTTTTTATATTTATATTTTTATATTTATATAAAAATTATATATATATAACACCATCCCTGTTAGCTCAAGGCAGTTAACAACATTTTAAAACAATACATAGTAAGCAATAAAACAGAAAATCCTTCATAAAATTTGCCTCCTATTATTTGTCTCCCTGTAAGGATTGGTCCCCTTCAAGGATCGCTGCCTTGTCGTGGTGAAGGGGCTTGTGTAGCTCAGTAAAGCTATGAGCTATGCCATGAAGGGCCACCCAAGACGGACAGGTCATAGCAGAGAGCTCTGACAAAAGGTAATCCACTGGAGAAGGAAATGGCAAACCATTCCAGTATCTTTGCCATGAAAACTCTATGGACAGTACCAAAAGGCAAAACGATGTGACGCTGGAAGATAAGCCCCTCAGGTCGGAAGGGGATACTACTGGGGATGAGCAGACGGCTAGTACAAGTAGCACCAGAATGAATTAAGCAAGTGGGCCAAAGCCGAAAGGACGCTCAATTGTGGATGGAACTGGAGGTGAAAAGACAGTCCGATGCTGTAAAGACTTTTATTCCATAGGAACCTGGAACGTCAGATCCATGAATCAAGGCAAGCTTGACGTGGTCAAACAAGAGAGGACAAGACTGAACATCGACATTTTAGAAATCAGTGAACTAAAATGGACAGGAATGGGTGAATTGAGTTCTGATGACCATCAGGTATACTACTGTGGGCAAGAATCTCTCAGAAGAAATGGAGTAGCCTTCATAATCAATAAAATGACAGAATAATCTCAGTTCGAATCCATGACAAACCATTCAACATCACAGTAATACAGGTCTATGCCCCAACCACTGCTGCTGAAGAGGATGTAGTTGACCAGTTCTATGAAGCCCTACAACACCTTCTAGAAGCAACGTCAAAAATAATGTGCTTATCATCATGGGGAATTGGAATGCTAAAGTAGGAAGCCAAAAGATAACCAAGATAACAGGCAAGTTTGGTCTTGGAGTAAAAAATGAAGCAGGGCACAGGCTGGTAGAATTTTGTCAAGAGAATTTTCCAACAACCAAGAGACGACTCTACACATGGACAACACCAGACGGTCAATACAGAAATCAGATTGACTATGTGCTCTGCAGCCAAAGATGGAGAAGTTCTATACAGTCAGTAAAAACAAGACCAGGAGCTGATTGTGGTTCAGATCATCAGCTTCTTGTTGCAAAATTTAGGCTTAAATTGAAGAAAGTAGGGAAAAACACTAGGCCACTCAGGTATGAACTAAATCATATCCCTGACGAATATACAATAAAGGTAAAGGTAAAGGTTTCCCCTGTGCAAGCACTGAGCCATGTCTGACCCTTGGGGTGACACCCTCTAGCATTTTCTTGGCAGACTCAATATGGGTTGGTTTGCCAGTGCCTTCCCCAGCAATCTGGGTACTCATTTGACCGACCTCGGAAGGATGGAAGGCTGAGTCAATCTTGAGCTGGCTGCTGGTATTGAACTCCCAGCCTCATGGGCAGAGCTTTCAGACTGCATGTTGGCTGCCTTACCACCCTGCGCCACAAGAGGCACAATAGAGGTGACAAATAGATTTAAGCAATTACCTGAAGAACTATGGACAGAGGTTCGGAATATTGTACAAGAGGTAGCAACTAAAACCATCCGAAAGAAAAAGAAATGCAAGAAAGCAAAATGCCTGTCTGAGGAGAGAAGGGAAGTGAAAGGCAAGGGAGAAAAAGAAAGATACACCCAGTTGAATGCAGAATTCCAGAGAATAGCTAGAAGAGATAAGAATGCCTTCTTAAATGAACTGTGCAAACAAATAGAAGAAAACAATAGAATAGGGAGGATCAGAGATCTCTTCAAGAAAATTGGAGATATGAAGAGAATATTTCATGCAAAGATGGGTATGATAAAGGACCAAAATGGTAGGGACCTAACAGAAACTGAAGAGATTTTAAAAAGGTGGCAAAATTATACAGAAGAACTATACAAGAGCGAGCTTAACATCCCTGATAACCACGATGGGGTAGTCACTGACCTGGAGCCAGACATCCTGGAATGTGAAGTCAAATAGGCCTTAGGAAATCTGAACAACAATAAAGGTAGTGGAGGTGACAGCATTCCAGTTGAACTATTCAAAATCTTAAAAGATGATGCAGTAAAAGTGCTACACTCAACATGCCAGCAAATTTGGAAAACTCAACAGTGGCCACAGGATTGGAAAAGTTCAGTTTACATTCCAATCCCAAAGAAGGGCAATGCCAAAGAATGTTCAAACTGCGGCACCATTACACTCATTTCTCATGCTAGAAAGGTTATACTCAAAATCCTACAAGCTAGGCTCTAGCAATAAGAACTTCCAGAAGTACAGGCAGGATTTTGAAGAGGCAGAGGAACTAGAGATCAAATTGCCAACATACACTGGATCATGGAGAAAGCTAGGGAGTTTCAGAAAAACATCTACTTCTGCTTCATTGACTATGCTAAAGCCTTTGATTGTGTGGAGCACAAAAATTGTAGCAAGTTCTTTAAGAGATGGGAATATCAGAGCATCTTATCTGTCTCTTGAGAAACCTATATGCAGGTCAAGAAGCAACAGTGAGAACCGGGCATGGAATCACTGATTGGTTCAAGATTGAGAAAGGAGTTCAGCAAGGCTGTATACTGTCGCCTTGCCTATTTAACTTGTATACAGAGCACATCATGAGAAAGGCGGGGTTAGAGGAGTCACAAATTGGGATCAAGATTGCAGGGAGAAATATCAACAACCTCAGATATGCAGATGATACCACTCTAATGGCAGAAACCAAAGAGGAACTAAAGAGCCTCTTGATGCGGGTGAAGGAGGAGAGTGCAAAAGTTGGCTTGAAACTCAGCATCAAGAAAACTAAGATCATGGCATCTGTCCCTCTCAATTCTTGGCAAATAGATGGGGAAGAAATGGAGGTCATGACAGATTTTTATTCCCTGGGCTCCAAGATCATTGCAGATGGGGACTGCAGCAAAGAAATTAAAAGATGATTGCTCCTGGGGAGGAAAGCTATGGCAAATCTAGACAGCATCCTAAAAAGTAGAGACATCACCCTGCCAACAAAAGTGCATTTTAGTCAAGGCTATGGTTTTCCCAGTTGCAATGTATGGCTTGTTCAGAGTTTGGCAGGTGGGGGTTCCTGCTAGTGGGTGATTTGAGAAGGGGAGGACAGTATCTCATGATGTCATCTGGAAATAGCTGGTATCCCAGCTCTAATTTCTTCTCAAGCTTTTAACAAGGTGAAACCGCCTTTGTGAAAACCGGAACCAAGAAAGACTCCCACAGCAAGGACATAAGAAATAGCTCAGCTTTTATTTACACAAACAAAACATGATGAATTTTTACAGATGATTCTAATTGTTTAGTTTCTCAATAGCTGGGGGTGATATTGTCCACATGCATGGTGGTTCCCCCTTTGCTTTGAGTTCTCCATTATCACCAGCCCTAGATCTATAAGGTCCTATTAGCTCTGCTGTGCCAAATAAATATTCTTCACATCAGGTAGATACACAGGCAGGACAAACAGGACTTAAGCACACACACTACTCCATGTTCCCTCTGCATCATGCAGATGTGTGCAATGTATCTGTTGGAGATCCCAGGATCATTGGTTGTAGCTGGAGTGATGCAGGCAGAAGTTCTACTGAATCGAACAGGTGAGAAACAGTCCATTGCTCCATTATACTAATTCTGAACAATCCAAAACTTCATATTGTCTGTCAATCTTAGAGACAGATATCTATTTCTTTACTGTATTTCTATTCCATTTTACCAGCTGTGTGTTAGTTTTTGATTGGTGCAAACCAATTTAGGATATCCATTCCAACAGAAATGCTAGCAAGGTCTTGGTCCAGGCACAATAGAGGAGTTTCTGGCTGCTGCCCTCTTCTCCCTCTGGACTTGCTGGCGCAAAATGGTAGCTTGGAAGAGGGGTCTCTCTGCTGGAACTGGAGCCAGGCATGATGGGGGAAGTGCCTGATTGCTGCCCTCTTCTCCTTCTGGCCTTACAATGGCACTAAAATTATATGTCCCCAGTTCTATCTATGCTTGGAAATCTTGGAACACAGTTCACAATAGCAGTTCACTTGACTAGATGGTTCAGACCTTGGAATCCTAGATAGTTATATTTCATTAGGCATGAACTATCTTGCACACTTCCCACCCACATCAGGTCAGATTCTTGCACACTTGAGACATTAGAAGAAGAAGAAGAGTTGGTTCTTATATGCCGCTTTTCCCTACCCGAAGGAGGCTCAAAGCGGCTTACATTCACCTTCCCTTTCCTCTCCCCACAACAGACACCCTGTGGGGTGGGTGAGGCTGAGAGAGCCCTGATATCACTGCCCGGTCAGAACAGCTTTATCAGTGCTGTGGTGAGCCCAAGGTCACCCAGCTGGCTGCATATGGGGGAGTGCAGAATCGAACTCGGCATGCCAGATTAGAAGTCCACACTCCTAACCACTACACCAAACTGGCTCTCTCATTAGAGAAAACGCAGATGTAACCACCCTAATTCATGACAGCAGCAGGAAGATGGGAAAGATGTTTTTAGCTAGAAATCCATGCACATTTCATACTTTGTAGTTGTAAATCTGGCAATTAGTTTTCTTACAAGTTTCACAGTTTTAGATGTACCATTTACCTTCTCAATTTAGATTTTATTTTTCCATTTCTCCCTTGCCCCTCCCAGCATGCCAGCTTGAGACGGCATCCAACTGTATTACATAAAAACATACAATTTAAAATATCACTGTAAAAACAATTAAGTCAGCTGTGTACACAAACCTCAGAACATCTTGGAAGCCGAGGTGGTGTTAACGAAAGCCCCCTTGATGTCCATTGGCCCCAACCAAAAGCCTTACATTTTCTGATCTCTAAACATCTTTTTCTGTCTTGCACACGAACCCTTCCCCCAGACACACAGTGTTTCCCCACTGTACAAACTCGTATCAGATAAATGTCTTTATACCTTCCATGCATTCCCGACATGCATGCTAAGTCACTGACATCAATGTCATATGTTCACATTTGTGCCCCTCACAGCTGCTGTGTCTTCTGTGCAATTACTTGGGAGTGGAGGGATTGTATGTCTTCCAGGACTGTTGATCCTGTTGTGGATCATCAGGTTGGTGTGGCTGTGTTAGTGCTGCTCCTGGAGGAAGAAAGAATAATAATATCTATGAGAGAAGCCGCAGACTGAAGGTGCTGAGAAGCAAAGGATTAAACATGACAAAAGATTTTGTGAACACAACACACTAACATTAGATTTGAGAAGAAAATGGAGTCCAACCTTAGCACACCTTCCTTCACACACGCTGTGAATGGGGCAAGGTAAGGTAAAGGTAAGACAAGTGTCTGGAAACACTGGATACAGGTTGGCAATAAACACAAAACACTAGATACATCTCTTGCTAGCTACAAATTAGAAAAGGGACCTGGAAAAGCCTGGAAACTGCCTGCAAGTCTAGATTGCAGGTTCAGTCATCAGTGTCCCTTTAAACTACATGTTATCAAGTCTTCATGGTCTCTCCCCTAGACTCTGTTGACCAAATGTGCTCTAGGAGTTCCAAGCATGTCTGGTCAGCAAGACCAGGGCAGACAGGGAACTTTTAATAGACAGTGTTGTGGAGCTTTTGACTTATGTACTTGAACACATATATAATAAAAATAAAAGCTGTACTTCCAACTCAATGCTCCCAAGCATCCTCTCATTCATCACTGCCCAGATTACTATTGCCTCTTTTTCTTCCACAGACCTCAGGACGGCATACATGGAGTTACTCCATCTGTATTATCATAGCCACCCTGAGAGGTAAGTTATGACGATGCAGATGTGGGATCTTTTGATTTTCTGGTTCCTTCCCTGGCTCTTCTTTCCCTTTGCTCTGGATAACTTTGCTTTATCCTTCTGATAGCAAATCACTCAATCCTGCCTGCTAATCATTATCTGACTAGGAATCTCTGGATGCTTCTGGGCTAGGATTCGACGGTCACCATACCTGTTGTAAGGTGGAGGAGGTGCATCATGCACACCTGAAGATTCCATTGCCTGCTCATAGGATGGAAGTCCGGGTGCAGTCTCTGGCTTTGGTGCCTCACTAAAACATGCTAAGGCCACTTCGGGGTAGATGTTCTCCTGAGTCCTGCTGGGGGAAATGAAGAGCAGTCAAGTACAATTAATCCTGCCAGAATTTGCTTGCATGGAAAGCCAGCTAAAGAAGTTTGGAAATGGCAGCTTCCAAACAGGTTTTCACCTGCTGCTTGGAAAGCATATTTGAACACAAAGGGACAATCGATGCTTTCAGCCCCAGGGAGTCAGATCCTTTTGAGATTATACTCTTCAGAGCCAGAGTCCTCCAAGCCATGACTTCATGGTTTGTTCACCTGCGCACCTTAAACAGCTGTTCCCTAGGACTCAACAATCTTCTGCTATGGGGAACCAGAGTATATTTTATGGTTCCACAAAGCCTCATGGCACTTATGTACTCTTCCTAGTTTTCCCCAAGTCTGATTTGCTGTGATGTTTTGGGAAAGACCACCCCAAAATGGGGGTGGCCCTGTGAGGATGGAAAGTCTGGATCTGCCCAATTCCACTTACATCAGTGCCATTTTCACTGCCCGATCCACCATGGCAGCAAACCACCACCAACCTGACAATGGAGGGCTTTAAAAAAGCTGAGCACTAGCATATTGTTATAACTATTTGCATTGTCCAGGTGATCTGGATTCTCAGCTTTCATGTTTCAAATGTAAATTTCTAGCAGGAGAAGGAGGAGGAGGAGAAGAACAGATTTATTGGTGCTATGGCAAGACCAAGGTCACCCAGGTGGTTGCATGTGGGGGAACGGGAATTCAAACCTGGTTCACCAGATTAGAAGTCAGCACTCCTAACCACTACACCTACCTGGCTCCGAGCTGTAAGGGGGAAGACACAACTGAGCAATGAAAGTGGCTAGGCTGCAGGGGCGGTCAAACTGTGGCTCCCCAGATGCCCATGGACCACAGTTACCATGAGCCCCTGCCAGCATGGCTATGGGCTTCTGGATAACCACAGCTATTTATTTATTTATTTATTTGTTTGTTTGTTTGTTTATTTAGCAACTTTTTAGTTGCCTCTATCAGCATGCCGACTTGTGGTGACTTACATCATAATAAATATAATCAATACAACAAAAAGATAAAATCCCATATACCCCATTAAACTCCCCAACCTTACAAAACACAAGCAAACCAGAAACAGGCAGTGGGCAAAACAATAAAATGAGAGGGGAAGGAAACAAAAACAACCCAACCTGATATGGAGTTTAGAACCTAAAGAAGCTGAGAAAGCTGTTCCTTTATATAACACATATAAGCCAACATTCTTTGGATGACAAAAATATTCCAGGATTAGTGCAAGAATTACCAGATCTAAAATTACCCAAATGGTTCAATAATAACGGCTCCTCACTATACTCAGATGAAGGTTCCTGGCATGTCCACTAGATTGTTTTTAATATTTTTTATACATTTGAGCTCCCTAAATAAAATTCAAATGTAATATATCTTCTATATTATATAAAGGTGCAGCTTTCTCAACCTTTTGAGGTTCTCAGTGGGCAAAACAGTCCGTAATCAAGTTCTTCCTAGGCCTATCAGACCCCATGCTGCAATTAAAGTAACAAGGAGGATGGAATATCTGGCATGGAGATGTTATCCAAGGAAGGAAAAAGGGAGAGGGAAAATAAAAACGGGGGTGGGGGGGAGCTCTCAGCTCATCCAGGAGTTCATTCCACCAGGTAGGGGCCAGGACCAAAAGGGCCCTGGCCCTGGTTAGGGCTAGGTGCACTTTGAAAGGGCTGGAAATTGTCAGTTTGTTAGTACCTGTAGAGCGAAGCACCCTGCAAGGGGGCATAGGGGGGACAAGTGGTCTGACAGGTATGTAGGGTGAGACCATAGAAGGCCTTAAAGGTCAATACCAGAACCTTGAACTTTATCTAAGACACCACTGGTAACCAATGCAGCTGCCTAAGCACATGTGGGATGTAGGCCCTCCAAGGTGATCCTGTGAGGGCCTTTGCAATTGCATTTTGCACCAGTTGTAACTTCCAGGTCAAGCTCAAGGGCTGGCCCACATAGAGTGAGTTACAAAAGTCCTGGCTGGAGGTGACTATCACATGGATCACTGTATCCAGGTGTTCTGGGGCCAGATAGGGTGCTGCTATGCAATTACACAGTCTTGCAAAGAAAAAACATGTCGCTCTGCATCATGGTGGAACCTTGCTACCCCCGCTACCTCATGTGGATGGATGGGGGGAAATGGGCCAAATGCTCCCCTGTGTGGGGCTGGGAAGAATCGGGGCAACCGTTCCGAAGCCAGAAACCAGGTGGCAGTGTGGCGCAATGTCTCCTGTGCAGCAAGGGCCAGAGAGGATGAGTAAAACAGCATTTTTGAGGCAATCTAAACACTGCTCTGTAAAACAAATCTTAGTTTTACAAAATCCCCAAAGTTAAAATAAAGCATATCTTTGCACAACATCTAAACCTAAACTCAGCAGTTTTCATACTATTTATTTCCCAAAGAAGATGATGTACAATTTTCTAGACACGTACAGTCTACTGCATCTGATCTGGA
This sequence comes from Paroedura picta, assembly GCF_049243985.1. Lineage (NCBI taxonomy): Eukaryota > Metazoa > Chordata > Lepidosauria > Squamata > Gekkonidae > Paroedura > Paroedura picta. The sequence continues at coordinate 18,215,426 of NC_135384.1, read as the reverse complement.
ATGTTCCTACCCCAACATATGCACAGAAATGGACAAAGTCATAACCTCTCCTTTACACTGAAATTTGTGGACTCTTCCTATTATTTTTTTGCTAAGTTGCCTATCATCTTGCTTTTGCTTCACTTATTTAAAAAGGTTGGGGACCGCTGAGTTAGGCCACTAAAATTATATTACTCATATCTTTATTTCTTCAAGGATAACATTAAAACTCTGCAACTGCTGCTCTGCTAAAAACCGTGTAAGATGTCTGCAAAAAGAAGTTCGGTTTCAAAGAAATGAAAAATTGCAGATGTGCACTGTCTCTCTAATGACAAATGGACTACTGAGTACTTCTTTGTTTTAAACAAGGATAAAGCAGTTTGCCTGATACTTGAAAATGTCTCAGTATTAAAGGAGTACAATATTAAAAGGCACTTTGAATCCTGTCACAAGAGCTACTCAATATATCAAGGAGAGGTACAAGTGAACAAGATAAACTCTCTTAAAAATCAATGTTTTTCCAGCAAAATAGTTTTAGAAAGCGTGTTGAAGTGAACATGTCTACTGTGAGGGCCAGCTATCATGTTGCTAAATGTACTGCTAAGAGTGGTAGACCATTCTCTGATGGTGAATTTGTTAAAAAAGTACATGGTTAAAGTAATAGTGGAAATGTGCCATGAGAAGATATCTTGCGTTAGTTGTGCCAATTTATCTGCATCTATAATCACCAGGCGTGTTGAAGAACTAGGAGAAGAGCTGCATATGTCACTGGTTGTCAAGGCAAAAAGTTTTTTTTTTCTTTGGCATTAGATGAGAGTCATGACATTATAGACACTGATCACCTACTAATTTTTATCAGGGGGATAGATTCTAACTTCAGAATTACAGAAGAATTGTGTGTACTGCAGAGTTTTAAAGGCTCCACAGCTGCAGAAAGCATATTCTTGAGGGTGTGTAAATCAGTAGAAAATCTTAGTCTGAGTTGGGATAAATTGAAAACCATTACATCTGATGGTGCAAGAAATATGGTGGGAAGTAAAACTGGTGTAGTTGCAAAAATCAATGAAGAGATTGAAATTAAATGGTACACTTCTGGTGCCATTTCACTGCATCATCCATCAGCAAGCCTTATAGTAAGATTCTTCAGTGGGAAAGCGTGATGCATATTGTTGAATCCAGCATTAATTACATCAGACATGGCCTTGCTCATCATCAATTTCAAATTTTTCTCTCAGAGATAGATGCAGAATATAGGAATGTATTGTACCATGCAGAAAGCCAGGTGGCTTGGCAGAGGCAAAGTCCTCAGGTATTTTTTCCAGACTTCATCATGACATTGATGTTTTTCTTAAGGAGAAAGGAAAAGGTCAAGAAGCACTTTTTGACCTTGAATGGATTTTTGATTTGGCTTTCTTAACGGCTATCACAGAGCATCTGAACACATTGAATCTAAGGTTACAGGGGAAAGGAAAGCTTGTGTTTGACATGTATTGAAAGCTTTTTGAAGCAAAACTAAACTTGTGAAGTAAGTTAGTGAAGATAACTTCAAACTTCTCATGCTGTAATGGACTAAAATTTGAGAAGGATGGGAATTTACAATTCAATGAACCGATTGCAGATTGAATTTCAGAACAGATTCACTAATTGCCCTAAGCTTGGAAAGAAATTAAGTATGTTTCAGAATCCATTTGATGTAGCACCAGAAGATGCAAGTAACTTTTTTTCAGATGGAGGTAATTGATCTGCAAGCCTGTGATCATCTTAGAGACATTTACAAAGAAAATAGTTTGTTAGCTGTGTACCTGATAAATTTAACAACTTAAAGAAATTTGCTGCAGGCATGTTCACAGTCTTTGGCACCACATACATCTGTGAACAACCCTTTTCCAAGATGAAAATTGTGAAATCAAAGTGTTTGAATGTTTACTTTTTATCTAAATCATTAGGTTGGTCATTTTGTTATATTTTGGTTTAAGATGTGGCCCTCTTTAGGCCCCATGTGGCCCCATGTGCCAAAAGGTTGGGGACCTTTGCTCTATTTTATTACACTTTTTCTACCTTGCATCTAAGCTACAAAGCATTGTCTTCCCTCACCACCAAGAAGGGGCTTTTGTTTATGTATTCTCTATGGTGGTGTTCCCCAACCACTGGGCCATGGCCCAGTACCGGGCTGTGGAGGCCTCAGTACCGGGCCACGGTGGGGGGGAGGGAGGCGCCGGCGCGCAAGCAGGCATGTCTCCCCCCTCCATGGTCCGCGCTCACTGCGCCAGGAGCGATTGCCACCTCCCAGCGCAACGAGCGCTGTGTTGGGGGTGGAGGCACCGGTACCAGCGTGTCGGTGGGCATTTGCGGGGGCCGGTGCAGACCTGCCGCACCTGCATGTTTGTGGGTGCTGGCGCCTCCCCCCGCAGCACAGGGGAGGGAGGCACGCCTGCTGGTTTGCGGGTGCCGGTGTGCCGGTGCCCGCACCTCCTTCTCCCCTCCCAGTCCCCGGGCCTCCCTCCCCCCCCCGGGCCCCAGCCCGAAAAAGGTTGGGGATCACTGTTATGGTATCCCATGCTCAAGAGAGTTCGTTGTGCAATGGCCTGGTCAGCACCTGCAGCAGAGGTATTGAAGTACTGAGGTGGTAGAATGGACAGCACCACCACTTCAGACTGCAGGTTAACGTTTGTTAAAACCTGGCATGGTCCAGGAGTGGTGGTCAACAAATATAATAATAAATAAAATTTAAAAATTAAATTTAAAAATCCATCTGCTTCAAAATAGAAACTCTTCTTCCAATGACATAGCTGGTGAAGGGCTAGGTTATTACCCCACTCTATCCAGTATATTCATTTTCCGTATTTGGGGAGGGGAGTTTTATCATACAACACAGCAATCAAATGAGGTATTCCCCGCTGCAGTCTCAGTGTGCAAAATGAGGTGAAGTAAACTGAGGGAACAGAATGGACTGTACCACTTCAGATCACAAAAGGTCCCTTACAAAAAAAGAAATTAAATAGAATATGACACAGAGAACTATTTAATTCCCCATCTTTGCATGCTGCACTGGTTTTCTTGTTACAGGGAGTTTATAAACACGGGAGAACATTCCAAAACTTGATCATGTGGCCAGGAGCCTGAAGGGGTCGTGAAAACCATTCTACCACCTCTTTATGTGAAGACTGGACCTCATTTTGTTGCCTGTGCCACACTAAGGCAAGAGTCATAGCACCCTGTCAGGTGCATCATGGGTATATTTGGGGGCCACTGCTGTTCACTTGTTAATATGCTTATAAAGCTGCCTAAATTCTACACTAAAAGGCAGTGATTTACAACCTTAAAGGGGAAAAATACATTGCCATAATGGAGGATCCAGAAAAAGGGTAAGTGAGCATGGAATTCTTCTACACCTGGGGAGGCAAATTTTGGTGCAGAAGTAATAGCATTATTCAAAATGTTTAAAAAGTCAATGCTTGGATTTCACCTTCCCTTTGTGCTTTATACACACATTCCAGACAGCACTTCCCAGGGATCATCCCCCCCTCACCTGGACTGGCTCCTCCGCTTCAATCGGTATTTGAGGCAATACATTGCCACAATGGCAAACATGACTGTAGAGACTAATGCTGCAATGAGACCTGCCACCAAACCAGCCACATCGACACCTGGCTGTCCTGTGGAGGGATTGAGAAAGAGTAAATATTTAGAAGAAGATTAGTTGGTTTTTACACCCTGCTTTTCAATACCCAAAGGAGTCCCAAAGTGGCTTACAATTGCCTTCCCTTCCTTTCCCCACAACAGACACCCTGTGAGGGAGGTGGGGCTGAAAGAGCTCTGATCGAACTGCTCTGTGAGGACAGCTCTAACAGGACTGAGATTATCCCAAGGTCACCCAGCTGTCTGCATGTGAAGGAGTGGGGAATCAAACCAAGTTGTTCAGATTAGAGGCTGTCACTCTTAACCACTGCAACACACTGGCTCTTTGTTGTTTATTATAGGGTTTTCAGTTGCCACTGACCCGAAGGGTAAAAATAACATAAGGTAAAAAACAACAATAGCAAATATAAAATACGAACATTAAAATATTAAAGTATGTGCTCTGATTGTAAGCCGTGACTTCTTCAGGTTAGTAAAAAGTTCTAGCTCTTCATGTATGTGTTATCATAGAATCATAGAGTTGGAAGGGGCCATACAGGCCATCTAGTCCAAACCCCTGCTCAACGCAGGATCAGCCCTAAGCATCCTAAAGCATCCAAGAAAAGTGTGTATCCAACCTTTGCTTGAAGACTGCCAGTGAGGGGGAGCTCACCACCTCCTTAGGCAGCCTATTCCACTGCTGAACTACTCTGACTGTGAAAAACTTTTTCCTGATATCTAGCCTATATCGTTGTACTTGAAGTTTAAACCCATTACTGCGTGTCCTCTCCTCTGCAGCCAATGGGAACAGCATCCTGCCCTCCTCCAAATGACAACCTTTCAAATACTATCATGTCCCCACTTCCGGCTAAGATGTCGTTCTGAGAGGGTTGCAGGGCATCTGCTCTGCTATCTCTGAAGCCTGACAGGGGTCAATCGCGCAAGCAATTGGCAGAAAAGAGGAGGGGTATGCAAACCCCACCTCACCTTTCTACCCAGGAGGTTCTTGGGGCCGTCTCCAATCCTTTAGGGAGTATATCTCCCTATATTATAGGCTGTCAGCGTTTCAGGTCCAGAGGACGACTGCCATATTCTATCTCAGACTTTCTTTTCTCTCTTTAATCTTAAAGCATCTGCTTTAACCCTACACGACGATTTACTGCAAATGAACGTTGTGAACTGAGGGGAGGACATCAGCTGAGTTCCAAAACATCATTTACTGTAAGTATCTCTCGTTTTTTTTTTCTCCGTCTCTCTTCCTGTATCAAAGCCCTTTGTTCCCCCGCTCCTTTTACTCTGCTCTGCCCGAAGCCACCTCGTTATGAGGCAGGCTAATTCTCCTAACTAAGCAGAAGAAGAACTCAAATCAACTCAAATTAATTGGCAAAAGCTCTTACTGCAATTGTTTTGGTTTTCGGAGATAAGAGATAAGAGCTGTGAATGGAAAGATCTCACGAGAACTCTGTTCCAGTACGAGAATATCTGCCTTACTGACTTCAATACGTCACATGCCTGTGCCAGAACGTTAGAGCAGTGGTCCCCAACCTTTATTAGGCTGGGGACCGGCAGGGCATCAGGCCACGCCTGCGTGGGCCACGCCCACGCTTCTGGCCACGCCCGCGGGCCGCACCCGCACATCGAGCCGCGCCCGGCCGCACCCGCGAGCCGCACCCGCGGATCGGGCCGCGCCCGGAAGCCGCGCCCGCGGATCGGGCTGCACCCGCGAACCACACCCGCGGATCGGCCACTTGTAAAATTGTTTGATGTTGGCTGTTGTTTTTTAAGTCAACAACATGTCTATGTTAAAAAGATTGGCTCATCTAATAGAGAAACAAACCCAAGATTTCAAAGCATTTACAGAAGGATTGGTCAAAAATATCTTCAAGGAGATCCAAGATGGCAAGGAAGAAGTCTCCAACAGGAATGATGGATCAATAACAGTGGCTGATGACAGCTCTAAACAAGGTGGAAAACCAACAGTAGAAGAGAAATCTGAAATTCTGGAGACGGAAAAGGGGATGTCGGAGTTCTGCAGCCCATATAAGGACACCCTTTTTAAAAAGACATACAGCCATCTCAAAGCAACAGTGTACAAAAATCAATCAAAAGATATATGGATCTGTAGTGAAAATAACCGATTTAAAGGAGCTCTTTGGGGAAAAAATTGTATTGATACTGGAGTCCAGGAGGTGCAACGGCCTCAAGATTTATCGATGCATATTCTGCGGGAAAGAGTACAACTGCACTTTCTCCAAAGGCCAATGGGACAGAATATAAGTCTACGGGAACGACAAGATGTAGCAAGCCTTGAGATAAGACCCCCTTAGAAGACCGAAAGCTCATATTGTTCTATGTTTAATGTTAAGCATTTAATCTAAACCTGGAAACTTACTATTCTCTGTATTAATAACATATACTGTATTCTGTATTTCTATTTTTATGAAAAAGGGGAAGCAGTGTTTTTTTCTCTCTTGTTTCTTTTCTTTTGTAGGCATATAGGCAATATAATTGTTAGTGTTGGAAATATAAAGCGGGGTTTTCCCCCATTATTTTTTATTTTTTCTTTATTAGTGTATTGTTATAGGGCCAAAGATCACACTGATCTGTAGAAAACGTTGAATGTTAAGCTCTCAACTTAAATCTGAAAATATACCTGTCAGGATGGCTCTTAGAATGGGTCAAGTATAAATTGTTTTGTAGATGTATCTATATTAAGGATAAGGAGAAGCTATGAAATCCTCTTGTAATTTTTTTTGTACATCTTTAAGGCAAAGCCCTACTTTCTTTTCCCTTCATTAGAGTATTGATACAGAGCCAAAACTCATACTGTTCTACAAGAAATGTTTAATGTTAAGCATCTAACTTAAACCTAGAAATATCTGTCAGGATAGCTCTTAGATTGTATCAAGCAGTTAATGTGAGGTCTACGATCTCACAAGTATGTTGATTATTAACAACTTCTCTTTTGTATATCTAAATAGGCCTTTTTTAAATGTAGTGTTAATGTAGATGGCTCTTAGACTCAGTTTTGGGCAAAAGTTTATATCATTGTGTAGTTAATGTGGGGTCGTACATTTTCAAATGATGATTATATTTTATATTTTACTGTTCTTTGTATTAATAACTCATATTGCATTCTATATTTCTATCTTTATGAAAATAAAAAAAAAACTTGTAACATCCGGAAGAAAAAAAAATATTATGTCCCCTCTCAACCTCCTTTTCTCCAGGCTGAACATTCCCAAGTCCCTCAACCTATCTTCATAGGGCTTGGTCCCTTGGCCCCAGATCATCCTCGTCGCTCTCCTCTGTACCCTTGAGGCCTCCAGAACTGCACACAGTACTCCAGGTGTGGTCTGACCAGTGCCATATACAATGGGACTATGACATCTTGTGATTTTGATGTGATGCCCCTGTTGATACAGCCCAAAATGGCATTCGCCTTTTTTACCTCTGCATCACACTGCCTGCTCATGTTTAGTTTACAATCCACAAGTACGTCAAGGTCTCGTTCACACACAGTGTTACCTAGAAGCGTATCCCCCATCCAGTAGGCATGCTTTTCATTTTTCTGACCCAGATGCAGAACTTTACACTTATCTTTATTAAATTGCATCTTGTTTGCTCATTTTTCCATTGTGTTCAGATCTCGTTGAACTCTGTCTCTATCTTCCAGAGTATTTGCTAGTCCTCCCAATTTGGTGTCATCTGCAAACTTGATGAGTAGTCCTTCCACCCCCTCATCTAGATCATTAATAAATAAGTTAAAAAGTATCGGACCGAGCACCGAGCCCTGAGGTACCCCGCTACTCACCTCTCTCCAGTCTGATGAAACACCATTGACAACAACTCTTTGAGTGCGGTTCTCTAACCAATTCCCTATCCACCTAACGATCTGAAAATCCAGATTGCAGTCCTTCAATTTATCCATCAGAACATCATGGGGAACCTTATCAAAAGCTTTACTAAAATCCAAGTAAACGACATCAACTGAATTTCCCCGATCCAGCAATCATGTTACTTGGTCAAAAAAGGAAATCAGGTTGGTCTGACAGGACCTGTTGGAGACAAATCCATGCTGACTTCCTTGGATCACCAAATTGTCCTCCAGATGTTTGCAGATCGCTCCCTTTAATATCTGCTCCATTATCTTCCCCACAACAGAGGTCAGACTCACTGGTCTGTAGTTTCCCGGGTCATCCTTCCTCCCTTTTTTGAAGATCGGAATAACGTTTGCTCTCTTCCAGTCCTCCGGGACATCTCCAGTCCTTAAAGAGGTTCCGAAGATGATGGACAAGGGCTGTGCAAGTTCTCTGGAAAGTTCTTTGAGTGCTCTCGGGTGCATTTCATCCGGCCCAGGGGATTTGAACTCATCCAGTGCAGCTAAATACCTCTCAACAACCTCTCTATCCATGTCAATCTGCCACCTAGACACTATCTCTTAGCTACTCACCGGACCACTATTAAAACAGCCCAAAGTGCCAACCCAAATAATCTAGTCTTGCATGCCCTGTAGAAACTAAGCAAGCAACAAGGCATGGGTTTCATCTGAGACAGTTGCTTCTGCTGGCCTCTGCAAAATGTTCCAACAGGAACTTCTGCTTAGGTGCCTTGGAAGGGATGGTGCTCAGTGAATGAGATCTTGGGATACTTGTGGATTGTAAGCTAAACATGAGCAGGCAGTATGATGCAGCGGTGAAAAAGGCAAATGCCATTTTGGGCTGTATCAACAGGGGCATCACATCAAAATCACAAGATGTGATTCTGTGTGCAGTTCTGGAGGCCTCACTTCAAGAAGGACGTAGATAAAATTGAAAGGGTACAGAGGAGAGCGACGAGGATGATCTGGGGCCAAGGGACCAAGCCCTATGAAGATAGGTTGAGGGACTTGGGAATGTTCAGCCTGGAGAAAAGGAGGTTGAGAGGGGATATGATAGTCCTCGAAGAGGAGGAGGAGGAGGAGGAGGCGGAGGAGGAGGAGGAGGAGGAGGAGGAGGAGAAGAAGAAGAAGAAGAAGAAGAAGAAGAAGAAGAAGAAGAAGAAGAAGAATTGGTTCTTATATGCCGTTCTTCCCTACCCGAAGGAGGCTCAAAGCAACTTACATTCGCCTTCCTCTCCTCACAACAGACACCCTGTGGGGTGGGTGAGGCTGAGAGAGCCCTGATATCACTGCTCAGTCAGAACAGCTTTATCAGTGCCGTGACGAGCCCAAGGTCACCCAGCTGGCTGCATGTGGGGGAGTGCAGAATCGAACCCGGCATACCAGATTAGAAGTCCACACTCCTAACCACTACACCAAACTGGCTCTCATTTGAAAGTATTTGAAAGGTTGTCACTTGGAGGAGGGCAAGATGCTGTTCCTGTTGGCTGCAGAAGAAAGGACATGCAGTAATGTGTTTAAATTACAAGTACAACAATATAGGCTAGATATCAGGAAAAATATTTAACAGAGTAGTTCAGCAGTGGAATAGGCTGCCTAAGGAGGTGGTGAGCTCCCCCTCACTGGCAGTCTTCAAGCAAAGGTTGGATACACACTTTTCTTGGATGCTTTAGGATGCTTTGGGCTGATCTTGTGTTGAGCAGGGGGTTGGACTAGATGGCCTGTGTGGCCCCTTCCAACTGTATGATTCGATGATTCAGTGGCTGTGCATTTGCTTAGCCTGCAGAAGGCTCCAGGAGGTATAAAACAGTTTAAAAAACAACCAGTTTAGACCACTTTATTATATTAAAATTGTTCTGCATTGAATATAGTCTGTTGAAAAACTACATTGCTATGCTCTCTGTATGAAACAACGCATAGCCCTGCCCCCTGCAGTTTTGCCAACTCTGCTTTGTTCTCTAATGCAGCCACTAATCTGCATAACTAAAGAACTTCTATGCATGGCTAATAAGTCTCAGGCAGGCAAGAGAGAAATAAATTGGTGAAAAGCATCTTTCAGAAACAACACTTAAAAGACGCTTAAAGCACCGAAGGGCAGTTCACCATGCAGAGCAAAATCAGTTTTGCGGAGTAAATTCACTCTTCTGTGCAGAGACCAGAAAAACAACGATGTATTTAGTGAGTTTCTTCAGGAATAAAGGGGGAGACATTCTGTGCATGCTTAAACGCCCCCTCACCCACATTATTACTCCTTGTGTTCCAACGCCAAAACCAGGCACTGAAAATAAGTTCTGGATCTAAAAACTAATGGGTCACAGCTCAAATGAAACCGTAGGAAGTCTTGATTATTATAAAGACTGGGGAAATTAAAAAGTTTATTGTCCCAAACAGGCTCTTTGCCAAAGGGTGTAAACTACATACTGAAATTGATTCACAGAAAGCACAGTGACTTTGATCAAAGAACGGCTAGTGAAAGTGAAATAGGGCCACCTTTAAAAAAAAAAAGGTCTAGAGAGAACAACCCTATTTCATATTGCAAAGAGTCCTCTGGTCAAGAATGGGATAGTTAATTGGATAGAAATGGTCAAGTGGGAAGCCGTGTTGGTCTGAAACAGAAGAACAAATTTTGAGTCCAGTAGCACCTTTCATAGAATCATAGAGTTGGAAGGGGTCACCAGGGTCATCTACACCAACCCCCTGCACTATGGTTGGGTGCTTTGGTGTTTGAAGTGGCCATTCACACCTGAAGCAGCCAACGCCACAGCGCGGGGGGGGGGGGGGAAGGGAGTTGTGGACAGCAGTGCATTTGCGAGTGCACACACATAAGTTCTGTGCTTGCATGTGTGTGCCCACCCATGCCTCCCCCACCCTGCACCATGGCGCTGGCTGCTCTGGGCACGAACGGCCGCTTTGGACACCGAAGTGCCCAACCCTACAGCCTGCACAATACTGGAACTTACAACTACCTGCCTACCACGGAGACCAATTTCATGCTCAAGTGATTCCCCCCCCCCCAAAAAAAAAAATCTCCAGAATTCAGCCTGGCCTGGAAGGAATTCACCTACCATCCCACAGTGGTGATCAGCAATTCCTTGGGTATGCAAGGAAGGGCCACATTGGCACATCCCTTTCTGCCTACCTACTCACAATCTGCCTAAGTTCATAAAATCAGCATTTTTGTTAGATGACTATCTAGCCTCTGTTTAAAAACTTCCAAAGAAGGAGAACTCACCACCTCCTGAGGAAGTCTGATCCACTGAGGAACCACTCTAACTATGGAACTTCTTCCGGATGTTTAGCTGAAAATTCCTTTGAATTAATTTCAACCCGTTGGTTCTGGTCTGACCCTCTGGGGCAACAGGAAACAATTCCGCTCCATCTTCTATATGATAGCCCTTCAAGTATTTGAAGATGGTTATCATGACTCCTCTTAGTTATCTTCTCTCCAGGCTAAATAGACCAAGCCCCCTCAAACTTTCCTCATATGACTTGGTCTCCAAACCCCTCACCATCTTTGTAGCCCTCCTCTGGACACACTCCAGTTTATCTACATCTTTCTTCAGTTGTGGTGCCCAAAACTGAACACAGTACTCCAAGTGAGGCCTTACCAGAGCAGAGTAAAGTGGCAACATCACCTCACGTGATCTGGATACTATAGTTCTTTTAATAAAACCTAAGATCCTCTTTGCCTTTTTAGCTACTGAGTCACACTGCTTATTCATGTTCAATGTATAGTCCACTAAGACCCCCAAATTCTTGTCATACGTACTACAGCCAAGACAACTCTAACCCATCCTATAATGCATATGATTTTTCCTACCCAAAGGAAGAAATTTACATTTATCACTCTTTAAATTCATTGTATTAATTTTAGTCCAGTTTTCTAGCCTGTCAAGATCATCTTTACAACTTCCGCACAAGGAATCTTTTGCGACACAGCCTCAGAATTTTGGCAGCGTATTCGGGCCCCTCAAATGACATAGCCAACCTCCCGAGGCTGTTTCACAATGTGGCCATTTTTAAAGTGCAATGTGGTAAATCTTGTGGCGCAGAGTGGTAAGGCAGCAGACATGCAGTCTGAAAGCTCTGCCCATGATGCTGGGAGTTCGATCCCAGCAGCCGGCTCAAGGTTGACTCAGCCTTCCATCCTTCCGAGGTTGGTAAAATGAGTACCCAGCTTGCTGGGGGGGTAAACGGTAGTGACTGGGGAAGGCACTGGCAAACCACCCCGTATTGAGTCTGCCATGAAAACGCTAGAGGGCGTCACCCCAAGGGTCAGACATGACTCGGTGCTTGCACAGGGGATACCTTTACCTTGACCTTTATCATGCGTCCCAGGGGTGAGCAAGTAGCCAGCAGCCAGGGATAAAAATATATGGAGGTGGGAACATGCTTGAGCACTGTCCCGCCCTCTCTGCTTGCTCATCATTTCCTGCCCTGCAGTAGTTCAACTGCCATCTTTATCTCCAGTCATCCTAAGTAAATGTTACTGTCGTGGCCAACTTGCTGCCTAAGCTGCCAAACCCCTGCCCCTTCCGCTCTTCTCCTCCCTGCACTGGTACGGCTGCCTGCCACTCAGCCTTCCCCACCTGCCTTGGCCCTTTTCTTCCACTAGCATTTCTGAAGCATGGAAGCCGCTGCTGCCGCCTCCTCCTCTTCCGCACGCACACACACGCTTCCCTGAGAGGCCTCACTGCTGTTGCTGCCACTGCTACCGCCACCTCCCTGCCTCCCCCCCACTCACACACACGCTTCCCCACGAGGTGTGTGCATATGGGGGGGGAGGTGGCGGAGGCGGAGGCGACAGCGAGGCCTTGCAGGGAGGCCTTGCATGTGCAGAGGGAGAGAGGTTGCGGCGGCAGCACCCACACTGCAGAAGTGCTCGTGGAGGAAGAGGGCCAAGGCAAGTGGGGAAGGCTGAGGGTGGGCAGATGGACCAGCATGGTGGGGGGTGAGAAGAAGAACAGAAGGGACGGCAAGACAGCCGCAGCAGTGGCAGTTACTTAGGACAAAGATGGCGGTTGAATTACTGCAGGTGTGGGAATCTGCCTCCCTCACCCTGCTGTACAGATTACAGGATACCTTTATTGGCATAATAATAATTTTTAAAAAAGAAGAAAAAATGGTAAGGTAAAGGTATCCCCTGTGCAAGCACCGAGTCATGTCTGACCCTTGGGATGACGCCCTCCAGCGTTTTCATGGCAGACTCAATACGGGGTGGTTTGCCAGTGCCTTCCCCAGTCATTACCGTTTACCCCCCAGCAAGCTGGGTACTCATTTTACCCACCTCGGAAGGATGGAAGGTTGAGTCAACCTTGAGCCGGCTGCTGGGATTGAACTCCCAGCCTCATGGGCAAAGCTTTCAGATGGCTGCCTTACCACTCTGCACCACAAGAGGCTCTTAGAAAAAATGGTAATGGTAGCCAAAATAGTACAATTAAGTGATCTGTACAATCTTTCAATAACATATAAATACTACACGATGGCCATATTGTGATGTGCGGTCTACAGTGGGCTCACAGAGGTTTGGTTTTAGCCGGTACAGGGTTCAGATATGAACAATTCACCCTTTGTATTGTTAACAATACCTTGGCTACTTCTCGGATAATCTCCAGATCACTTTCACCTAGGATTTTATGCAGTGTCCTTCTTGTCTACACTAATAGATTTCAGTTTTCTCCAATATTTAACTAGTGATTTTTGCAAGAAGAGAAATCTAGGGCACTCCATCAATAGGTAACATAAAGTATGCTGTTTTTGTGTGTGCTGTGTCTTGCATTGCCACGCATAGGTGTCAATTTAAAAAAAATTTGCTCTCAGGACACACAAACCTCCGATTGGTTGCCTCCACTGATTGACAGGCTGACTAAGGGCCATTCCACGTGCCATTAATGTAGCGTAATGCTTACCTTTTGAAGACACTACTTTTTTGCCATTTCGCATGATGTCACCCCCATCCCAAGTCATGGCAGCAAATGTCTCGCTACATCCACCATTTTATAGTGGTAGTTGGAGAATTGCATAAAGTGGATTCCCCAACCTGTATAGCACGAGCTACAGGAGAGCAACCAGCAAGCTACCAGCTAAAGAAATGTATGTAGGCGAAGAAGCACTATCTATGCCTCCAGTGTCCTGCCCTCGCATCTGCCTCCCTCTCACTTCTCTCAGGGACCAGAATTGGGTTTTTTTAAGCGAATTGCCTGGAGCAACGAATAGGTGCACAAGCGTGCAGGCAAAGCCAAAAAATAAATTTCTCCCAAAGTTGTCACACAAAGCATGCCTCTCTAAAGTCCCCCACCACAAATAAAATCAGGAACTAGATTATTTTTCTTAAGTTTCAGGACTTGTGATTCCATAACATTCAAAAAGCACCATGCATCTACGATTAGAAGCATAGGCATTTCAATGGAGAAGGTTTGAATTAAAAAAAAATAGTGGCCATTGTGGGCCCTTTAAAATGTTGAGAAAGGGAATTGGTTGCCAATTGGTTATTGACATGCGGAAGAGAGTCACGTATAAAGCATATTGCTTCCACCATTTCAAGCAGGTATGTGGAGTGTAAGAAGTGCAAAAAGTCTGCAGACAAAAGTAAGACAGGAAGAAGGTGAGGAATAGCCGGGGGGCATGATGATTTTTAGTGCTACGCCATTATGCTGGCGTAATGCTATTTTTTTAGATGTGCAGAAATGCCCTAAAAGAGCACGTTGCTCTCACTGGTGCCTTTTTCACTGACAATGAGGAGCGGGGAAAGGTGAGACACCGCAGCAGAATGCGGAGGGGAGAAATGGCTGAATTTACTGTCATGCAATTGCGGGTAGGAGACATCATGCGATTTTGCCTCATATGTGGAAGTGGTACTTGTATTCTGATTCTGTCTTTTGGTGTCTCTGCTACCCTTCCCAGTTAAGTATTATCTGCAAATTTAATAAATACCCCCTCTATTGCTTCATCCAAATCAGCTATACATATGTTGAACAACACAGGGCCCAGGACAGATCCCTGAGGCACTCCACGCGTCACTCCTCTCCAAGAAGATGATGAATCATTTACAAGCACCCTTTGTGAACTGTCAAACAGTTCTCAATCCACCTAATAGTAATAGGATCCATACCGCATTTTACCAACTTGACAATAAGAATATCATGTGGAACCTTATCAAAAGCCTTACGGAAATCAAGGTAAAAAATGTCCACAGCATTCCCCTGATCTAGCAAGGTAGTAACTGTCTCAAAAAAAGAGATAAGGTTAGTCTGACATGACTTGCTCTTGGGAAAACCATGCTGCCTCTTAGCAATTACAGCCATCCGCTCTAGCTGCTCAATTTAATTATTTGACTGTTTAATTATTTGTTTGAAAATTTCATCCCCCTCCCACAGAGTAAAAGAATCTTAGGAAACAGAACAGGGAGTGCAGTGTGGGCATCTGGAAAACAGCTGTGAGGCTTAGAATGCATTTTGTACCGATACTCACTTGATCCTCCTCTTCCGTTGTGTGGGTAGTTCTCCCAGAATGCATTCTACAGAAGAAAACAGAGAGAGAAAAAACAGAGGCAGAAACATTAATATGGCATGATGAGAAGAACAAACTTAGAGTCCAGTGACAACTTTAAGACCAACAAAGTTTTATTCAAAGTGCCACTGGACTCTAAATTTATTCTGCTGCTTCAGACCAACATGGCTACCCACTTGATTCCATTTTGACATTCATGGCAGCCACCAAATATTTGTCCTCACTGCATGGGGATTGCCAAAAAATCAGCTTGACCCATTCCTATGCCTTGATACGTATCAAACAGCATGTGGAGTATTCAAATTCAAAAACAGAATGTCTGCACATAAATGCATAAGGGTTGTTTAAAAATGGCAGCCCTATCCAACAGGAATAGAGTTTTGCAGAAGCCATTCTAACTTATTAAACCTAGTTATCCTACAGTGAAGTCCAGGAATCCTGGCTTCTGGTCCTGTGACAACCCTCAAGAGAGCCCATGATTGATGCCGAGAGCTGGACTGACCATCCCTTTAGGAAACTGGTTCTGCATCCTTTTTACTCAGAAATTATTTGCCCATTGTAAAATGGGACTGCTTCTAATTCTCTCTGCCTAAATTCATCTGGTTAATTTCCATCTGTGAAATAGATGTTCTCATATAGCCTGTCTACTCTTTTACAGTAGGGATATAGCATCCAGCACAGTAATTTTTTACAATATTAGAGAAACCATGTAAGTAATTTAAATTTTAATATCTGTGGTTTTTAAATTTTTGTGTAGAATCTTAACATGACTGTATTTTTGAGATATTGTGACCTACCTTTGGAGAAGACCAGGATAGAAAAATTTAAATTTAGAAGTGTATATACATTTGGAAACTTCAATTCAGATGGGTAGCTGTGTTGGTCTGAAGCAGTAGAACAAAGTTTTGATCCAGTGATCCTTGCATAGAGAGAGACTGTGTATAGCACCATCCTCTGAATCTGCAAAATCACACTGTGTGAATAAGGCAACATGTGTGCTTCCCTGCTTCGTTACATATGATTAGAAACCCACAACAGCAACAACTTGTACATTCACAGTTATGCAACGGGGCTTCTTACACAGAAGGTTGCCCTGAATGTTAGCTCTTTAATCATAAAAGGGGGGGCAGCATGGTACACAGCCTGATATTTTCAGATCTCAGAAGCTAAGCAGGGTTGGTACTTGGCTAGGAGACCACCCAGGTAGACTCTGCAGAGGAAGGCAACGGAAAAACACTTCCACTTCTCATTCGCTTTGAAAGCCCCTTGCGGGATTCACCATAAGTCAGCTGCAACATGCTGGCACTTTATTAAAGTTCAGTCAAGGAGTCACCCATCAGAAAGAGAAGCTTAAAAAGCCAAGATGACGATGCCAAAGGTTCTGTAATATTTATTAAGGATGTGTCAGACTTAAAACAAGTCCTGGATTTATAACTAATCTTTCAACATTGTAATTTATCTTCTTCAGTGACTCTGAATAATTTGTTTAGACTTGTCATTCATGTAACAATGTGCATGTGAAATAATATATTTATACCTAATAATTTTCAAGGACCACAATGGTTCCAATTAGTATTCAGGGATCAAGTGGAAACCAACACCACATTAGCGTTCCTACTGTAGGCATTGGTTACCACTTGTTTTGACTCTGACACATCCTTAATAAACATTACAGAACTTTTGCCATTGTCAGCTTGGCTTTTTCAGCTTCACTTCACTAAGGTTGCCAACCTCCAGGTTGTACCGGGAGTTCTCCTACTATTTCAACTGATCCCCAGGCAACCTGGAGCTGAGTTTCCCTGGAAGAAATGGTTGATTTGCAGGGTTGTGGAATTATACTCTGATGTGAGGC
Organism: Paroedura picta; assembly: GCF_049243985.1. Taxonomy (NCBI): domain Eukaryota; kingdom Metazoa; phylum Chordata; class Lepidosauria; order Squamata; family Gekkonidae; genus Paroedura; species Paroedura picta. The sequence continues at coordinate 18,198,588 of NC_135384.1, read as the reverse complement.
CAAACTCCACCCTTCCCAGGCTCCATCCTTGAAATCTCCAGGTATTTCCCAACCCAGGCAACCCTACTTTACATATACACAATTATAATAGGTGTTCAGAAGCATGTTCCTCTACAGCCAGCCTAAACACACCAGAGAGAAGTAATCTCAATCAATGTGTGATCTAGGAAATTCCATACCTATTAATAACTTCCAAAGCAGAATCAAGGTCTTGGCATCTTTAGGACTGACTGAGCCCCAAGTAAGGGTGGGCTGTGATGGCACCCTAGATTACGGATCAGAGGAGCTTTCGACAGGAAATCCCCATCGCCTTTCCCTGGGCTCCCTCCCTATTGCAGTTTCCTAGAAAGTTCCTTCGGGCGACGCCTTCATGGCAAGCAAACCAATCCCCTTGCACAGAACCCAGGAATCTCTCATCCCACGTGACCAAGGCACGTCGCTTCCTTAGGAATCCTGACTTTATTTTCGTTACTTGCTATTTAAGCTCTGAACACCAGAGGGCAGTAACCCACGAGAAAAGAAACCCTTTGCAGCAGTACTTTATTCATTGGATGCACTACTTTGCCAGATGCTTCCTTATTTTGAAGTAGCTTGCTTGTAAGATTAATTTCAAGAAGGATGTTGTACCATGTAACAAGGGATACAACAAACTTGAATTTACAAACTGCATCAGCAAGGGCCTTAATTTCAATATGGGAAGTATTTCCAGATAAACCTTTTACTCTTGTGTCATCACAGATCTCTGTTAAAGCATCAAAAATGATATCTCAGTGATTTTACAGCATTGATCCAACTTGCCCAGCATTGATTCAATGGCTTAACAGTTATGCCTAATATGTGGCTACTTAGAATTTGCAAACACTGAGTCCATGCAAAGTAACAATTATAGATCTCTTGAAACAAACTGAAAAAAACTAATTGCTTCCAGACAATACTTAGCAACATCACTGACTGCCACATTTAAAGAGTGTACATTGCAGGGAACTTGGATTTATCTACAGGACACTTTCACCATTTTCTTTGCCTTTCATGTTACTCCCATTATCATAGCCTTGACCATGCAGATTCTCAAGTGGTAATCCCATTTGTTCAAGGTGTCCATAGAATCATAGAGTCGTAAGGGACCTCCTGGGTCCTCTAGTTCAACCCCCTGAACTATGCAGGACACTCACAACCCCATTGCTCATCCACTGTAACGAGCACCCACTTGAACCTTCACAGAATCAGCCTCTCTGTCAAATGGCTATCCAGCTTCTGTTTAAAAATCTACCGAGATGGAGAACCCACCACCTCCCAAGGTAGCCTGTTCCACTGAGAAACCGCTCTCACTGTCAGGAACTTCTTCCGGATGTTTAGACAGAATTTCTTTTGAATTAATTTCATCCCATTGGTTCTGGTCCGTCCTTCCGGGGCAAGAGATAATACCACTGCTCCATCCTGCATATGGTAGGCTTTTAAATACTTGAAGATGTCTATCAGATCCCCCCTCAGTCATCTCCTCTCCAGGCTAAACAGACCAAGCTCCCACAACCTTTCCTCATACGTCTTGGTCTCCAAACCCCTCACCATCTTTGCTGCCCTCCTCTGGACACGCTCCAGTTTGTCAACATCCCTCTTCAACTGTGGTACCCAAAAATGAACACAATACTCCAAGTGAGGCCGAACCAGAGTAGAGTAAAGCGGTACCATCATCTCCCATGATCTGGACACGATACTCCGTTTGATACAGCCTAAAATCCCATTTGCCTTTTTAGCCACTGAGTCACACTGCTGACTCATGTTCAATGTATGTACTAAGACTCCTAGATTCTTTTTGCACATGCTACTGCCAAGACAAGTCTCCCCCATCCTATATTGGTGTAAATGGTTTTTCGTATCTAAATGCAGAACTTTACATTTGTCCCTATTGAATTTCATTTTATTCATAGAATCATAGAATCATAGAGTTGGAAGGAGCCATACAGGCCATCTAGTCCAACTCCATGCTCAATGCAGGATCAGCCCTAAGCATCCTAAAGTATCCTTTGGTTACTGCCATCTCTAGATGTGCCTAAACCCTTTGACCTTTGGGAAAAAATAGATGTAAAATAGGCGCTGAGCCTTTCTGCTTTCTCTGCATCCTCCATCCGCACCCAACAGTGGGCCTATTGCCTCCTTTACTTTACGTTTGCTCCTTGCATAACTTAAAAATGAAACTATTTCGTTTAGCCCAGTTCTCGAGCCTATCAAGACCATCCTGTCTTCTGATTCTGTCTTCTGTTGCGTTTTCTACCCCTCCCAGTTTAGTATTGTCTAAATTTAATAAGTACCCCCTCTAATTCCTCATCCAAATGATTTATAAATATGTTGAACAACACAGGCCCCAGGACAGATCCTTGAGGTATTCCACTGTCACTCGTCTGTAAGAGGATGCTGAACCATTCACAAGTACCCTTTGGGTACGATTTGTCAACCAGTTATCGATCCAACTGACAGGATAAGAATCCATACTGCATTTTACCATCTTGTCAACAAGATTATCATGTGGAACCTTATCAAAAGGTGTACTGAAATCCAGATAAACCATGTCTACAGCATTCCCCTGATCCAGCAAGGTAGTCACTTTCTCGAAAAAAGAGATAAGGTTGGTCTGACATGATTTGTTCTTGCGAAATCCATGCTAAGTCTTACAAATCACAGTTTTCTGTTCCTGCTGCTCAAGGAACGACTATTTGAAGATTATACCAAAATTTTGCAAGCTACAGATGTCAAGCTGACGGGTCGATAATTATCCGGATTCTCCTTTCCCCCTTTCTTGAAGATGGGGACAACATTCACCTGCCTCCAGTCACCTGGCACCTCACCTGTTCTCCAAGAAGTGTCAAAATAATGGACAGAGGTTCAGAGTACCTGCAAGTACCCTTTGTTTCATTTATAGGAGATAGGTGTTTATGGACTGCCCCGACAGTGATCCTAGGCCACCATTCCCATCCCCCGTGTTGTGTTACGTTTTTGCCACATTGAGCCCTATTTTCCTCACAAGAGAAGATTGAGGAGAAATAAGCAATTCAGCCCTCTCTTCATCATCTGTTATAATTTCACTTTCTTCTCCTCGCAGTGGTTCTACATTATCCTATTCCTTATTTTTACTTGAAATATAACCAAAGAACCCTTTTTTGCTATGTTTAGAATTTCTTGCTAGCCTAAGCTCATATTGAGCTTTAGCTTTTCTAACACTCTCCCTACAATTATTGGTTATTTGTTTATACTCATCCTTGGTGAGTATAAACTCACCAACTAAATGACTCTTTTTTATTCCTCAGTTCATTTGACAGCTGATTATGGAGCCACCTTGCCTTCCTTAGGCTCCTTCCAACAGTTTCTTCTTTTCCATGTCTTACTCAGGAGCAATCCTTCTTGTTCAGTGTTTGGGGTGGGGGGAGAAAGTGCTAACCCAGATGTTAAAATGGGCTTTGGTGTTTCAGATGTATATACAGATGCATGGAGATCTGTTCATTGGTAGATTTAGGACTCAGTATTAAGCCCGACAGAACAACTCTATTTTGCAGACCCTGCAGAACTGTTTTAGACCCCAGGGCTCTTATCTCCTCTGGGAAAGTATTCTACCAGGCTAGTGCCAGGGCTGAGAAAGCCCTGGCTCTGGTTGAGGCCCATTCTATTTATCTGAGGCCAGGGATCTTTAGCAGATTTTGTGTGCTGGAACGTAAGCTCATTTGAAGGACATAGGAGAGGAGGCAAGTGTCACAAAATCATGGAGTTGGAAGGGACCTCCTGGGTCATCTAGTTTAACCCCATGCACAATGCAGGACACTCACAACTATCTGCCCACCCTTAGTAACCCTAATTCCATACCCAAGTGATTTATTTATTGTTTATTATTATATTTATATACCGCCTTCCCAGAGGCTCAGGGCAGTTATTTGTTTATACTCATCCTTGGTAATAAGGCCTTCCTTCCATTTCCTAAATGACTCTTTTTTTATTCCTCAATTTATGTCCCCCTAAAAAAAACAGAACCCCTGGTCAGTCTTGGCCTAGAGGAAATAAGTATCCCAACCCCAAACTGGCTATCAGTATTTCCCTGGGCTTGCAAGAAAGGGCCACAAGGGCCAGGCATTGACACAACCTTTCCTGGCCATCTATCACAATCTGCCTATGTTAACAGAATCAGCATCTCTGTCAGATGGCTATCTAGTCTCTGCTTAAAATCTTCCAAAGAAGGAGAACTCACCACCTCCCAAGGAAGCCTGTTCCACTGAGGAACTGCTCTGTCATGGAGCGGAATGTCTGAGTCCAGTGGCACCTTTAAGACCTCAAGATTCATTCTGGGTATAAGCTTTCATGTGCGTGCTCACCCTTCTTCAGATACAGATCTGGGAGAATCAGGTTCCAATGGTATGGAAGCTTCTGGGGTGACCATGGCCAGGTCACGCACCCTCAACCTGACCTACCTCACAAAGGTTGTTGAAAGGATAAAAGAGGAGAGTAATGTAAGCTGCTTTAGGTTCCCATTGGGGAGAAAGACAAAATAAATTAATAAATAAAACACAATTGGGGAGACGACTGAAGATGGCGCCATGCTAGCCCGTTACGTAATGAGCTCCTGAGCCAAGCAGAGGGCCAGGAGCAGAAGCACCTGGCAGACCTGAGTAGGATGCGCAAATCTCGCTCGTTTTAATTATGAGGGCTTCTCATGGCAAGGAGGCAGGCTTTGAGAAGAGGAGTTATTTTTATTACACTTTGTGTGGTTTAAAATTTGGAACTGTAAGCCACCTTGAGCCACAAGGGAAGGGGAGGGATAAAATGTTTTATAAATATCAAGAAAAGCGAAAGAATCTGGTGCTTTCTGTGAGGCAGAAGCTTGAACCAATCCCTATTTTGAACAGGGTGGTGTGTGGACATATATTTCTCTAACTGGGATTAAATAGCTGTTACAATATGTAAGGAACAAGCCCTGACCTGGATATGCCAGGCAAGCCTGATCCTGTCAGATCTCAGAAGCTAAGCAGGGCTAACCATGGTTCATATATGGATAGGAGATTTCTAAGAATTTGGGTGGAGTTCCTCCAAGGAACGATAGGGGTCATGATGATGCAGATGCAGGAAATGGCCAAACCACCAGGCAACCCTCCAATCTCCTGGCAAGCAGGATTGGGACGCATCTTTTATCAAATGTCTGACTTGTTTGGATGTTATGTAACATGCAAATACAATTTGCGTACAGCATACATATTAAATTCACCCAATTATGCATGCTGATGAAAGCAAATTCCTGAATGGTACCCCGCCCAGTATCACAGCAAGGATGAGACAGGAAATAGGTATTTAGGATATATCAATAACATACCCTGGTAAGATACTACTCAACATTGCCACAACCATGGTTTAGAAAATCACTGATGCAGTCTTAAGAAGAGTTACACCATTTTGAGGTTAGGACCTTAGAAGGGCATGACTCTGTGCTTAAGACTGTGCTGGACTTCATACATTGATGCCACATACCTGGGTACATCACAGGTACATGTAATGCACATACACCTTCTGCACTGAACTGATTCTTACATGAATTCATATATGTGAACACATGTGTGTGAGTGTATAAAATACCATCAAGTCACAGCTGACTTATGGCGACCCCAGCAAGGGGCTTCCCAAGCAAGTGAGAGACAGACATGGCTTCTTTGGCAGAGCCTTTCTTGAAGGCCTCCCTTCCATGTACTGACCTTCCTTAGCTTCTGAGAGCTGATGACATCGGATTATAGCTATACCATGCTGTCATCTGTCAGGTATGAACAGACACACACTTATTCCATCTGTACATGGGAGCACACATCATGATTAGGTACAACATAACATCTGCATGGCTTTTCCATAGAGTTGTAAACTGTAGGGTTCTCTTTAGGGGAAAACTGGGTTCCAGATTATATGGAGAGAGCTCTATGTACATACCATTGGATGTGTATAGGCTACAGGCCCTTCAAATTAAGATATTTAGTCCTCCCACTGTGTGCTGTCTCACCACGGCTGTGCTCTCTGAATGGGCAACAGACACCCCCCCCCCAAGGGTGCATCTCAGAATCACTCTTTGAGAACTGTGGGTGAATATGACAGCTAACTGCTTGCGTAGGATATTAAAATGTTACATTAATTAGTGGCTTCCTTGGTTTTATACCACAGACTGACTCCTCCCCCCTTTCAGGCTGCTAGTATTTTGAACCTCACCATGTAAAGAGCCAGTTTGGTGTAGTGGTTAGGAGTGCGGACTTCTAATCTGGCATGCCGGGTTCGATTCTGCACTCCCCCACATGCAACCAGCTGGGTGACCTTGGGCTCGCCACGGCACTGATAAAACTGTTCTGATCGAGCAGTGATATCAGGGCTCTCTCAGCCTCACCCACCCCACAGGGTGTCTGTTGTGGGGAGAGGAATGGGAAGGCGACTGTAAGCCGCTTTGAGCCTCCTTCGGGTAGAGAAAAGCGGCATATAAGAACCAACTCTTCTTCTTCTTCTTCTAAAGATATGGAGGCATAAACTTTAAAAAAAGGCAGTGCAATAGGAAAAAAGAACAAAACTGCATTACCTAGAAATAATCATTATTGCTTTAACTGCAAGGATAATGCAGGAATAGAGTGTTCTGAGGGTGTAAGGCTACATCTGTCCTGCTGGCCTCGATAGCCCAATTTTGTCAGGTCTTGGAAGCTAAGCAGGGGTGGCCCTGGCTAGTATTTGGATGGGGGACCACCAAGGGAACCCAGGATCATTACTCAGAGGCAGGCAATGGCAAACCACCTCTGAACATCTCTTGCTTTGAATGCCTATGAGGTTGCCGTAAGTCAGCTGTGACTTGATACAAAACACATAGCCTTTTTTGGGTTTGCCAATGCCAGTCTTAGCAAATGATAAAAGGGTGCTCTTTGCCCTCTTCTCTGCCTTGGGCAACACAAGAGGATTTGTTTTTGTCTTTTGCTGAGGTAGGAATTAATTTTGTATCTGTCCATGTGCATGCTTTTACACAGGTCCAGATTTTCAGTGTACTCCTAGGCACTGTATTCAGTGGAGCTTACTCCCAAGTAAGCATGCATAGGATTGCAATATTTGACCCCTAGCAGCCCAGAAAGACCTTTTATGGTCTTTTATGAGCCATATTGCAGCAATCTATGGTCCTGGCATCATAGACCATTCATAAAACTCAATATCCCCCCCCCCCGAACTAGGTATCCTTACAGAACAGCTGCTCTGGGAAAGAGAAAGGGGAGGAAAAGGGAGGGTGGGAGCAGCAGCAGGGTAAGGACAGATGTCTGCACACCTGGCCTCAACTGTTCTTGCATGCTTGCTGATGCTCTTGCCATAACAAAGGTATTTTTTCACATACACACATACCATATAGATGCAAACCCTGATCTTTGTTAGAGAGTGACGGAAGATAAGGAACAAGAAGGGGACTTTCAGCTAAAGTGATAGAAATCACTGGAGAGGAAAGCAGGTGTACCGGGGGATGAGATGAAGTACTAGGCCTGAAGATTCATACTGGTTACTTTTCATGGAGAAATGTTATTTTAATTCTCCACATTCCATTATGTCGGATGTATTGTCACCCACTGGGAAAGGGCAACCCAATGACATGAACTCCAATCAACAGAAAACATGTGTTGAAAATGTTAAAAGAGTTATGCCAACAGATCCCTGCGCAAAGCCTCTTCAGTTTGACCTCTTTGTTCCAGAAAACTGGAGCACAAACAGACCCTGACCCAGCTGAAGCCACTAGCCACTCTCACCCAGCCATTTCAGGGTGCTGCTAGTTCTGTTCCCCGCCTTCCCAGACGTCCAGATGCAGCCTTGCATGACACTCTCCTACTAGGCTAGGAATCTACCTGCTCTCAAGTTCCTAGACTTGTCTTGCCATGGGGAATTCTATTGAGGCAACAGCTTTGAATCAGCGATGTCATGTGCCTTCTCAGATATGCCTGGAATTCTGCCTCCCCTTGACACACCAGGATTCCACAGATCCACAGGCTTGCCAAAGAGATACTTAATCAGGTGTGCACTGCAGGCCTCACAACAGAGTATATTTTCCCTACAGGTGATGTTCCCTGCTCTGACTTTCAGTCTGATTTCAGGGGCAAGTTTCCTTTTGAGAATATTATTCCCAAGTGTTCAGGGAACCTGATTTGGATCAGGATTGATGCACAGGGAAAATGGGCTTCAGCACACCGCCCACAATATTTTCCTGATCTGAAATGGTCATGGATGCTACTATTTACCCTGCTGAGGAAATCCCACACATGATCCATCAGTAAGTGTACGGCTTCCAACAGCACAGAAACCACCCTGGGGGGTGCTTAGGGAAAGGGCTTAAGCCCCTTCTCCCCACATGCTGTAGCCTTCATCCAAATCTGAATTGATTCCCCCAGCAGGGAACTCACAGCTGATCTCTGACTGAAACAGCTCAGGACAGACCAAATGAGGACATGTGGGAAATACACGCAGGATCTTTTTCCAGACAGCATATGACAATGATAAAATTGATGATAAAATTGTGTCCTACTATAGTGATCATATACTTACAATCAAGTTAGGAAAACAACAACTAGAAGAAGCTCTGGAAAAGGCTGCAGGGTAATAGAGGCTGTAAGAAGAAATGGAGCCAGATGTGGACAAGGAGGAGCAGAGATCCGCACTTTCCCATTCATACTTTCCCCAAGCCCACTTTGCATATGATCGTTCCAGAAATACCACACTAAAGTAGGTTTGGGGGACTGTGTGACAGTATTATGTGAAGAACCATAGAAGGTAATCAGGGCTCACTTGTAGCAGGGAATCAAGGCTGTTTGCAGTCTGGGGAGGCTGCCTCTGTCTCTCTATCTGTCTCCCTTGCAGCAGGAGCCATAGCAAGTAATCAGGGGTCATTTGTGGTTTGGCAGGGCTCTCTGTGTCTCTTTCTCAGGTGTCTGAGAGCAAAGTGGCTAGCATCCAGGAAAGTAGGGCGGGAGCTGTAGGGGCAGGGCCAATCAGGGTGTGGCCAGATTTGGCACTATTCCAACTCGGACACCCTGGACTTATTCTACCCCCTAGGCTGTTTCACAAATATTAAGAGGAACAATGGATAATTATATGTGTGTATGTGTGTGTTTATCTGTGTGCACACGCATGTATATGTGCGCGCCATTAGTGGCTCTTAAAATTTTGAAAGAGCCATTGTGGGAAGACCGGTGTCCGGGCCCTATCTGGACCCTGTCTGGCCCAAATCCGGACACCGCTTCCAGATTGGGGCACGGGCAGCAAAGCTAGGCATTCCTGGATTGGGCCAGCCCATGGAGCACCCACCCCCAGAAGCCAGCTGTGAGGTGCACATGCAGTCTCGCAGCTAGACACTCTCTGCCTGCCAAGGAGGGCCCTGTTGTTCCCATTGGCTGCAGAGGAAAGGACACGCAGTAATGGGTCTAAACTACAAGTTCAACGATATAGGCTAGATATCAGGGGGAAATTTCACAGTCAGAGTAGTTCAGCAGTGGAATAGGCTGCCTTAGGAGGTGGTGAGCTCCCCCTCACTGGCAGTCTTCAAGCAAAGGTTGGATACACACTTTTCTTGGATGCTTTAGGATGCTTAGGGCTGATCCTGCGTTGAGCAGGGGGTTGGACTAGATGGCCTGTATGGCCCCTTCCAACTCTATGATTCTGTGATTCTATGACATCACCCAAGCCATCATGAACACACAGGTAGTGCCGCCACCATAGAGGGGGCTGCCCCCACCGTTAGGCCCGTTGCATTCCTGGGTGCAACAGGCTTTCTGGATAGTGTATACATGTAACGTGTCTGTAGTGACTGATTCAGACTTGAGCTGGTTAGAGAAGGGCGGGATCTAAGAATAAAATTATCATTATTTTACATTTAAAATGTATTTTATTTATATACAGCCCTCCTAGGTGCTCATCATCATTATCATATCAAATGGGAGAAGGGAATCAATGAAAATTGTCCTTTCACCTGTCCATGAAAATCCTCCAGGGGATCCAGCCCAGAAAGCTGACTCATATGGACCATTGGTCTGATTCAGCATGGCTATTCTTACATTCATGCCTCAAGGGAAGTTGGTCAAAAGGTCCTCTGTTTACAGAAAGCATCACAATGTTTGCGTGCACTCACATGCCACTGCAAGATTCATCCACAAGAATGTTATTATCCTAGACTAGGGGTTCCTAAAGTGTATGGTGCCCCCCCCCCCCGGGCAGTAGAAGGATCCAGGGGGGCAGTGAGGAATTTTGGGGCAGTACGGGGGCAGCAGTCTGACTCTTCCTGCTGCAGCTGCATTTTTCTATCAAGAGATGTTCCAAGGTGGCTTCCCATTGCTTGCCTCTGGGTAGTAGCTCCCCTGGACTTCCTTGGTAGTTTCCCATTCCAGTACTGACCAGGCCAACTCTGCTTAGCTTCCTGAAGAAAACCACACCTTCAGAAGGTGGACTGGATGGGATCACATTCCTTCTGAGATCCTTTTTCTCCTCAGACTCTGTTCTTCCCAGGCTCCAACCCAGATCTCCAGGAATTTCTTAACCCAGGATTACCCCAAAAGTCTCCATCTCTGGGAGGCTGGAAAAGTCTCCTCATGCCTCTCTTCCTCTCCCTCTCTCTCTCCCCCCATCTGTCTTTCTCACCAATGAGGACCCAAAGTGGCTTTTAAAAATTTGTTTTACGAAGATATATTTTTCCTAGACCCTTAGCCTTGACCCAGAAACTACAGCTGGTCCAAAACACAGTGGCCAGGATCCTCACAGCAACACTGTGGAGGTCCCACATCTGGCCCATTTTCCACCAACTGCAGTGGTTGCCAGTTGAATTCCAGATCAGACTAAAGGATCTGGTAATTACCTTCAAGGCCATTCGCAGTCAGGGCCCAGTGTACCTGAGGGATCGCCTTCCTGCCTATGCCCCCAAAAGAGCCCTGCGCTCCACCGCCACCAACCGGCTAATGGTTCCTGGCCCTAAAGAAGTCCACCTGGTCTCGACCAGGGCCAGAGCATTCTCTGTCCTGGCCCCCACCTGGTGGAATGAACTCCCAGAGGAGATCAGGGCCCTGATGGAGCTTAAACAGTTCCACAGGGCCTGCAAAAAGGAGCTCTTCCGCCAGGCATTTGGTTGAGACCAGGCACAACCAACAGCGAATGAAGGGCCCCTGCTCCCCCTCCCCAGAACTCCACCAGAGTGCTCTGGACCTGTTGTGCCATTGTACTGTTGCATTGTTGTACTGTTATACTATATGTTTATGTTATAAAGTTATACTGTTATGTCATACTGTTACCCGGTTATACCAGTTAATAATATGTTATTATATGTATGGTTTCATGTATCGTTTCAGTTATATGTAAACCGCTCTGAGCCTTCGGGGAGGGCGGTATAAAAATACGAATAAACAAATAAATAAATAAATATTGTTATACTGTTATATTATATTGTTATACTGTCACAACCACTGTTATTAATATTATTGTATGATTATTAATGAAGATTGTTTCATGTATGGTTCATAAGTTCAATGTAAACCACCCTGAGCCTCTGGGGAGAGTGGTATATAAATATAATAATTTAAAAAAAATTATGGCCACTGCACAACAACCAAAAAGGAAAATTTGTATACTCAATTCCATGTAAACCATCCTGAGCCTTCAGGGAGGGTGGTATATAAATATGAATGAATGAATGAATGAATGAATGAATGAATGAATGAATGAATATAGGCAATATAATATTAGTATGTGTGTATTCGTGAGGGGGGGAGGCGAACCAGGGATGTCACCTGCGAGCCAAAGGTTTGGGAACCACTGCCCTGGACCAAATATTTCCCTTTAGCTCTGAGGATACTGGACAGTTGCACAGAAGTGCAAAAAGAGCTAAATTTAAAGGTGTTGTTTTGCTACTGCTGGCTCTGGAAAAGACTATAATAACAGGATGTTTGGAAATTACCCCCCCCCCCAAAGCACTAGGGACCACCAGAAATTCCAGGTTAAGAATCCCATGACAATAGATCCCACAACCCTCCAAAGCCAAGGCCCGCTCTGCTCCCCATACTCAGCTGTTTCGAAGTCGTCCTCAAAGACTTCATGGGCCTCTTCATAGTTGCAGACTTCCTCTAGGCATTCGCGTTCCAGGTTATCTGGGACAATGAACTCAAAATCCCATTGATTGTAAAGGAGTTTGCGGCTCAGGAATTTGTGAGCAGCAGATCCATCCAGGAACACTAAAGAAAGAAAGTGTTTATTTAATTTATATTTGCATTTGTATGCCACTCTTCTCTGAGGGCTTAGGGCAGCTCACAACATTACAATTACAGCAAACAATAACACAATAAAATAGACATATATAATCATGGTCTATATGCTTTGGCCTCTACGTCTCTCAGCAGGGAATCCCCAATTACCAGGTCCCGTTCTTTTGTACCCTTGTGAACAGACCTAGAACTTTAATTTGTGGGGGCTTGTGAAGAGTTTCTTGGGCTTTGTGGGGCCTGTGGGGGAGAAGTTCTAGAACTCTTATCTGTGGGGGCCTTTCCTGGTCTTCGTGGGGAATTGCTCATGCTCCTGTGTTCCTGAATCAACATCTTCTGGCAGATCCTTAAAATGATTGCTGAGCATCAATGGGGCAGAGCTTCTCCTTATAAAGGTTGAGAGAGCTTGGTATGTTTAGCCTGGCGAGAAGACGACTGAGAGGAGATTGGGGGGCATTCCGCATGAGTTTAATGTAGCAGAAGGCTTTCATATTGTAAACACTACTAATTTGCAGTTCCGCAAGATGTCGCACACAATCTGCAACACTCCTGCAACAGTTCCGTGAAAAGCGATTCGTTGTAGCACTTCTAGGGAAATCGGGAAAAGTGGATTCACCCTCCAAAAAGCGCTACACTCTTGCGAACAATCTGCAACACTAGCGAAAAAGACCTGTGCATTCTCATTGTTGCGGTTCCAACAAAGTCCCTCCCCCTGGCTCTCTCCTCCGAACTTCCGGCGAAGCGATCGCCATTTTTTTCCCTCGGAGCGAGCGGGGAAAGCAACGAACCAGTGAGGCTTGATTCACCCAGCGAGGCTTCTCCGGCTACAGTCCCTCCACAGAAGTGCTTTAAAGCTCCCCAAGTCCCCAAGCACAACACAGCCCCGTTTGCAAGTTCCCTTTATTTTCGGCCGAAAATCACGCCCATGCGGGGGGGGGGGGTTCACTCGGGGGAACGTGGTAACGATGAATCGCCAGCTCACACGCCAGCTAGATTGGTCTCTCCATTGCAACAAATCAACGCATATTAATTTCAACATGTGTTTTTTTTTAAACCTTGCTTAAAGGGAAAGTGGCTTTTCCGGAGCATGATAACATTGGCTGTTCATTTGATTGATGACCAGGGGCGGGACCAAGCACAGAAAAAATCTCTTCCTTTCTAGCGATTCCTGCGAGACTGGAAACCTGTGGGGAACTGGATTCCACTACAAATGCGGGTATGTATAACGCCGAGATTCCACTATTTAAAATAGCGTTTCCGCTTTGTGGAACAAATTGGCAACATTGGTCCTTGTGCAGAGCCTTTTATAGCACAAAGGCCCAGTCATCAGAGGGTGGAGCTAGCAATCAGCTCCTGAGCCAGCTCATGAGATACCACTTCCTCCTTCTCCCAGCTGCCAGCTCCAAGTGTTATGACTCTTTCACTATTGTTCAATTTATCATGTATCTGTACTGTTTTTTATTCCAGTTCCACAATAAATAAATCTGACTCAGTACAATGCAGCTTCATGTGTTCATCCAAGAAAGAAAGAAAGAAAGAAAGAAAGAAAGAAAGAAAGAAAGAAAGAAAGAAAGAAAGAAAGAAAGAAAGAAAGAAAGAAAGAAAGAAAGACCAGTTGGCATCTGAAGTCAATCCCCAAATTGCCCAGATCAGCCAAAGAAGATTGGCAGAGCTTGCCCATCCACTGGGCAATCGCTCTTGGGTATCAGCCTCCCTCATAGCTAGGGGGTCACCATGCAGGATCTTGCATCATTTGGGGGCATCATGGTGGCAGGTGGATGGGGCACTGCACTGACAGTCCAGGGGGCAGCTGCACTGCATCACTCAGAGTAGGGTCACCAGGGAGGGCCTGGAGATCTCCCTGAATTACAAAGGATCTCCAGACTAAAAAGATCAATTGCCCTCAAGAAAATGGCAGCTTCAGAAGGGTGGACTCTAAGGAATTACACAGTCCAAGGTCCCTCCCATCTCTGGATCTCACCCTCCTCAGGCTGCATCCCCCCAGTATCTAGGGATTTTCAAATCTGGAGTTAGCAACCACTACCCACCCAAAGTCCAGTGGCACCATAGGGAGCTACAGCCCTGGCTCCAGTGAAGAGGCAGGGGAGTGGGAGCAGTTATATGATGAGGGCACCAAAACCACTTGGGCTGACCCTGAGCACTGAAAGCAGGGTCTTCCATAGGTTATAGTTCCTGGATTTTGAGAACAATTTCTCATTTGCGATGCTTCCTAGTTACCTTTCTTCTGCTGGTCCTTAGACTGCCTTTGAAGGGAGCCAGCGAAACTGAGGGTTAGAGCTTGGAACAGCAAGAGAAGCCCTGGAGGGTACCACATAGCAGGCCCTGAAAATAGAAAAAATAGCTGACAAAGAACATAATTAAAAGGTGAATGCAGAAGGAGAAGAAGAGCTGGGTTTTTGTACCCCACTTTTTCTTACCCAAAGGAATCTCTCAAAGTGGCTTACAGTCGCCTTCCCTTTCTCACCCTCACCTCCCTCACAATGTGACTGTTGTGAGGAGAGGAAGAGAAAGGGGTAAGCTGCTTGAGAACTCCTTCAGCTAGTAAAAAGTGGGAAGCTACTTCTCCTCCCATAAAGCACACTTTCCCATCTGCCTGCATGCACTTTTAAAGAGAATTTGACAGAACTTAACATTTAGTAAATGTGAGTACATGGATAATTGAGACTTTTCTTGACAGTGGATCGGGGAAGAGGCCAAAAATGTATTTGATCTGAAATCACCTGCAATTGTCCATCTGGAATAGATGCCACAATTTAGTACAATTGCAATTATTTCTTCACATGGAAACAAAATCCCTGGATTTTATAGTAAACAGGCTTAAAAAACAAGCCAATTCCATAAGACTTGGCATTGTTTTTTACCATATTCAACCAGATATAATTTATGAAAGTGATCAGGATTTCTATTATTATTATTATTATTATTATTATTATTATTATTATTATTATTATTATTATTATTTAGATTTATTGGCTGCCCCCTCCCTAATATAGGTGTTGGGTGGCTAACATCAATATACAAAGTAAGTATAAAACATTCAGAAACAGTAATTTAAAATTTTTAATACTAAAAACTCTCCTGAATGCTCCGATTCTGCCCACTTTGGTAAGAGTAATTTTGGGATCAATTTTATAACCAGATTTCAGATGGTGGTGGTGGGGCTTTCTGATGCCATATTGTGCTTATGTGTTGCCTCAACCATATGCCTGGCGGAAGATGCCGTCTTGCAGACCCTGTGGAACTTTGTCAGCTCCAATAGGGCCTGGATACTGGCTGGCAGCTAATTCCACCAGGTTAGAGCCAGTTCTGAAAAGGCCCTGGCTCTGGTTGAGGACAATCACAGTTCTTTGGAGTCAGGGACTACTAGGAGTCTTCAGGGCACAAGATCTTTGAGGGACATATTCGGAGAGGCGATCCGTTAGGTACACAGGTCCCGGACCGCTTAAGTCAGAGGTTAAAACCAATACCTTAAACCTTACCTGGAATTCAACTGGTAATCAGCCTGTTGAATATGTGCTCTCCCCAGGGTCCTCATAAGGACCTGAGTGGCTGCATCTTGTACCAAATGTGGTTTACAGATCAAAGTCAAGAGTAGGCTAGTGCATTGTGAGTTATAGCCTGGAGGTAACCATCACATGGATCACTGTGGCTTCAGGGGCCAGATAGGGTGCTAGTACTTTCACCTGGCAGAGATGGAAAAACGCCTGCGAAGCTACCTTTGTGATCTACATCTCCTTGGTAAGGGAAGAAGAAGAGCTGGTTTTTATATCCCACTTTTCACTGACCGAAGGAGTCTGAAAGCGGCTGACAATCGCCTTCCCTTTCTCTCCCCATAACAGACACCCTGTGAGATAGGTGAGGCTGAGAGAGCTCTGGCAGGACTGCTCATTCAGAACAGCACTATCAGGGCTGTGACAAGCCCATGCTCACCCAGCTGGCTGCATGTGGAGGAGCGGGGACTCAGACCTGGCTCACCAGATTAGAAGCTGCCACTCTTAACCACTACACCACACTGGCATTGAAGATCACTCCCAGGTTCCCAACAGTGTGTACTGCTTCCATCTGCCTGCTGTCCAGGCAGGGGAGGTGCACTTCCTCATTTGGTTCTTTCTTCCCCAGCCAGAAGACCTCCATCTTCAAGGGTTTTAGCTTCAGGCAATTTTGTTGCAGTCACAGCTCCCAGGCAAGGATTTGGGTTGAGTGCTCAGCCAGCCGCTCATCAACAGATAGAGATGGGTGTCATCTGTATGCTGGTGACACCATAGCCTATATCCCTGAACAAGCAGAGCTGGAGGGTGCATGAAGATTGATGAGAGAATCATAGTATTGACGAGAGAATCATACCCTGCGGTACTATTCACTGCAGTTGACAGTGGCACGGCTGCTCTTCCCTCTTTCCCTGACATTGGCCAATGCAAAGCTGGCCCCCATATCTCTGCATTGGAAAGATGGTAAGCCAGAAACTCATGTTCTAATAAGTCTAATAATACGAGCAGCACTGACCCATCTCAGTCTAGCTACCTTTGGAGATCATCTGTCAGAGACACCAATGCTCTCTCCAAACCATGATCGAGTTGGAAATTGGACTGGAATGGCTCCAGAACCGAAGCTTAATCTAGATACGCTTTGAATTGGGCTGCTGCTGCTTGCTCAGCCACCTTCCTCAGAAACACTAGAAGTGAGACAGGTTCGTAGTTGGCAGGGTCTGGTTTCTTCAACAGGGGCCAAACCACTGGCTCCTTTAGCTTCTCCAGTAATGTCCTTGAAGACAGAGACAGATTTATTAGGTCCTGAAGGGGCTGTTGAATCCTCTTGTCACCTGTTTTTAATAGACATGAGGGGCAGGGGTCTAGGGGGCAGGATGTGATGTTTAGGGTACTGCCCTTATTTGTTGTTGTTGTTAGTTGCAAAGTTGTGTCCAGCCCATCGCAACCCCCTGGACAATGATCCTCCAGGCTTCCTGTCCTCTACCATTCCCGGAGTCCATTTAAGTTTGCACCTACTGCTTCAGTGACTCCATCCAGCCACCTCATTCTCTGTCGTCCCCTTATTATTTTGTCCTCGATCGCTCCCAGCATTAGGCTCTTCTCCAGGGAGTCCTCCCTTCTCATGAGGTGGCCAAAGTATTTGAGTTTCATCTTCAGGATCTGGCCTTCTAGGGACCAGTTTGTTTGCCTTGCAATCCAAGTGATTCGCAAGAGTCTTCTCCAGCTCCAGAGTTCAAAAGCCACAATTCATTGACGTTTGGCCTTCCTTATGGTCCAACTTTCACAGCCATACATAATCCAGGGTAATCTGTCGATGAACCTTGATCCACCACCCACACAGAAAGCATAGCAAGTTCAGCTGTCTACATCCCTATGGGAGTCAACCACCTCCTGGAGATTTTTCATTAGTCATCTTATTTACACACAGATGAAGTAGCTGGAGATCACAGTCAAGATTCCAGGATTCTGTGGAAGGAGGTCAAAGCAAGGCAATCTAATTCCTGGATTTGCTGAAAAGAAAGCTGAGTATAGTGCAGTCAAGCAGAAGTCTGAAAACTAGAAGTCTGGGGCACAATGGTGGAGGCAGAGTGCGTATAGAACAAACAGTTTTGATCTTACCTTCTCATGGGGCTAAGATTCAAAACTCGAAACTAGAACTTTGAGCCCTTTATAAAGAACTGAATTCCTGTAAGAGGTCAAGAAACAAACCCATAATAGCATTGTCTTGAAGTAGCCATTGTTAGAGGCTAGCTATTTCTTTCAGCGCTCCATAGCCAAGATATTCTTCAACTGTTTCCAGAATACCAGTTAGCCAGTGATCATTACCATGCTGAACAAGTTAATAATTAACAGCCAAATCATGTGCACCTTTTCTCTGAAGTAGGCCCATTGTTTCAACAGAGCTCACTAGGGTTAGTCATGAATGCAGGAGGGTCTCTCCGAGAATCCTGGGCAATGGAGCAGATGATGATGTAGCATGCTTCTCAGACTGTGTACTGTGTCACTAGTGACCCTTAAAAATTGCCTAATTGCCTGTGTGGGCAGACCTGACTGGAAATGACTTCTGAAGACTTTAAAATTGTAGCCTTACACTACAATCTTAAATGGAGTCACACCCTTGTGAACTCATCGACTTCACTAGCCTTCAAAGGGGTGTAATTCAGTTTAGGATTACACTGTAATGTTTGTAACATAGTCAAAATAAACAAGCAGTTTTTCCATCTTTACCCAGATTAGCCCTATCAGTTCACTTTACACCAAATCTAGAAACAGCAAAAATTTTCTACAAGGCTAACAGTATAAAAATAAGGGAGCATTTTTGGTAAGATCACAATAATAACAAATGAGCATTTGCAGGTCGTGTCAAAAGCCCTCGCATTATCTTGTAATCCTTACGACAACTCTACAAGGCCAGTCAGTATTATCATCTTTACACTGTGGCCTAAGGACACGGACTGAATTAATTTAAGAAGCAAGAATTCAGCCTGAGGGTTTCAGCCTCGTAGGGAGCAATCCTAAGCAATTCAACTCCCATTTTGTTCCTTGGTGGTGGTGAAAAGTGCCGTCAAGTCACAGCTGACTTATGGTGAAAAAGTTTTCAAGGCAAAAGGCATTGGGAGGATGGGAGTGGGTTGTTTTTTTTGCCTCTGCCTGGCTCTGCGCCATGATCCTGGTATTCCTTGAAATACTGGCCAGGACCAACACTCCTCAGTTTCTGAGATCTGATGAGATAAGGCTAGCCTGGACTATTCAGGTCTGGTGGCACTTACCACCAGGAAATTTTCCTTAGGATTCCAGCCCTGGCCACTACACAGCTCTGCTGGCTCATTTCTTTTATATTTGTTCTACTTCTTTTCAATGCTCAAGACCATGCCATAGTACAGTATTGTATATATAACAAGACAAAACAGCTAAAACAGCACAGCATATAACACAATATTGCAGACAAAATAAGATCATCCCTCTGGTTTCTGTTCCCACAAGTACTAACATGGATTAGAATAACCAATCCAGAGTATGTTCTCAGGATCACCTGAACATGGACAAGTTTGCTCCCATCCTTTACACAAGCAGGTTTGGGGCAGGATAAGTAGGTCCAGTGCACTAAATGAATCCACACTGAGTCTTCTTAATTGTATTGTGGAATTGATGCTGAATGCAATACTAACCACTATTTTACTTCTAGTTCCTGATACAGAGCTACACTCCCATAGACTAGAACAGAGCCTCAAAAAAATCTAAGGAATTTATGGGGTCATAAACTTTCCTGAGCATGAGTTCACTTTATCACTATCATAGATCACATATGCAGAAATAAATTTTGATACTGCTTGCTTTAGGATGCTTAAGGCTGATCCTGCGTAGAGCAGGGGGTTGGACTAGATGGCCTGTATGGTCCCTTCCAACTCTATGATTCTATGATTCTAAGAAATAAATATAATCTTACTGTCATTCTCTTTTCTGTTTTGGTCCCTCAGCATCAGAAAGCCAAAACCAAACTCCCAGACAATGGGTAGGATTCAGCTTGTTTCTTCACTCTCAATCTCAACCAATTCCAAAATCAGCTCAGCTCCACATGGCTTTTGCCCATGCTGGTCCCCAGCATAGCCTTTTCATCTGGATAAAGGGGACTCCATCTTCCCTTCTCACTAGCATAAAATCTGGTTGGATCCAACTTAATTAGAGGAGGGGTTACTTCTTGGAAAACAAAATGTTAAAAGGAAACTCAGTTTAGCTTGGAAGCTGCCTGTGTGTGGAGCTGCCAACTCACCTGTGCAGAAATTGTAGTGTAAAACAGGTTCGCTGGATAGAAGCACTGGGCTGTTTCCAATAGCCCTGGCTTCTCCCTTTAGAAGGCCAGGTGTCAGCTGCTAGAAAATAATCCACATGTTGAAGGTTGAAAAAGAAAAAAATTATGTATCCTCAGTCCTTGGTGTTCCTGGGAGAGTTCTGGAAGGAAAGCAAACACCTGCCAGGTTGAAAGCAGGAGCAGCCAAGTTCCAGTTAAAGGTAGGAGAGGCAGGTGAAGCAAAGAGAAATGTGGAGGAGGAGTCTGTCTGTCAGTGGGCAGGTACACTTTGGTTTTCAAATGTCCAGATGGCTTCTTTACACACACATGACAGACTGAGAGAGCTGGCACTAGAACCATTCTCGGTCTCCTGCATAACTCCCCAGCTCCCAGGGCTTTGAAAAACAGGTTATTCAACTCCTGCTCAGAGAAAAATCATTCAGAGGAGCCCCTATCTCCTCCAGATTCTCTAGTTTCTGCTGCCAGTTTAGTTGAGGTGATCACATATGTAAAAATTCCAGAGCCTCAAGAAAAATCTAAGGAATTTATGGGGTCATAAACTTTCCTGAGCATTTCATTTTATCACCATCATAGATCACATATGCAGAAATAAATTTTGATACTGCTCATTTTCTAAAATGGTACAAAAGGGTGTCATCTAAAAGTGGAAAAGTTGCAATAGCCAAAGTTAGTGTACAAATAATTTCTAGGTCTGAAAGCAGAGGCTATATTTTCCCCTGATTGGATATTGCGTTATCATCCTGCACTTGCTACAAGATTTGGCTGTATGGAAAAAAATCAATCCAATTATAAATTATTTTTATAGTAGTACAAGGGCATAGTGTCCAGTGATATGAGACAATAAGTTTCTGAAAACTCTACTTGAGCTGCTTCCATATACAGAGTTGCCAGCCTCCATGTAGGGCTTGGACATCTTCTGGGATTGCAACTAATCTTCAAATGACTGAGATCAGTTCCCCAGAAAATGACTGCTTTGGAGGGTGGCTTCTATGGCAATTTACCCTGCTGAGGTTTCTTCCTTCCCCAAACTCTGGCCTCTCCAGGCTCAACCTCCAAACAGTCTTCAGGAATTTGCGAACCTGGGGTTAGCGACCCTATGCTGTGGAAAGGCATCGCTGTTCCCTTGTCATCACCATCAAAAATGATGCATGTGCACTAGCAACAGAATCCACATGAGAAATTGGTCTTCTCTTTGGTCTTCAGCAGCCATTTCTACTGCATTGCCCTCTAGACAGCCAGCTTGGTATAGTGGTTAGGAGTGTGGACTTCTAACCTGCCCAGCCGGGTGTGATTCCCCGCTCCCCCACATGCAACCAGCTGGGTGACTTTGGGCTCGCCATGGCACTGATAATGCTGTTCTGACCAAGCAGTAATATCAGGCCTTACCTACCTCAAACGGTGTCTGTTGTGAGGAGAGGAAAGGGAAAGAGATTGTAAGCCGTTTTGAGACTCCTTCGGGTATATAAGACTCCTTGGCATATAAGAACCAGTTCTTCTTCTTCTTCTACTTGTTGGGTTTGTCATGCAATTAAAAATAATGACAAATTCTATTGCACTGTAGTATTATTATGCACCTAATTCTAGACTGGGCCACAGAGTCTGGATTAATAAATCAGCAAAATGGATATAAGAACAGATGCAGGAATTTCTCTACAAACCTGAAGGAAGAGTCTGAAATAAAACAAAAAATTCAATTGGGGCTTAACCTCCATAATACAGCTTTCAGCCACCATTTTGGAGGTTGCTAAGCAGCCACAACAATATTGCTGAACAGTTTCTTGTGGGTCCCACACTTGTAAAGACCAGTTACCACAATCTACTAGTTCCTCTGTATTCTTGGCTTCAATTTTAGAAAAAAGTTCTTGGCCTTTTTCTTTACAGAGATATAAAGAGAAACAACAGGACCTTCCAGAATCATTTTTGTTTTGTTTTGTTTATATTTTTGTAAATTAAAGCACAGTTTACTGCTAGAATTATTTAATGCAAAGATTTAACCGACTTTCACTTAATTGCTTGACATGACACATTAATGAACTGAAACTCGGTTAAATCTTTGCATTAAATAATTCTGGCAGTAAACTGTGCTTTAATTTACCCCCCCCCCAAAAAAAAAAAAAGAGAGAGAGAGAAAAAGAACTGATACAAAATTCTTATACAAAGAACTGATTTTATTATTGTTTTCAGAAAAAACAATTAATTCCTAAATTCACTTGTGATAATGATGGAACCAAACTGACTACATCTTATGCATCCGATGATGAACTGTTACTGGCTAAAATCAAAACAAAACTCTGCAACCTCAAAAGAACATCAGGGTTAAGGAAGATCGATGTAAAGCCATGAGTGGAGATTCCAGGACCAACTGGTGGTGGCACTTGGAACTGCGGCTACTGACCTTGTGCCCTCTAGAACAGAGGTTTGCTGGCAGGGGCTCATGGGAATTGTAGTCCATGGACATCTGGAGGACCACAGGTTGACCACCCCTTCTCTAGAAGATCGGATCAAAGCAGTGGGGAGGGGGAGTGTTCTGTAGCCCTAGGGTGTGTGCCCAGAGATACCCAGTGGGGTGTTAGAATGGGGGTGGGTGGGTAATTAGTAGTACAGATTAGGTATAGGGCTAAGATTAGGGTGGTTGCTTTGCTCCAAGGAGACTTTTCGAGGGGAAAAAGACCTGATGGAGGAGTCCAGACAGGGTTGGGGATCTTGAGAACTATGGGCCAAGTGGGTCGGGAGATTTGAGAAGAGAAGGGCAGGGAGTGATTATGGTTCAATAGGCCCATGGCTGTGGGGTTCTCACGGCCATTGAAATATCCTGTATCCACTTGCTGCCTTTCTAATCTCTGTCCCATCCCCAGACAGGTGGTAGTGATAATCCACCAAGGCAACCAACACTTTCTCCAGGGGCAAGACAGGAAGAACATCTCCTCACGTTTGTGGGGGTGCAACTTAGCATCTTGCCCTCAGCAAGGAATTTGGGGGTGATTCTGGATGCCTCCCTTTTGATGGAGGCAAAGGTCATAGGGGTAATGTGCATGGCGTTTTACCACCTTCACCAAGTGAGGCTACTAGAGCCCTACCTTCCTCCAGAATGTCCATGCAATGGTCACCTCTAGACAAGACTTCTGTAATTCATTCTATGCTGGCCTATCCTTGTCCTTGACCCAGAAACTCCACCTGGTAAAGAATGCAGCTGCTAGGGTCCTCACTGGTTCACCTTGGAGGACCCACATCTAGCCAGTGCTGAGTCAGCAACACTGGTTATGAGTTATGGCCTGGATCAAGTTCAGGGTTTTGGTTCTGACCTTTAAGGTCATCCATGGCTTGGGCCCTGCCTACCTGAGGAACCACTTGTCTCCTTATGCTCCCTGCCCCCGCTCCCTGCAGGTCTCTTCACTCTGTGGGTACTAATCTGTTACTGGTCCCTGGCCTGGAGAGATATGCCTGGCCTCAACCCAGGACAGGGACTTTTTGGCCCTGGCCCCAACATGGTGGAATGAGCTCCCAAGAGAGCTGAGGGCCTTGATGGAAATGTCAAAGGTTCTGCAGGGCCCATAAAACAGAGCTCTTCCACGTCTTCGGTTGAGGCTGGGTTCTAAGATCAAACAGGACCCCTTCAGGCTGCGCTATAATATTGAGTGAACCTCCTATGGTGGATGACTGTGGAAATGGCTTTGGGCTGAACCTACGTTAAGCAGGTTAGATGGCCTGTGTGGCCCCTTCCAACTCTATGTTTCTATGATTCTATGATTCTGTGAATGTAGGAGGGATTTAGCCATCTTGGTGTATTGGGATTAAGTTTGGGTTTTAGGGGGTTGGGGAATATGTTTTATGTAACCCACCTTGATTCTTAGGAGGAAGGTGGGCTATAAATCTAATAAATACTACTACTACTACTACTACTACTACTACTACTACTACTACTACTACTACTACTACTACTACTACTACTACTACTACTAGATTGTTATTGGCTGCCGCCAAGTTATATTATGATTTTAATGTCTTTTAATGGGGTTTTAATTGGGGTTTTTAAGACAACTGTCACCCACCACGAGTCTACCCAGGGAGTGGCGGGAAATAAATCTAATGATAATGAATAAATAAATAAATAAATAAATAAATAAATAAATAAATAAATAAATAAATAAATAAATAAATAAATAAATAAATAAATAAATAAAATTCTGCTTGTGTATGCAGTGGAGGTGAAAAATTGATTTCAACTACTGAATGCCACAGAGAAGATGCCTAATGAACTGTGGCAGGAAATTCAATCATCTGTTGAAACAGCAGTTAAATACATACCATGCAAGTTGCTAGAAAAAAAGATCAAAATGGCTCTCAGATGAAACTATAAGAGTAGCTAAATGTAGAAAAGCAGCACAAACTGCAGGCAAGAGGGAGGAAGCAAGAAAATTAAATGTGGATTTTCAAAGGGCAGCAAGAATAGACAGTGAAGCTTACTGGAATCAGAAATGCAAGCAGTTAGAAGAAATACTGAAGACTCAATCACAAAAATATCCCTTGAGAAGAAAAGATGGAAGGAACCTAAGGAAGCCAAGGTGGTTCCATAAGCCGCTGTCAGATGATTTGAGGAATAAAAAAGTGTCATTTACGAAATGGAAGGAAGGCCTTATTACCAAGGATGAGTATAAACCAATAACCAATGATTGTAGGGAGATTGTTAGAAAAACTAAAGCTCAATATGAGCTTAGGTTAGCAAGAAGTGCTAAACATAGCAAAAAAGGCTTCTTTAGTTATATTCAAGTAAGAAAAAGAGTAGGGACTCTGCCACTGTGAGGGCAAGAAAGTGAAATTATAACATATGATGAAGAGAGGGCTGAACTGCTTAATTCCTATTTCTCTTCAGTCTTGTCTTGTGAGGGAAATAGTGCTCAGTGTGGCAAAAACGTATTCCACCGGGGGGGATGGGAATGGTGACCTAGGATCACTGTAGGGGAAGTCCATAAACACTGGGCCAGATGAATTGCATCCAAGGGTACTAAAAGAACTTGCAGATGTAATCTCTGAACCTCTGTCCATTATTTTTGAGCAGGTGAGGTCCCAGATGATTGGAGGAGGGCGAATTTTGTCCCTGCCTTCAAGAAATGGAAAATGAGGATATGGGTAACTACCGACCCATCAGCTTGACATCCTTAGATGGAAAAATTTGGAACAAATAATGAAACACTTGGTCCTTGAGCTGCTGGAACAGAGAGCTGTGATTTCTAAGACTCAACACGGGTTTCGCAAGAACAAGTCATGTCAGACCAACCTTATTTCATTTATTGAGAAATTCGACTACATTGCTGGATAAAGGGAATGCCGTGGAAATAGTTTATCTGGATTCCAGTAAAGCTTTTGATAAGATTCCACATAATATTCTTGTTGATAAGTTGGTAAAATGCGGTATGGATCCTAATTCTGTCAGGTGGATCGATAACTGGTTGATCGATCATACCCAAAGGGTGCTTGTTAATGGTTTAGCATCTTCTTGGAGAAGGGTGGCAAGTGGAGTGCCCCAGGGATCTGTCCTGGGGCCTGTGTTGTTCAACATATTTATAAATGACTTGGATGAGGGATTAGAGGGGGTACTTATTAAATTTGCAGATGATACAAAACTGGTAGTAAACACAACAGAAGACAGAACCAGAATACAGGATGATCTTGTTAGGCTCAAGAAAAGGGCAAACTGAATAAAATGAAATTCAATAGGGACAAATATAAAGTTCTACATTTAGGTAGGAAAAACCATATACACCAATATAGGATGGGGGAGACTTGTCATGGCAGTAGTATGTGAGAAAAGGATCTAGGAGTCTTAGTAGACCATACATTGAACACGAGTCAGCGGTGTAACTTGGTGGCTAAAAAGGCAAATGGTATTTTGGGCTATATCAAATGAAATATCGTGTCCAGATCATGGGAGGTTATGGTACCACTTTACTCTGCTTTGGTTCATCTTCACTTGGAGTACTGTGTTCAGTTTTGGGCACCACAGTTGAAGAGGCATGTAGACAAACTGGAGCATGTCCAGAGGAGGGCAACAAAGATGGTGAGGGGTTTGGAGACCAAAACGTATGAGGAAAGGTTAGGGGAGCTTGGTCTGTTTAGCCTGGAGAGGAAATTAATGAGAGGGGATCTGATAACCAACTTCAAGTATTTAAAAGGGTGCCATATGGACGATGGAGCAGAGTTTTTCTTTCTTGCCCTGGAGGGATGGACCAGAACCAATGGGATGAAATTAATGCAAAAGAAATTCCATCTAAACATCCGGAAGAAGTTCCTGACAGTTAGAGCAGTTTCTCAGTGGAACAGGCTTCCTCAGGAGGTGGTGATTTCTCCATCTTTGGAAGTCTCTGGAACAGAGACTGGATAGCCGTCTGACAGAGATATACTATAGCACATAAAGTCTACGCAAAATCATGATACTCTGGCTCACTTACTTTGGCCATATCATGCCATCCAACTCAATGGAGAAAGCAATTATACTAGAATTGGTCAGTGGTCCATGCAGGCCTACCTTGACCCGTAAACTGCAATTGGTGCAGAACGCAGCGGCCAGGATTCTCACCAACACACTGTGGAGATCTCATATCCGGCCTATACTTCAACAACTCAACTGGCTCCCAACTGAATTACAGATCAGGCTTAAGGTTTTGGTTCTTACCTTCAAGGCCATACACGGTCTGGGCCCAGTGTACCTAAGAGGTCGTCTCTCTGCCTATACCCCCAAAAGAGCATTACGCTCCGCCCATGCCAACTGGCTGGTGATCCCTGGCCCCAAACAAGCACATTGGTCCTCAACGAGGGCCAGAGCTTTTTCCATCCTGGCCCCCACCTGCTGGAATGAGCTCCCTGAAGAGATCAGGGCCCTGCCTGAACTCCCACAGTTTCGCAGGGCCTGCAAAAGGGATCTCCTCCACCAGGCATTTGCCTGAGACCAACCACAGGTCCCCCCACCTCTGACATCCCCTCCATGACCTGAAGCAGCCTGACCTCTCTAGGGAGTTTAGCTTGTATGTTGTTATTGTTGGGACCACTGAAGTTGTTGTTTAGAACCTCTGTTGGGTTGCTATTGTTGTATATTGACTATGTTGTATGTTGACTCATTCCATGTATCCCCCTATGATGTTGTATGTAAACCGCCCTGAGTCATATGGAAGGGCGGCATAGAAATCAAATCAAATAAATAAAATAAAAATTAAAAAAGGAAACCATGACAACACGGTGGTTAGATGTGATCAGAATGGACACTGGCCAGAACATTGCATGGCTGAGGGAGACGGTGAGGGATTGAGGATTGCAGCAGCGGTTGTGCCATGAGATCACCAAGAGTCCGACATGACTGAATGGCTGACAACAACAACAACAACACCTGATATCAGAAATATTTCTTAGCAGCATGAAAATAAAGCCAGGAGGAGAACACTTTCATGCCACAATGACAGTCTTTTCTTGGTTTCAATCTCCTTTCACTTTTCAGTAATATACCTTTTAGAATCATAACCTGCCTAAACTATATATACACCCATTTCCTCATATCTGTGCTACTGAAATGAAAGAATTGCTCTTTAGTTTCCTGCCAGTCTGTTTGCAAAGCAAGGCAGGAACTCCCCTGTTATCACCACAGATTTTCATACTGCCAGTCCTTGATTTACTTTGGCTTGGTTTTCTGGATTTGACTTCAGTGTTGTCAGTGCAGATACAATCAGGGTGGAACGGTTCAGCCTGAGATGGACCTTTTACGCACTGGAGGTTTCATGCCGGGCTGCAGGCTGGAGTTTTAGTCGTGGCAGGTTGCCCCACCTCTTCCTGCACTCACATGGGGGAGCATTTGGCCTGGTGCACCTCATCCGCCCCCGATCTGTGCTCCTGACAGAGGGGTGGGGCAGTGAAGTTGCCAGTGCATAAACGGTCATAGTGCCTCCTCTTTCCCTTTCCTGATTAGCCATACATTTGATGAGGGGTCTGAATTAACATCATAAATTTTCTTCCCATGAGTTTCCTAGGATAGGATCCCTCTATATTTAAATATAATCTGTGCACCAACTTCAGTCTTCCTCTTTCCTGCACAAAGTGATTAGAAAAGAGTAATTTTTTATACCCCCATTCTCTACCTAATTAGTCTCAATCACTTTCCCTTCCTCTCCCCATAACAGGTACCCTGTGAGGCATGTGGAGCTGAGAGAGCCCTGAAAGAACTGTGGTTGGTCCAAGGTCATCCAGCAGGCCTCATATGTCTCAAAGCAGCTTGTAAACTCCTTCCCTTCCTCTGTCCACAACAGGCACCTTGTGAGGTATTTGGAGCAGAGAGAGTTCTGTGGGAACTGTGACTGGTCCAAGGTCACTCAGCAAAGAGTCAGTAGGGAGTCAAACCCAGTTCTCTGGATTAGAATGTGCCCTTCTTAATCACTACACCATGCTGGCTCAACACAATCAGCAGCATTACCACCCCTTTGGAACTGTCTTCTGGAAGATTAGAAAGATTAGAAATTTTAATAAAATATATTAAAACATTTAAAACATAACACTCCCTCCCTCCCTCCCTAATAGGACAGCACACAGAAGAAGCTAGATATCAAAGGCCTAGGTGAAAAGGTATGTTTTTGCAAGGCTTCAAAAACCACATCACACATGTGCCTGGTGCATCACCAGAGAGAGATTGTTCCAAAGTCTGGGGGACCACCACAGAAAAGGCACTCCTGCATGTCACTGCCCTTCACATCTATAAGAGAGGCAGAACTACAAGAAGGCTCTCTTCTTGAGATCTCAGTGTTCAGGCAGATCTGTCTGGGAGAAGGTGCTCCCTTCAAATAATCAGGGCCCAAACTATTTAGGGCTTTATATATTAACAGCAGCACCTTGAATTGGGCTTGGCAGCAAATACAGATCCAGTGAAGATCTTTCAAGGCCAGTGTATATCCGGCCAGAGACACCTGTCACCAGTCAAGACCAGTCATTCTGTATCAGTTCCAGCTTCTAAACCTTCTTCGAGCAAAGCCTCATATAGAGTGCATTATATGAGTCCAGCTTGGAGGTTGCCAGATGTGAATCGCTGTGGCCAAGTTTTCCCTATCCAGGAAAGGCCAAAGCTGGCAAACCACATTGATGGAGGTAGGAACTCCTGGCTACCTCCATCATCAATCTCAAATAAAAACAACAAATCTAAGATCCCACACCTGTTCTTTCTGGTGCAGAACAACCCCACCCAGAACTGGGTTCCCCTTAACTTCCTGGACTCAGAACCGCTTGACACACAGTATCTCCATTTTCTCTGGATTCATCCTCAGTGTATTGATCCTCATCCAGCCTTTTACTGTCTCCAAGCAGCCATCAAGCATCTCCATCACGTCACCTGATTTGGAAGGAACGGAGACAGATTAGCGTACTGATGGCACCTCACTCCAGAACTCCTGATGACCCCTTCCAGGGGCTTCATATACATGTTAAAGAGCATAGGAGACAAAACTGACCCCTGGGGAACGCCACATGAAAGCTCCCAGGGCATCAAGCAAAAGTCTCTCATAGCTACTTTCTGGAGCCTGCTTTGGAGACAGGATGCAGAGCACTGTACAGCAGTATCTCCAGGTCCCAGTCCCTGGAGCTGTCCAGCAGGACACCATGGTTGATGTTATCAAAATCTGCTAAGATTAAGGAGACCCGACTGGGCAAATCAGCATTTCCTGAAAGCAAAGTCAGAAAAGCACTGAGCTATTTTATCATCCCGGATTTGGACTAACTACTGTACAAGCCTCCCTGTTCCACTTCAGTAGATCCTGTATTCAGTGGGAACTTTTCTTAGGCGCATACTCTCCACTGGTATGCAACAGAAAGTTGTATCCTTCTGACAAATATCCTAACCTCAGTCAAGTACAGTTAGTTTTATAAGCCTCTCATGATTATGTTAAGACTTTCCCAATCCCACCAGTCATTCCTGGCAGTCGGTAGTGGGGAAATAAAAATGATGGCATGATCCATTTTATATGTTACAGCAAAGGTAGGGAGAAATTCACTATGGGGTAGCTATTTTTTACAACTAAATTATGTTGATTCTTGTCCTTAACTGTGTCCATACTGGTGTGGTAAGAGATTGTTGTTTGGCAGTGACATAGTTTGTGGGTTTTCTGTATCAGTGATGCATACAGTGTTGTGTTAACTGTTGACTGGAAGCATCAACACTTTCCAGTTTTGATTGCTTAATGAATCAGCAGTTTTGTAGTTTGACGTATCAGTGAGTCAAAGGAATGGATTGTGCTCCTGTTTGTGAGTAGAGTTCAAGAGTCTTTTCTGCTTTGCAGTGCCAGGAGCATGGGTTGGGGTGGAACTGGATTTTTCTTTGGGGCCTATGTTTTGGGCAGCACATACTTGTCCAGGTATGAGCTCTAAAATTAGGTTAGGTGTATATGCATCATATGACTGCTCTAGATACTTAATTGCTGTAAATCTGATAATTAACTGAAGCTAAATGTATAAACTAATGACAGTGAAGTGTTTTTTAGGTGTCATGTTACATGGAAGTTTGTTTATTTACTTCATTAAACCCAGCCTTTCTTCCCAAAGTGTCTTATATCATTCATCTCTCCTTCATTTTATCTTCACAACTGCCCTACGAAGCTGGTTAGGGTGAATGTGTATGACTGACCCAAGGTCATCCCTCAAGCTTCCATGGCAGAGTGGAGATTTAAATCTGGATCTCCTAGATCCTAATTCAGCACTAACAATTGTGCACTGATGGTTCACTTAGGCATGTGTATAATCACCTCTTCCTAGACTTTTCCATAGCAGCGTAGCTGTTAGAATTTCACACTAGGATCTTGGAGACCTGAGTGTGAATCCCCACTCTGCAATAGAAGCTTGCTGGCGAATCTTGGGCGAGTCAAACTCTCAACCTACCTTACAGGGTTGTAGTTGAGAGAAGCTAGGGAGAAGGGAAGAACAATGTTGTAAGCCATTTTGGGTCTCCACTGAGAAGAAATGTATTAATTCATTACTTCATTACTGCATCAGGAGCAGTTGGATTGCCAAACTGGAAAACAATGTTTAAATCAACCTGTCTAAGGCATGTGGAAAGTGAGCTCCAAAGGTAGAAAACAGAGTCCAAACCAAAGAAGTTTAATTGTATATGCACACTTTTTCAGATAGAAAACAATGCAGTAAAGGAAGGTGCAACATACAGTTAGCATTGGTTACAAATATTTTAATAAATATAAATATAATTGCTGAATCCAAACCAGAACAGCAGACCAAACAACCCAAGACAGGAAACACTAGATAAGCACCACAAGGTGTGCCAGTTGGAAAAAAGCCAAGGATCAGAACTGTGGAGAATCTTCACCCCTACTGAGTGATATCACCATGCCATCCAAATGCTCCTCAGTACACACATGAAAACTGTGCATGCAGCTTTGCTCTCTATGCACCTACATGAGCAGGAGCATGAAAAAAAAAGATGGCAGCTCTGGTCGTTCTTGTGACCTAGTGGATGTGGCTCTACAACTCACTGGAAGGGTCCCAGGTTGCCAGTGGTGGGGAATAGAGATATCCCAGAATTACAACTACTCTCTCCAGACTATGCAGATCAGTTTCACCGGAAAGTTATGGTTTCATATCCCTGCTGAGTGCCCACCACAAACTCTACCCCCAAATCTCCAATACACAGTTTTTTAAAAAAGTTTCCTGTGAAATGACTGATTAGGTCCTAGATGTAAGATGAGTAATTTTTGTACATGTGTGTGTACACAATTCCCCCCCTTTTAAAGTGTACTCTACCCCCCCCAATCTTTTCCCCAAATACAGGGGCAACAATTAACCAGGAATAAGTACCAATAAATAGGAATTGTCCCAGGAACATACAGAGTGTACTGCCCTCTGGCTCACCTACCTACACCACCTCCAATTCATCCTTCAGTGCTGTTCTCTAGTCGATGCATCTAGACTCTGGTAACTTCACTCCCTAAGGGAGACAGGGTTCCAGCTCAGGATTGGGAAATACATGGAGATTTAGGGGGTGGAACCTGGGGGAGGGGGTCCTCAGCAGGATATACAACCATAAAGTCCACCCTCGGAAGCAGCCATTTTTGGGAACTGATTCTGGTCGATTGGAAATCATCAATTATAATTCCAGAAGAAGAAGAGTTGGTTCTTATATGCTAAGGTGGCCAGATTTTAACATTGTTAAAAATTTGGTCTATATGGAGCAACAAAATGTTTCATAGAATGCATAGAACGCAAAAATAGTATTGTAATATATATTTTTAATTTTAACAGAATTACAATTTGCCAGGTAGCCCCAGATGTCCCTCCAAAAGTGGGACAATTTGGTCACTTTATTATATGCTGCTTTTCTCTACCCGAAGGAGGCTCAAAGCGGCTTACAGTTGCCTTCCATTTCTTCTCCCCACAACAGACACCCTGTGAGGTGGGTGAGGCTGAGAGAGCCCAGATATCACTGCTCAGTCAGAACAGTTTTATAAGCGCCTTGGCGAGCCCAAGGTCACCCAGCTGGCTGCATGTGGGGGAGTGCAGAATCGAACCCGGCATGCCAGATTAGAAGTCTGCACTCCTAACCACTACACCAAGCCGGCTCCAAACTGGAGCCTGCCAAGGCTAAACAAACCTTCAGCACCAAACGAAAGCCCAAGATGAGACTCCTGAGGGGGAAGCAAAAACTAGTTCTGTGCTCGAAAAGCTACGCACACATGCATCAGAGTTTTTGTTCATATCGACAGGGGTCGTATGGTGCTCTAAGCATCAGCACATTTTAATTTTAGCGTATGTTTAGTGTGGACTCGATTCTATTAAAACTCATACTAGAGGAGCAACAAACCTGTTTGCCTTTAACCCAGCCGCTCCTGTTTATTTTTGCTGCAATGGACATCTAGTAACTTTTGTGCAGGAAAAAGACCCATCCAAAGGTCTATTTTTCTTTAAACTCCCGACCGCATACAGAAACGAAAATGAATATGCTTAAAGGAAATCGCTTGGACTCGTATTCATGTTGAAGAACGACGCGTGCCGCCTCCTTTCCGCATAAGGAACCTCAGTGACAGGGGCGTTCTATTGGGGGCGCGTTGCTACCACAGCAACCGGAAGCGGAAGCAACCGGAACCCTGAAGACTGTGCCGCGGAGTACTTCCGGTGAGATGGACTTCCTGCTTCCGGTTCTGCAGAAAAAGGTGGGTTTTTTTGGGGGGGGGGTGACCTGTTTTTTTACTCCAGAGACTAGTGGAAGGAGATTGAGAAACTAGTTCTAAAACGGTGAGGAAGAAAGGGGTTAAGAAGTTCGTAGAAAGAATTGGCAAGAGCTGTCCCTTTCACTGCTGGTTGATTTGCAGTAATTATTAGGCGGTAATGCTTAATCTCCACTTAATGGAAAGCTATTTTCTGTTGATTTCGGCATATCAGATGGCTGTTAAAGATTCATCATGATTTGCCACTCCCCTCGCGGCTTTAGGGCCGTGTGATACTCTAGACGGGGTTGCTCGTGCTTCAGAAAATGGTCCCTGGCTAAGCGGCATTACCCGGGGGGGGGGGGGTGACTAGTTTGAAGGAATGGATGACTAAAAGAGGTAATGTGTTGTAGCGGTTAGAGGGCTGGACTGGGAGATCTCGGTTCAAAACTCTGCAAGCTATGAAACTTACTGGGTGCACTTTAACAATTACCTGTTAGCATAACCTACCTCATATTATGGTTGTGAGGATAAAAGGAGGGAGTGGAGAGCTATGTACACTTTCCTGAGCTTGGAGAAAGGATAAATGAATAAATGTCCCTATTATTTGGGGAAACTTTATTTGCTATATAGATTTAATGTATACTTGATGGCTTATGTGTAAAATTATAATCTGTACTGTCAGATATTCTATTTGTCTGAAAAAAGGAGCAAAAGGTATAGCTGGGGGTGTTCTGAGAAGCATATGTTGCCCCTTTCTATCTTTGGAACCATATTTGAAAAGCAAATGAAATGTGTACATTGGTTGAGTATGTTTGTGCTTTGTGTATGTTTATGTCTTTGTAAAGTTATTGGGGTGTAGGTATCACTTAGTAGAAAAGAGACAGAGTAAGCCTTCCTGGGAGCATTCTGAAGGAGGCTGCCAGCGAAATGACTGAAAGGAAAATGGGGCAACAAAGGAATATTACCATCCATGTAAACCTCCCTGAGCCTCAGGGTAGGGCAGTATATAAATATAATAAATGAATCTAACTTATATACATAACTGCTGTGCTGTCAGGTAGAACTGGCTTGAAATCCCAGCAAGGGGTTTTTCAAGGCAAGTGAATATCAGAGTTCCTCTCCTCCATTTTCCTTTACCGTCTCCCATTTAAGTATCACCCCTGCTTCTGAGATCTGACAAATTGGGCTGTAGTATGCTGCCTTCACATGTAGAACATTCAAACTTTGATGGCAGTATTGTAAGGTCTGTGACACAAAGAATTAAGGGCAGAGGAACAAGCTTGTAATAGTTAATTCAGTATTAAAGTAGGGAGTGTACATCTGTGGTAAAAGGGAGTTAAAGAAGGCAACATTTGAGACACCCAGGTTGAGAAACCCAGGTATTGGTGGTGAATGTTGATCTTTCTCTGAGTTTAAATATTTCCAATTTTTGTAAATGTCTAGATGCTGGGGACATTAGTCATAAGGCTGTTTGGGGGAAGCAAAACTTAAGAGTTAATTTTTGAATAGTTCCTTGTAATTTAGTGACACTGTGTGGTGATTCACTGTTATGGTCAGTATTGGTTCTTCTGACTGGCAGCATCTCTCCAGGTCCAGGATCTTAGGCAGAGGTCTTTGACATTGCCTTTTAACTGAAGATGCCAGAGATAGTGACACAGCATCTGTTTTGCATGCACAGAGTCAGTCCCACTTTTACCAACAGTGACTAGTAAAATTGTTAGTAAATGCATTTGGGAAATCTTACAAGAACATGTGGATCCTCCATTCCTAGTGCAATCTTACAAGAACATAGTGCGGGGTGTCATAATTTCTTCCTGGTAGTTTTCTGTAAGGGAGTAGGAGATGGTGCGTGGGTGGTGTTACTCATGTGGAGTTTTTAAAAGGCTAAATGAAGTTGCTAGAAAGATGTGAATTTTATTAATAGCATGTGGTGTTGGGAGGATGCCAATGTATTATGTTGTAGAAAACAAGTCAAAATTATGAGAGGTAGCTGTTCTTAAAATGTTGACAAAACAAAGACTTTGTTGTGCTATCTAGAAGAGAAACACTCTTGGCTCTCCTAATGGGGAACTTCTTTAGGACTATAAGCTGTGAAAAGCCCTTGCTGAAAGGAATAGTTTCTTTAGATTTATTTACTTCATTTATCCCCTGCCTTAATCCCTAATAGTGACCAAAAGCAGCTGATGTTATTCTCCTTTCTTCCATTTTATCCTTGCAAGAAGCCTGGGAGGTAAGTTAGGCTGAGAGTGTGTGACTGACCCAAGGGCACCCAGCAAGCTTCCATGGCAGAATATGGTTTCAAGCTGGGGTTTCCTAGGTCATAGTCAACACTCGTATCATGCTGGATGAGTTGAACTGCAGTTAGGAAAAATGAATGGCATAAAGTGCCAGAGAAGCTACCATTCCTGCCTATGCACATGATCTAAAAGGAAAACAGTACCTGAAAGTACATTGTTTTAAATGTACTAGTCCTGGTATTCCATGTACACCACCTAGAAACATCATAGTGAATGAATAAATAAAGTTGGACCGAAGTCATTCAAGGGTCAAGGTGAAGAATAGTACGGACTATTCCAAGCCAGGAAGTCACATTTTGTTTGGTTTGATTGGATCCCATGGAATGGTGATAACTTGTTTAATGTAGATTTTTTTTTGCAGACATCGTAAAGGACGGGAAATTCCACCCATAGAAAGGAAGACATTTGCTGCGAGGTATTGACTAAGTACTTAGCAGTTGCCTATTGAATAGTTCCATTATCCTTGGTTTGGTTAATGCAGTTTGGCAGGTAGGAAGGCTGCATGAGGAATGGGGTCACCAAAAGAAGTTCTGGGAAAGCTCTGATTCCTGTAGTCCCCAACATCTGCTATATAGAGCAATATGACAAGGATAATGAATGAAATGTCGGTGGCTTATTTGGAGAAGATTTATTGAATTCTGATCAGAAAAGGAAGGAATACGTTAATTATTGCATGTTTGGGAATGTCTCTGTAGTCAGAGGTACTGGAGGGACATGTGATATATTGTGTTGAAATGGACTGTTTAGGGTAGAAGTCTATGGACAATTTTAAATGAGGGAAATACGCAGGTGTGAATGGACGGGATATTGTCAATAGCTCAGGCCATTGTTAAGGGAACTCTGAAAGGGAAATCAGTCCCACACTATAGTATGCTGTAATTTCCCATCAACTCCTGTTAGAATTCTTATGTGCTGGATTCAGATCCTCATCTGCAGTACTTAGTGATATCCTCTGCCACTGCTCCTGAACATTGCAAGCTGTGTTAGAAGCCCAGTGGCACTGTAGAACACATACTTCAATATGAACTTTTCATGATTCACAGCTCATTTCTTCAGATATTATCTGTCTGTCTGTCATCCCTCCCTAATTGGGCTAATATGTGAAGGGAAGATCATGCTCGGAGTGCTTATCAGGATGGTTGCAAGTTGTATAGGGGGGATTTGAGGTAAAAGGGCTAATGTTAACCCTGGCATAAATCCACAGAATTAGTAGTTGTGTATAATGAATGATGAGAGAGGTTAGAAATTCGAACAGATAAATCAAGTGATGAAGCAGGTTAAGCAGAGTAAAAACAACTGTGCAGGGAAAATTGAGTTTTCCATTCAATTTAAGTGCAAGTTAACTTATCTTAGTAGTTTGATAAAACATCAAAACAGTGACTCTAGTTGGACAGAGGAATTGGTCCCCCTAAAAAACCTGAGCAGAAGCAGCCACCTCTTGGACAAGAAGAGGCTTTTTATTACCCAAAGGAGTCTCAAAACAGCTTACAATCGCCTACCCTTCCCCTCCCCACAAAAGAGACACTTTGGCCTATTATGCACGGCCGCTGAAACGGTGGCATGGAGAATGAGGAGGAGGAAGAAGCGAAGCAAACCGATTATGCACGGGACAGAACACAACGGCGGCAAAACCCAGAGTATCCGATTATGCACAGGGCTACTCCGGAGCCGCTTCTGGTTGCGCCCTGGTCCCAGGAAGCTCCACATTCTTCTGCATCTCGCTAATCAGGCTTTTTCGGCGGCATAAGTTGACTCTGCACCCGGTTGCCGCCTGCAGCGTGCATAATTGGTGATTTTAGCCGCCGCCATTCCACCCCGAATGCAGACTTTCCACTCTGTGCATAATGGGCCTTTGTGAGGTAGGTTGGCCTGACAGATTTTTCAGAGAACTGTGAGTGGCCCAAAGGTCATCCAGCTGGCTGCATGTGGAGGAATCAAACCCAGTTCTCCAGATTGGAAGCGGCTGTTAAGGAAGCAGCTTCCACTACACTGAAGCTGGCTCCCTGTGGTTTTAACTTTGGTTTGTGGTGTACCCAAGTAGCATAGTTCAGAACCCAGCCTCTACATTTGTATGATTGTGATTGCACATTGTGAATTTACTTGTTTGTTTGCATTTCTATACCACCCATTCTTTACA
Source organism: Paroedura picta (assembly GCF_049243985.1). Classification (NCBI taxonomy): domain Eukaryota; kingdom Metazoa; phylum Chordata; class Lepidosauria; order Squamata; family Gekkonidae; genus Paroedura; species Paroedura picta. Next base: position 18,160,904 of record NC_135384.1, on the reverse strand, counting down.
GCTCTGGGCAGCTTATATGGACCATTGCATAAATTTACATGGAACATTATAACAATCTATAACATTATACAAATTTCAATACAACATCACAACAATCTATCAGGTAACAATCACAATACAACATGAATAACAACAAAACTGGGGAGATCTAATTGTTCAGTTATGGAAAGGCGTCTGAGGGGGGGGGACCAGCAGATGCTCCAAGTTGCTCAGCCTCAAGCGAATGCCTGGTGGAGGTGAATGCTAAACTAGAGAAACTATATGCGCACACACATGTGTATGTGCTTTGTTAGAATGAATGATCCTCCCATTAGGTAGGTGTACAGAGTATCTGGATTCCATGTTTTGAACTCAAGACAAGATGGACTGAAGGTATCAAGGCAAGATAGATTGTACTTTACAGGAGCTGAATTGGCAGCAGTAACTTTGGCTTTCCCCCTTCCTGTTTAACTTGTATGCTGAGATCATTGAGAGAGAGTGAACTCAAAGAATCAAAGAATTAAGATTGGAGGACGGAATATAAATAATCTTCATTATGCTGATTACACTACCCTCCTATGAGAAATTAAGTAGGGTACAGCTGATTACAAAGGTCAATGAAGTAAGTAAGAAATTTGTCCTTTTCTTAAACACTAAAAAGACAATAATAATAACCACTGCCAAAAACAGATATGCCACAATAACAATTGAGTGGTGGTCAAATGCGCTCAAAAATTTATTTTTCTTTGATCACAAATTGATGTGAGTGGCGATTGCAGTATGGAAATAAAACGTTGAATTGCTCTGGGTCACTCAGCAATGATGAGCTTGAACCGAACATAGAAAAGCAAAGCCATAAGCCTGACTATCAAATGTAGATTAGTTAGGTCTATCATATTTCTAATAGCCACTTATAGCTGTGAAAGTTGGATGATGAAAAAATTAAATAAGAGAAGAATCGATTCATTTGAACTCTGGTGTTGGAGAAGGCTTCTTCGGGTTTCATGGACAGCAAAAGTCACAAACAAGGAAATACTACAGAGCATAACATTTGATATATCATTGTTAGGCAAAATCGCCAAACTCCGGCCCACTTACTTTAGCCATATTATGCGATTTGACTCAATGGAGAACTCAATTATGCTAGGATTGGTTAGTGGAAAAAGGAAACCAGGACAACAGAGAGTGGCTGGACATAGTCAGGATGGACACCGGCCAGAACATCACCTGGCTGAGGGAGGCAGCGTGGGACTGGGGATCGCGGCAACATCTGTGCCATGGGATTGCCAGGAGTTGGACACGAATGAATGGCTGACAACAACAATTTTGGCTTTATATTGGATCCAGAATGTGCAACCTGACAAGGCAGTAATTTTGTATGTCTGTGTCTTGTCTTTATTCTTATGGCACTAGACCAGTAGTCAAATTACAAAGTACATAAAAACATCTGGCATTTACAAAGTTCATAAAAGAATCATTGATAACTAAAATAGTATAAAATTTGAAAACATTCTAGCTATAAGAATCAACATTCTTTTAAAACTCACAAGCATTATCTCAAGCAATTGAGACTATCTCTACCTAAGTTGCTCCGAATCCACCCAGTTGCTCCTCGTTTTGATTGCTCTCCAAACAAATCTAGCAACAACAGAATTTATTTCTGTGCTTTTGTCTGACAACATGTCTTTGATCGCCTCTGAGCTGGGCTTATTCTGTAGGGATGGTATAAGTTCTCCTGAATTTATCGTACAGCCTACATTGGAGTAATACATGCTCAGATGTCTCATTGGAGTAATACATGTTCGGATGTGCTTCAGCAGCACATGTACTAAAATTGGAACGATACAGAGAAGATTAGCATAGCGCAAGGATGAAACGCAAATTCGTTTCTGTGTCTGGGTTATTAGCAATTAAGGTGTCATCAAGTGAGGAGTGATTTTGTCTTAGATGCTGTTATGATAATCTGAACAGTGATTCTGGATTTTGCTTCTTGCGTCTAGTTCGGGTATGGATTGTGGTCTGGCAGTCAAGGGTACTCGGTGATGATTATCACTGGCTGAGAAGGATTTGAAAGGGAGTGGGATATTATGGAGGATCAGTCTGTCACAGCTATGTTAGCTGAATTGAACCTCTAGATTCAAAGTCTTAATACTTTTGATTGATCAATGCTGGGGACAGTGAGCAGGCATGTTGGGCTTTCCCGTGACATCCCACAGGCCGTCATTGGGAACAGGATACTGGGCTAGATGTCTTGAGTTCTTTCTCCTCAGCTTAGGGCTGATCCTGCGTTGAGCAGGGGGTTGGACTAGATGGCCTGTATGGCCCCTTCCAACTCTATGATTCTATGATTCCACAATTAAGATGTTCTAAGTTTTATCTGCTAAGTTCCTACTATCACACATTGGATTGGCCCTGTCTTTGGAGACACTCAAAATAAAAGATGTAAAAAGTTGATTTAATCATTTTTTCCCCTCGAAGAGTGCTCTGCAAGGAGAAAGTGAGGCAGAGAATATTGTGTTCCTTGTATTAGAGGAGAACATTGGACTAAGGGCCGAACTAAGTGGAATAGCATCCATGGCTTGGTCCTGTGGGCGCTACCGCCATTTAAAAATGAAGTGAGGGGCCTGCAACACAGCAGACTGAAGTGCTCTTGTTCTCTTCACTTTTTCCAGTGCTCAGATGGTGGTATTCCCCCCATTACTGTCTCATCACTTGAAAAATTGTGGGGGTGGGAGAGGGCCATGTCTCACTGTGGAGCAGACCCATCCTCACAGAATTTTAAAATCCCATGAATGTGGTTGCACCTATTTAATTACCTGGGCGTAATTAGCTAATCTTCCAATAGGTGGCAGCCATAGAATCTGTTTCAGTTCTAATGAGCCATTTGACAGCACAGGGATTCCCTTCTAAATTTCTCCTTTTGGAGGATACAGAAAGGGGTCTTGCGGCACCTTAACTCCAAACAAATTTGCTGTGGCATAAGCTTTCATTAACGCAGAACCTCATTTTATCACATACTTGAAGTACTTCTTCAGTTAAGCACTCAATGGTTATGTCACAATAACTCTTTTGGTCTTATGGTGTCACTAGACTCCTCTGATCCTTGCCTCCTGTTGTGACACAAAGGTGGCTAAACCTCTGGACCTTGTCTTTAGGTGCCTGTCTCCCTAGACAGGAACACAAAGTCTCAATGCTCTGACACCCCCCCCCCCCCCCGCCATACACCCACATGAAATGGGACAAATTCCTGAGGCATCAAATCTGTTCTTTGGGTCAGGCTGGCATCCCAAATGCTCTGCAGGTATTTTAGAAAACCTGGGGCAGACTAGATACATTGATGGTCCATTTAATGGATGACCCTCTGCTGTGACCTGAGTATCTAGGGTGACCAGGAAAAACAGAAGAAAGGCTTCCTGTTATTTTAATGCTATGCAAATGAGAATGTTTCAGTGGGTTCTGCTTGTCATACAGGGGAGCATATTTACACAACTGTTTGAGCATATAGTAGTTTGAGCATCGCTTTGGAATGTAGGGAAAGAAAAGGAAGAAAGAATTTGGAAGGTTATATTTATGAGACTGGATGGAAAAGAGAAAAGAAATGGTGAAAATTGCTAGATAGCAAGGTGTAGTAATCAGAGTGTTGGACTAGACTCTGGGAAGCCCAGATTCAAATCTCCGTTTTGCCTTGGAAAGAAACCTTGGTGCAGCTACACACTCTCAGCCTAAGCTACCTCTCTGGGTTCTTGTGAAGATAAAATAGAGGGAAGACAATGTTTGTTAGATTTGTTATATAGTTTGTTGTTTGTTCTTATATTGATTGTTATATTTGTTGCAATGTCTATGTAATTACCCCATGATGTTATATGTAAACCGCCCAGAGCCATATGGGTGGTATAAACAAACAACCAACGTAGAATCATAGACTTGGAAGGGGCCATACAGGCCATCAGGTCCAACCCCCTGGTCAATGCAGGATCAGCCCAAAGCATCCAAAAAAAGTGTGTATCCAACCTTTGCTTGAATACTGCCAGTGAGGGGGAGCTCACCACCTCCTTAGGCAGCCTATTCCACTGCTGAACTAACGTATGCCCCTTTGAGTTATATTGGGGAGAATGAAGGAAATAAATATTTCAGTCACCTTATATTTTGGCCTGTCGACCTCGTGCACTTCCTTCACTTGAAACCATAATGATTCTGTGATCCCATATCTCATTTAACATGTTCTGAAGGATTTTTCCCCCATGTAGTACTGTCAGCCTCATTGAACATCTCATTCTTTGAAGGATCTAAGCTAAGACTCTCCCTGAGCCCACATGACTCGTCATGGCAAGAACTGCACCGCAGGGGCTGTATATACCTACCATGAGAAGAAAAAAGACACAGGTAAGAAGTCCATCCTCTTCAGAGCTGCCATGGGGGGGTGGTCTTGAACTGAAAGATGGGTCTGCAGGCAAGAACTTCAAGAGCTATGGAGGGTGGAGGGGAGGCTTTGGCAGGTTTGGGACGCAGTGGGGGTCGGGGGGAAAGAACAGTGCACTTGGGCTGAGTAACAAGTAGGCCAACTTGAAATAAAAAGTCCAGAGCTAGCATTACGAAGAACTGAGAATCTGGGTTGGCAAATAATGTGGGTATGAGCAGAGTGGATGAGTGGGAGCTCTGGGCCAGTTCATGAGCACTGAGCACACCCTGGAGTGTGAGCAATGCCACCCTCATGTCCCTTAGAAATTCTGCTTGAGAACTGACCCAAGCTGCTCCCAGCCAGCTCCGTTTTATTTTATATTTTATGTATTTTATGTATTTTATGTTTTTTATTTTTTTAAATATTTTATTTCTATACCCCCCTTCCTTATAGCTCAGTGCGATTTACATACAACATCACAGGGGGATACATGGAACGAACATACAATGTAGTCAAATACAACAATAACAATCCAACAGTGGTTCTAAACAACACAACTTCAGTGCCCAACAATAACAATATAACAAGAACAGAAAATTAGTTAAAACCCCTAGAGAGGTTAGACTGGTTCAGGCCATGGAGGGGATGTCACTCTCAGGCAAATGCCTGGTGGAGGGAGCTCCCTTTTGCAGTCCCTGCAGAAATGTGGGAGTTCAGGCAGAGCCTTGACCTCTTTAATGGAGCTCGTTTCACCAGGTGGGGGCCAGGACGGAAAAAGCGCTGGCCCTTGTTGAGGACTGATGTGCTTGTTTGGGGCCAGGGATCACCAACCAGTGGGCGGTGGCAGAGCGTAATGCTCTTTTGGGGGCATAGGCGGAGAGACAGTCTCTCAGGTACACTGGGCCCAGACCACATATGTCCTTGAAGGTAAGAACCAAAACCTTAAGCCTCATCCGGAATTCAGTTGGGAGCCAGTTGAGTTGTTGAAGTATAGGCCAGATATGAGTTCTTCATTGGTAAGAATCCTGGTAAGTTGCTGAAGTAGAGCGAGTTGCTGAAGTCTGGTCTAGAGGTGACCGTCACATGGAACACTGTGGCTAGGTGTTCCAGTACCAAGTAGGGCGCTAGTAGCTTGGCTTGGCATAGGTGGTAGATTTCGGGGGGGGGGGGGAATCGGGGCAGTCATCCATCAGGAGGAAGAGCTGGGTGTCATCTGTATATAGGTGGCAACCCAGCCCAAACCTCCGTACCAGCTGAGTAAGAGGGCACGTGAAGATGTTAAATAAAATAGGCCTGCTAACTGCTAACACATTTGAGCTGGTGATGGTTGGATACTCTCTCTCCTATTTCAACCCTCTGTCCGTGACCCTGGAAGAAGGAGATCAGCCATTTGAGAGCTGTCCCCCGTATCCTGGCATCAGCAAGGCTAGGAGATGATTTATGGTGTCAAACGCAGTGCTGACCCGCCTTGGTCTAGTTAGTGGTGGAGGTCAACCGTCAGGGCGACTAGCCCCTTTTCCACCCCATGGCCAAGCCAGAAACCCGACTGAAATGGGTCAAGGTTTGAAGATTCCTCCAGGAATGCTAATATTTGGTCCACTGCAGCCCTTTCAACTAACTTCCCCTGGAATGCTAAGTGTGAGAGGGGGTGGTAGTTTTCAGGCTTCTGCGGGTCAAAGGGTGGTTTTTTGTGCAACGGCTGTACCACTGCTTCTTTTAGTCCTGGGAATTCTCCCGTTGCAAGAGAGAGGTTGATTATTTCCCAGAGGGGGGCCCTAATTCATATATTCGTTGTTTTTAGGAGCCACGATGGGCATGGGCCTAGTAAGCCTCATTGCTGTTAGCATCCTGTCCAGTTTTTGAGAGTCATCTGAAGTAACTCAGTGTTCTCTCCAAAGATGACCAAGGGGCCCCTAGTTCACTTTCTGTATCCAAGGTTGGATGAAGGTCATGGCGCAGAGTTGAGATTTTGTCTGCAAAGTAACTCGCAAATGCCTCACTGCTAATAATTATTTTGGTGCCGCTCATTGAGGGCAGTGAGATTTGCCTTTTTCTCTGTGTCCTGGGAGAGAGCAGTGGCCAGCCCAGAAGATCAAGTCAGTGCTGCCCCAGGCCGGTCTAGTGACAAGCTAGGGTTTTCTAGCTGGTTATTCTACCGACCACTTCCCTTTGTGTGGGTTGAAATAAAGCTCCAGGGCAGCTGCTGGGATAGGTTTATTTTCCTTGGTGTGACCTCGCTGTACAATTGTTCCCTTTTCCAGCTACTTCTGGCTATGGAACCCAGAACGTCCGTCTCAGCAAGGATGCCATCAAGGACTTTGACTGCTGCTGCCTCTCCCTGCAGCCCTGCAAGGACCCCGTGGTGACGTAAGCCCTCGGAAGGAGGTTCAGTAAACTAAATTGGAGACTTGCAGCACAGTTTAGCCTTAAAAAAAAATGTCCGTTTAGTCTCAGCGAACTCTTGGGTTGTTCAGAGGTACTTTGCTGTTGCCTGCCTCTGTGTCACAACCCTGGAGGTTTCCCATCCAAGTACTAATGAGGGCTGGCCCTACTTAGCCTCCAGGGGCTGACAATATTGAGCAAGCCTAGGCTGTTCAGGGCCTTCTCAGCCACTTATTCTTGACCAACTAAAGAATGGGTCTGTAACTCTGCTGCACAGCAAAAATAGTAGTCTGTGACAGGGCCTCAAAGGAGAGTGAAATGTGTTCATTTACCACTTATGACAGCAGAGTCAGTCACCCTTCGTGTCCTTTTCTATTCAGTACTCTGAACCCTCTTCTCCAGTTTCCCTTACCCTACTAGTTCTTTCCCATTTCATGAATGATGAATTGAACCATGGCGGTTCAACCCAGAACCCAGCCCAAAACTGGGATCTGAGTGTTCCCATTCACTGTAGAAGGAAGTCTTGATTCTGTAGAGATAATTGCAGTTCATGATAAACCTCACCCTTTTTGGTTTTTTGACTCATTTGGACAGAACTGTTGCTCTGAACTTCCTGGGTTTCTTTCTGAAAGAATCTGTAATCCAGATTTGTAATGAACATAGCAGGGAATGTAGGGAAGAGAAGGGAGAAAAATGAATCTTTTGGAGGGGGGGGCACGAGGAAGAAGAGAAAGGGTTAGAGGCAAGGGAGAGCCAGCTTGGTACAGTGGTTAAGAGTGGCAGCCTCTAATTTGGAGAACCACCATTTGATTCCCCCCTCCTCCCCATGCCACCAACTGGGTGACCTTTGGCCAGTCACAGTTCTGTCAGAACAACCTGACTCACCTATTTCACAGGGCATCGATTATGGCAAGAGGAAGGGTGGTGATCGTAAGCTGCTTTGAGACTCCTTCAGGTAGTGAAAAGGGGGGATGAAAAACCAGCTCTCTTTCCTTTACTGGTCTCTGTGGTCATAAGACACACCTCCCCACACATACCCATCTGGAGGTAGGTTTCTAGGTGCAGGCTTTTATATAGAAAAAATACTTTGCTCTGGATGCAAGATTTTGTTTGGCGTGTATTGCATGGCTTTGCATTAGGACATCCCTTCAGCCATTCCTATGGTGCCCTGAAATTCTCACTATAGGGAGAGTCTTAGAAAAGCTAAATCTCAGTATGAGCTTAGGCTAGCAAGAAATGCTAAAAACAGCAAAAAAGGGTTCTTTAGTGATATTCAAAATAAGAAAAAAATAGGGACATGGTAGGCCCATTCCTACTTCTCATTTCCTCCTTCTCAGTGATCTCTTATGAGGAGAATCATGCTGAATGTGGCAAAATCATTTCATGTGACGAGGGATGGGAGTTGTGGTCTAGGTTCACTGTAGGGGTAGTCCATAATCACCTGGTTTCTTTAAATAAAACTAAGTCCCCTGGGCCGGATGAATTGCATCCAAGGATACTAAACAAACTTGCTAAAAAGGCAAATGTGATTTTGGGCTTTATTAAAAGAAGTATAGTATCCAGATCAGTGATGTTAACATTTTACTCCATTCTAGTAAGACCTCACTTGGAGTACTGTTTTCAGTTTTGGACACCAAAGATGCCCAAGGAGAAAGATGTAGAGAAATTGGAGCGTGTCCAGAGGAAGGCTACGCAGATGGTGAGGGGTTTGGAGACCAAGTTGTATGAGGAAAGGTTGAGGGAGCTTGGTCTGTTTAGCCTGGAGAGAAGACGACTAAGAGGTGACATAACCATCTTCATACTTGAAGGGCTGTCATACAGAAGATGGAGCAGAGTTGTTTTCTGTTGCCCCAGAGGGTTGGACCAGAACCAATGGGTTGAAATTAATTCAAAGGAATTTTCAGCTAAACATCTGGAAGAAGTTCCTGACAGAGTGATTGCTTATTGGAACAGGCTTCCTGAGGAGGCGGTGAGTTCTCCTTTGGAAGTTTTTAAGCAGAGGCTAGATGGTCATCTGACAGAAATGCTGTTTTTATGAAAGGCAGATTGTGAGTGCATGGGCAGGAAGGGATGTGTTTGTCTCTTGTGTTTGATTCTTTTTGTCTGTGTTGTTCAACATATTTATAAATTATTTGGATGAAGGATTAGAGGGGTTACTTATTAAATTTTCAGAAATAACTAAACTGGGAGGGGTAGCAAACACAATTGAAGACAGCAACAGAATACAGGATGATCTTGACAGGCTTGAGAAGTGGGCTAAACTGAATAAAATGAAGTTCGATAGGTACAAATGTAAAATTCTGCATTTAGATAGGAAAAACCAAATATACCAATATAGGATAGGGGAGACTTGTCTTGGCAGTAGTATGTTCGAAAAGGATCTGGGAGACTTAGCAGACCATACATTGAACATGAGTCAGCAGTGTGATTCAGTGGTTAAAAAGGCAAATGGGATTTTTATTATTGTTATTATTATTATATTTTGATTTATTTCCTGCCTCTTCCAGAAGGCTCGAGGCAGGTGACAGTAATCTTAATCCCATTAAAACCCATTAAAACCCCCATTAAAACATTAATACCAACATGGGGGCAAAGAGAAAATACCCCATCCCTCCCCATACTAATATCAGTGATAATGGAGGAGTGCAATGTACACTTCCTAACTCCCGGGCTGTATCAAACGGAGTATCGTGTCCAGATCACAGGAGGTGATGGTGCCGCTTTACTCTGCTCTGGTTCGGCCTCACTTGTAGTACTGTGTTTAGCTTTGGGCACCCCAGTTGAAGAGGGATGTAGACAAACTGGAGCATGTCCAGAGGAGGGCAACAAAGATGGTGAGGGGTTTGGAGACCAAGACGTATGAGGAAAGGTTAGGGAAGCTTGGTCTATTTAGCCTGGAGAGGAGATGACTGAGAGGGGTTCTGATAACCATCTTCAAGTATTTAAAAGGCTGCCATATAGAGGATGGAGCAGAGTTGTTCTCTCTTGCCCCAGAGGGACGGACCAGATCCAATGGGATGAAATTAATGCAAAAGAAATTTGTCTAAACATCCGGAAGAAGTTCCTGACAGTTAGAGCGGTTTCTCAGTGGAACAGGCTTCCTCGGGAGGTGGTGATTTCTCCATCTTTGGAAGTTTTTAAACAAAGGCTGGATAGCCATCTGACAGAGAGGCTGATTCTGTGAAGGTTCAAGGGGGTGGCATGTTATGGTGGATGAACAATAGGGTTGTGAATGTCCTGCATAATGCTGGGGGTTGGACTAGATGACCCAAAAAGTCCCTTCCAGCTCTATGATTCTATGAGGTTGGACTAGATGATCCAGGAGGTCCCTTCCAACTCTATTATTCTATGAATCTATGATTCCTTGCATACCCAGGGAATTTCTGATCATCACTGTGGGATGATAGGTTAATTTCTTCCAGGCCAGCTGTATTCTGGAGATTTTTGGTAGGGGGATCACTTGGCTATGAAATTAGGGTCACTATGGCTGGGCACTTAGTTGTGAGTTCTTGCATTGATCATGGGATGAACTAGATGATCCTGGAGGCCCCTTCCAACTCGATGATTCTATGATTCAAGAGATTTGCTTTGGGATTACAAAGTGATTTTCAGTTTGCCTGTGGTCTCTTGTCCCTAGCCCTGATGGATATCTATATGAGAAAGAAGCCATCCTGGAGTATATTCTGCACCAGAAAAAGGAGATTGCCCGGCAAATGAAGGTAAAAGAAATCATGGTTAGTACATTAGCCTGGAATATACATTACCTGGAATATACATATACATTAGCCTTGGGTCCATACTCCTCTCTGCTGGATTTAACAATGGAACAAAAGGAAAAGAACCTGTCCCCTGGCTTATGACAATATATAGTAACTAGTAATTAAGCCCGCTGTAAAAAGAATACAGTGGGCGCTAGCCGTTCCCAGCCGCCCAGCGGCTGCGCTCCCGGGTGGCTGGGAACGTCTCTCCCCCCCTCCCCCCGGTCCCGGCTTCTGGGTGGCAAAAGTCTTTCGCCCCCCCCTCCCTCCCCATGTCCGAAGGCTCTTCTTCCGGCCCCCTCACCTCTCGGACTGACAGGAGCAGGGCCGACACATCTTCAGGGAAGCACTTTCCTCAGGTCTCTGCCACTGCTTATTATGTCTAATACTAGAGGCAAAGCCTGTTGTATCCAGGAATACAACGGGCGCTAGAGCTTGGCAGTGGGAAGAGGAAGGGGAGGAGTTGTCCAGTCTGTAAGGGCATCGGGTTGAATGTGTGTGTTGTGTGGGAGGTTGTGGTGGTGTGGAGACAGATGAGGGCATGGGTGTGGAGATATGGGTGTCAAGCATCTGTGGTGTGGAATGTTTATTGAGTATGGGAGAGGACTGACCTTTGGGAATTGTGGCATAGTGGTTACAGATTAGCTTTCCAGAGCCATGTCTTCAGATATGTGAAGATATCAGACTGGAGACTTTTCTTAGGGGGAAATTACATGGCAACCAATTCCTCCCAGTTCTGCATTCAACATCATTTCCATTCTTGTCCCCCCACCCTAATACACATGGGGTAGTCACAGTACACAGGTGTTCACCCTGCTACTTCTGTCTCCATTTTTTTACTGTTGATAAAATATGTGCCCCAATTTTTCTTTCATGATTGCTCCTTAGAAAAAGAGCTGTTTACTACCCAAAGGAGTCTCAAAGTGGTTTACAAGCATCTTTTCCCTTTGTCTCCACACAATAGACAATCTGTTCAGATCAGGGACAGCCAACCTCCGGGTGGTGCCTGGAATTGCTGCTCATCTCCAGACTATATAGACCAGCTCTGCAGGCAAAAATGGCTACTTTGGAGGGGTGATTGTGTAGCATTGTATCCCCCTGAGGTTTGGGGATGCCAGCCTTCAGGTGGGATCCAAGAATCCCCTGGAAGTACAGCTCATCTCTAGGCAGTTAGGCTAAAGGGAAAGCTCTCTCCCCTCACCTGCATCCCTTCAAAAGGAATGCACGTGGCCCCAGAATCCACTTGGATGCTTGGCTGGTGATGTCTGCCCTTCTGAAGCCTCAGAACTACTGCTGGCAACTGCAGTCCATGTTGTTGTCTGCAAGGCCAAGTTGTTGCCTAATAAAAGTGGGTCACCTAGTTTCCCCCAAAGTCTCACTGTAAAGCTAACTACACTTGAAATTCTGGGCCACTTATGTCTTTGAGTTCATCAGAATTTTTATTTACCAGGCCAAGCTTGAAAAAAGTCACTTTAGTTCCCATGTCTCTCCAGCCATTTACTTGTTCACTATTTACAGTTTCAGGATGTAAATATTCTTTATTTAGATCTTCCTGAACTTTCCAGACTCGCAGGATTGATATTGGTCTGTCTTTCTGTCTGTCTGTCTGCACGCACCCCAAAATACAAACAATGTATGTAAGGGCTGGTCAAAGGAGAGACACACATAGCCCAGGAGGGACACACACACAACCACTCCACCCCAACAACATTCTGTGAGCCTCTACTATCCTCTTTAGATCGCTACTGATCTCTAGATTATCATTATCAGTTCTCCAGGCAAAAATGGCTACTTTGGAGGCTGGACTCTGAGGCATTTTATGATTTTAAGGCCCTCCTCCAAACCTCCAGAAATATCTCCAACCCAGTGTTAGCCAACCTCCACGTGGGGCCTGGAGAGCTCCTGGAATTACAGCTTATCTGCAGAGTGTAAAGATCAGCTGCTCAGGCAGAAATGGCTCCTATGGCTTTTGGACACAGTTGAGGAGAAGAAACATTTAAGGTCTCCCACGCAGGTTGTTGTGGAGATGAAACACTTGAGGCCTACTGCACAGGGTTGTTGTGCAGATTAAACAGGAGGCAAAAGAACCTCTGCAACAGCTTCAATTTCACCTGTACAACAACCCTGTGTGGTAGGTCTCAAATCTGCTTGGCTGTTTCTTCCCTCCAGCAGCATGGCCGGCCACAGCAGTATTTTAAGTGAGAAGGGGCTTTTCTGTGGCCTCCCTGTCAGCCAACTGTTTGGCAGGAGGGGAAAGCTCCCCTCCCCCTCAAAAGGAAGGCTCACACCCATGCCCTCAGACTCCCCTGCGTTGCTCTCAGAAACGCCTCCCTCCCGTCAGTCAGAGGCTCCTTCACAGCAGGCCTGAAGGGAGGGGGAAGGATTGCACTCCAGCCTCCTGCTAGCTCTGTCAGGGTTCTGCAGCAAAGTTACAGTTGGACATGACAGTTAGGACAGCCTTGGGGTGAAAAGGGCTGGCACACCCTGTCCAAGCCTCTGTTCTCATCCTCCTTGGCAGCCCTACTGACCTCCTCTCCCTGCAGTGGTCAGGAGCAGACTGGCAGTGATGTTTCCAGATTGCCCCTGGGTGGGTGGGCCATGTCAGAACTTTGGCCCAATGATTGGGCCTCCTGATTAGGCCTCCAAGGTGACTGGCTAGAACTCTGTCTTGTCCTGGTGAGGGTCCAATCGGAAGGCGCGACTGGGCCCTCACCCGGACCGGCCCCACTTTCCGCCCACTTAGCCCTTAACCAAATATGTATACGTCTCCTCGAGCAGTTTAAAGATATTGTTCTTATTCCATTGTTTTCTACTTTTGTAATTTCATTTTTATTTTACGGATTGATACTTAACATTGTTTCTATCCTGGTCGTGTTGCACGGCTGTGTGGGTGACCCCTGCTGCTTGGTTGCATTATTTTCCACTATATACTCCTCCCACTGCGTAACCCACCCTGAGTCACATTGAGAAAGGTGGACTGTCCATACAAAATATACATTTTATGCTGTATTCAACACCGTCTTGGTTTCAGATTTGTAGAAATAATCTCAGAGGGTTTGATTCCTTGGTGTGAAATACGTTTGGCTCCCAACTCTGCAGGCTTATGAGAAGCAGAAGAATGAGAAGAAGGCAGAGATGGTGGAGCTGAGCAAGGCGGCCAAAGAGTCCAAGGTGAAGAACTTCCTGGACAAAGAGCTGAGCATTGTGAGCAAGCCCCTCAACCCTTTTGATCGCAAGGAAGGTGAGTGCAGCAGAGCAGGCAATCACCATGACACAGTCTGTTAAAAATTATAATACTGCAAGGGGCAAGCTACATTAAATAAAATGCTATTGACTTACCATGTATATTCGCATATGAGCCCACTCGCATATAAGCTGAGGCACTTAATTTTACCACAAAATCTGGGCAAATTTATTGACTCGCATATAAGCCGAGGGTGGGAAATGCAACAGGCTACTGGTAAATGTACAGGGTGGCCTAAGCGCTTAATCCATGCTCAATCGTCACAGGCTTTCCCATGCAGCCTCTTTCCCAACAGATACAGAAAAGTCAAGAGGATGAATAGCTGCTGTTTTTTGTGCCCCGCTTTTCACTAACCAAAGGAGTCTCAAAGCGGCTTACAATTGCCTTCCCTTCCTCTCTTGATGCCAGACACATTGAGAGAGCACTGACAGAACTGCTCTGTGAGAACAGCTCTTGCAGGAGAACCAAACAGTGCCCCCCAGGCCAGCAAACCAGAGCAGAACAATAGTACCCAAAATTGGCAACCTACTACAACAAGTACAACAGCTACCAAACTGGGGGCTACAGTGCCCCCAGAACAAAACACTGAAATAAAGAACTGTAAAACTGAAAGAACTTGTAAAAATCAACTTTTAAAAGAAATGCAACCCCAAGAAGAAAAGGCAAACAATGCTGCCCCTCAGATAAAAGAACATTGAAAAAACAGTAAATCCCGAAGCACCCCCAAAACCCACCCCACCATTAATGGCAATCATTACCATGGAAAACAGCATGAGACAGAACCTACAGAAAGTTTGGTGGCAGAAGCTTGGATATTCAGGTCTATACTTCTCTGAGTTGCCTAAATCAGCAAAATGGTAGCTCTCCCTAACTTCAACTGGGAAGCTGTTTTGCCAGATGGAGTTCCCCATCAAAAAGGATTTGGAGTAAGCAGTAGCCACTTTAACCTGCCTGAAGGATGGGGTCCTTAGTAGATCCTATTCAGTTGAATGGAGCTGCTGCAGGAGGGGAAGTGTCGGGACAGTCAAGTCTTGCAGGTGCATATGTCCCAGGTAGGGAAGCCAGCCTCCAAGTTGGGACCTGGGGATTTCCCCTTACTTACAACTCCTCTCCAGGCAACAGAGATATTTATTTGTTTATTTAGATTTCTATACCGCCCTTCCCTATGGCTCTGGGCGGTTTACATTAAACATTGTGGAATACTTACATAGAATATTATGATACTATAAATAACAATCATAACATAACATGAAAACCAGAACAGTGTTTTCACAGTTGAAAGTGATTTTTAACAGAATAACAGTGACAGTCCCTGGGCAGGTCAGATTTGTCCGCCATGGAAGGAAGATACGCTCCTCTGGAGAAAACAGGCACTTAGAAACTGTCTCTGACTCTCCCCAAACTGCACCCTCTGCAGGCTCCACCCCCAAAGTCTACAGGGTTTTCCCAACACAGAGCTGGCAACTCTAATTCAACAGGAAGCCGTTCTGGAAAACACAGTATAGGAAGCAGCAAGAACAAGAACCTGTGTGGGCACAATGCTTCCAAAACAAAATGAAGTTCATGCAGTAAAGCTTATGCAGTAGCCTCTTCTTTTAGTCCTCATTAGACCTTGTAGAAAAGCAGACTGAGTTTCCAAGTGGAAGCTTTGTTTCGTGTTCTTTGTCAGATAAGGTATAAAAACATACAGTGTGATGTTAATGAGCAGATACATACAAACATTTGCAAAGAGATGGAACACCATGAGTAACAAAACACCCAATCCAATTACCTTGTTTGATTAATTGGTCTACATAGGGAATCATGGCCAGTAAAACATAACCTTAGGAGTTTTACTTGCCACAGCATACAATTGTGCTCCAGTTATTAACTGGTCTATGCTGACACAGCAGATTTATTTATATTGGAAAAAGAACCTTAAAGTACACCATCATAATTACAGAAATCTTAAAAACACATGGCACCTTAAACAGTCTGTTATTTTCATACATAGAATAAACATGTAAATTCAATTATCATAGAATCATAGAGTCGGAAGGGGCCATACAGGCCATCTAGTCCAACCTCCTGCTCAACGCAGGATCAGCCCAAAGCATCCTAAAGCATCCAGGAAAAGTGGATGAAAACTGAAAAAACTGAAAAATCATTTCTTGTTACAGTGGGCTTCCCTGGCCAATCTTAGCTCACTCTCAGCTTTGGCCTTTCTGATGATTGATCTACAGTGCCTAGTAACCTGTAGGTACTCTTCTTTAGAGCTCTGTCCTTCCCTCCATTTCCTGAACATTTTCCTTTTCTTTCTTAGTTCCTCTTGAAGTTCTCTGTTCATCCAAATAGAGCTCTTGCAGTGTTTTTGTCTTTCTGGGATAGTCATTGATTGAGCATGCAATAGCTCTTGTTTGAGTAGCGCCTACCCTTCACATGCTCCCTTCCATTCCAGCATTCTCGTCCATGGTATGACACTCATCACGTCTCTGAGTTTATTAAAGTTTGCCCTATGAAAATCCAACGTCCGCGTCTGGCTACAAGCTTCCTTGGCTCCCCATCTCAAAAGGAATTCTATGAGGACATGGTCACTTCCCCCTAGGGTCCCCACCTCCTTCACCTCATCCACCAACTCTTGCCTGTTGGTCAGTATTAAGTCCAGTATGGCTGAACCTCTTGTGGGTTCATCTACCATTTGATAAATGAAATTGTCAGCCAGGCAGGTCAGAAAGTTGCATGACTGAGGACGCTTCGCAGAGTTTGTTTCCCAGCACACATCTGGGAAATTGAAGTCACCCATGATGACAAGGTCCTGCTGCTTGACTATTTTCTCAGGCTGCTCACAAAGTACAGCATCCATAAGTTGTAACCTTAGTCCGAAGCCATGAAGGACTGTATGAGTAATAACCATCAAATCAAACTCGGAAACTAATAATAGACAGCCAAGAGAGAGCACTTGTAATACAGGTGTGAGACACACATTACATCTTAGCCCTAATAATTAATATGATCATTATTTTCCCCCAGCAAGTAAAAGGTTTATTCTTTCCTTAATGACATTTCTTTGTTTAAAGTTGCTGATTTTATTTACATGTACTATTTTTAAAGTTGCTGTTTCATTTCTTTACTTCCTTGAGGGCCCTTAAGGGGTAGCAAGGTGGGATACATAAAAATAAATAAATGTCATGTGGGCCAGTGGAATGCCCAGGTGAGTCTTCAATGAATTCTGCCAGAGGTTCAGTAGTGTGCAAGGCCCAGTGCCTCTAAGGTTGCTCCCTCTTTGTCTTTTAAGCTCCGTCTTGGAGAGTTGGGCACTTGAGACAACACAATTGTGCTCTCTGAATTTTCAGGGGACTCACAGCCTGGGCCCAGCAATGAAGACAAAGCCAAACAGTTGCCCAGTTTTTGGATCCCTTCACTGACCCCAGAAGCCAAGACCAAAGTGATTCAGAAGCCAGTGCGTGAGAAGCTCCGGTTTGTTTTTTGCCCTGTTCATAGTGGGGCTTGTCTACATGCTAAAGTTAAATCCTGAGAATTATCGCTTCAAATGTGGGATTTGTACAGATGCGACTCCAGAGTTCTGGGCAGAAGCCCTCCCTCTTAAGTGCTCTGGGCAGTTGCAGCATATAAGGCTAGAAAGGATCATTGATCTTCCTTGCAGCCTCTGGCTGGGCTTGCTTCTTCCAGTTGTGGTGCATGTTTTTGTTGAAATATGCCCCAAGTAAATCTAGTGAATTCTGCTGCTGCAGTGCTCTGTTGGTTTAAGAGAGGGGAAGAAAAAAGACCTGGGTGGGCGTGAGCGTGGGAGGAGACATAGGTTGGATCCAGACTAAATGTTCTGTGCACACAAGGCATTATTTTCAGTGGGATGCAACGTGCCTGCCTGTTTCCCCCCCTTCCACTGATCTTCCCAAAATGTTTTCTGTAAGAGCAGTGCTGAATCTGTAAACTCAGTGAGACAGGGGGCAAACCTTTGTGCCCAGATGTTCTATTTCTGCACTAATTATGCCATATGTGATGAGGCTGGAGTTTGAGTCCTAAAATTCTACTTAGTCTACCCTTTGATATTCTTTTAATATTTTTACTATATTAACTAAAGTATTTCGTTCAGTATTTCCATGCTCTAAGAAATAGCATCATTGAATCATAGAGTTGGAAGGGGCCATCTAGTCCAACCCCCTGCTCAACGCAGGACTAGCCCTAAGCATCCAAGAAAGTGTGTATCCAACCTTTGCTTGAAGACTGCCAGTGAGGGGGAGTTCACCACCTCCTTAGGCAGCCTATTCCACTGCTGAACTACTCTGACTGTGAAATTTTTTCCCTGATATCTAGCCTATATCGTTGTACTTGTAGTTTAAACCCATTACTGCGTGTCCTCTCCTCTGCAGCCAACAGAAACAGCTTCCTGCCCTCCTCCAAGTGACAACCTTTCAAATACTTAAAGAGGGCTATCATGTCCCCTCTCAACCTCCTTTTCTCCAGGCTCATTAATTAGACCTCGTTAATCGTCTGTTTCCGAATGATGACTGTGACAAATGTTTCAGAGTATTGAACTGTATCTGGGACTGGTCTCTGACTGTAATAATAATTGAATCTGATTCTGTGAATTTAGGCAGAACATGAGAAGGAGGTCAGGAAAGAATGAACCAGTGCTGGGCTCTTGCGGCCCTTTCTTATATACCCAGATTGCCACTTTGGGGGTCAGGAAGGACTTCAGTGAACTGCAAGTCCTGCCTTTGTCCATGGAGGACAAGGGGACCTCAGGGACAGCTTGAAATGAAAACCAGGAGTCTGTAGCAGGAAGTGGCAATTGATTGAAATGACCCCATCCTTCCTGTTTGTGGAAAATTTAGTCTCGATCTAACCCATAGAGAGGTTTGGCCTCCATACAGTTCCCTCTCAAAGGTACCATGTGGGTTCTAGGGTCCACTCCTGCTCTGATGTACCTCATTCCCTTCAACCTCCAATTAAAGAATGTAGAAGTTTTGACTCCTTTACTGCGTCTTTCCATCTTTGTCTTGCCATTTTTTAAAATTAATCCCATTCAAAATTTCAGAAGTTCCCCCCTTCAGAAGTGTTGCATCATACAGGTGTGCCTTTTTGTATATTGGATCTTAGGAAACTGTCGTTGAGTTTTGGCTGATGTCAGTAGCTTTAGGCAAACATTGGTTGATAGGTTTTCAACCTTTTTTCTCATCAACGAATCCATATTTCCTCCCAGAGAATTTTGCAGTCCTGTCTTCCTTGTTTGCTTTGGTCTTGTTTCAGGACAAGTGTGTTTATTGTCCCATGAGTGGGAGGCCCCTGAAGCTGAAGGACCTGATCCCGGTGCACTTCACCCCTGTAGACCCTGGTGTGGATCGAGTTGGCCTGATCAACCGGCAGGACCGCTACGTGTGCACCGTCACACGAGACATGCTTGGCAACTCGGTCCCTTGCGCTGTGCTCCGACCTTCGTGAGTGCAGGGCTGGGCCATGTCTGGATCAAGGAATGGGGAGCCTGGGATGGGTGGCTGGATCGGTGTCTCATCCAGACTATAAAGGGAAGAGAGGGTGGGGAGGGTTATGTGCTCTAAAATTGACAAGTGTCCTTTTCTTCAAAGGGGCTCTGTGGTGACTCTGGAGTGTGTGGAAAAACTCATCAAGAAGGACATGGTTGATCCGGTGAATGGAGAGAAACTAACAGACAAAGACATCATTGTCCTACAGCGGGTGAGAGTGACTAGCCCTTACTTCTGAAACCTAGGAGGGCCCATAGCCCTTCACAGATTCTTTGTGCTGCATATCCAAGGTGTCCGGGCATTGCACATTCATGGGTAAGACTCTGGTATGGACTAGGGTGTCCAGGTTTCCCCTGCTATGTAGCAGGAATCCTTCAACCAGCAGCCCCCAATCCCTCCTCCCCATCACTGCTCATTGGGGCAGCAGGGAGGAAATGTGAACAGTGGCATTGGTATGTCAGTTTCAGAACAAACCTAGACATGGTATTTCTACACTTTGAAATTTGTCCAAAATTATGGTAAAACCAGAGAGTTCGGGATAAACCGTATAGCATTCCAGCACAGTTATTTCACTTCCAGAACAAGGCCCCTATCCTACCTTCCCAGTCTCCCACCAGGTGCCAGCTTCTCTTTATTAGAGCTCCTACCCCCCATGTTTTTTTTTTTACATACAGGTCCCATGTTTTCCTTTTTCACCACCAGAAAAGCAGAATGACGTAGACTTTAAATCATCAACCACTGCATTGTTTTAAGCATCCCTCCATGTAGCTCTCCAGATAAGGCCCTCTTAATCTTTTCTTGGGACTCAGGAACATGTGCAGTGTGATTAGAGACCATATTCCAGGAACCCTCAATACACCCAAGTTGACCTAGCATTACTAATCCTTTTATTGCTTGTTTGGATAACTATCCTGTGAAGAGAACCTTTAAACATTATCTTGCTCAGCACTGTCAATTTACTTTAGTCAATAATTTGTTTACTCATTCAGTATTTTTTTCAGAAGGCAAAATGAGTAAAACAGCCCTGGATAATTAGGTTCACAAACTGCTGTTTTATTTGGCAGGCCGGCAGGCCTGTGTACCCATGAGGACAGCCTTGTCTGGGGTATGCAGATTAGGGCAAAAACTCCATGGCTTCCCCTGTCTAGGTCAAAACAGGGTAGTTAATTAAAAAACAATGCCTGCATCATCCCACTTGTGAGGTTTGAAGACTTATTAAACTAGCTTTCTTCTGGAGTTACTGCCAATGTGAAGGTTTTGCAGCCACATGATAAAAATTTCCCCATGATTTGTGGATGGAAATGGTCTGTAGAGTTCTTTGGGGAGAAGAACAGATGAAGTAGGGTTAAGTATTCCACACACTTGCCAGCTCTGCCCCGCATACACATACACACACACCTTGGGCATTACCAATGGAAGGCAACCATAAGTTTGCAGTTTCTGTGTTTGGCTCTCAGAATTGTCATCCCTCCCTCCCATGGCTAAAATATTAAGAGTTATGCCCAAGTTCCACTGATGTGTCTTAAAATCTGGGACATGCTCTAGAACAGTGGTCCCCAACCTTTTTGAGACTGGGGACTGGCGCCAGCAAGGAGGGCAATTGCCCGGCATGAGCGGCCAAAAATGCGCATGAGTGGCACTTTCGCGCATGCGCGTATGCATGAAAGTGCAGCGCATGTGCGGCCCTGCTACCCTCTCCCACAGTAAGAAGCTTGCCGGGCCGCAAGCTTGCGGCCTGGTAAGTTTCTTACTGCGAGGGGGGGGGGGAGAGCCACAGCCCAGTGCCAGGGCCTTCGCTGCCTGGCACCGGGCCACGGCCCGGTGGTTCATAGAATCATAGAATCATAGAGTTGGAAGGGGCCATACAGGCCATCTAGTCCAACCCCCTGCTCAACGCAGGATTAGCCCTAAGCATCCTAAAGCATCCAAGAAAAGTGTGTATCCAACCTTTGCTTGAAGACTGCCAGTGAGGGGGAGCTCACCACCTCCTTAGGCAGCCTATTCCACTGCTGAACTACTCTGACTGTGAAAAACTTTTTCCTGGTATCTAGCCTATATCGTTGTACTTGAAGTTTAAACCCATTACTGCGTGTCCTCTCCTCTGCAGCCAGCAGAAACAGCATCCTGCCCTCCTCCAAGTGACAACCTTTCAAATACTTAAAGAAGGCTATCATGTCCCCTCTCAACCTCCTTTTCTCCAGGCTGAACATTCCCAAGTCCCTCAACCTATCTTCATAGGGCTTGGTCTCTTGGCCCCAGATAATCTTCGTCGCTCTCCTCTGTACCCTTACAATTTTATCTACGTCCTTCTTGAAGTGAGGCCTCCAGAACGGCACACAGTACTCCAGGTGTGGTCTGACCAGTGCCGTATACAATGGGACTATGACATCTTGTGATTTTGATGTGATGCCTCTGTTGATACAGCCCAAAATGGCATTTGCCTTTTTTACCGCTGCATCACACTGCCTGCTCATGTTTAGTTTACAATCCACAAGTACCCCAAGGTGTCGTTCACACACAGTGCTACCTAGAAGTGTATCCCCCATCCAGTAGGCATGCTTTTCATTTTTCTGACCCAGATGCAGAACTTTACACTTATCTTTATTAAATTGCATCTTGTTCTCATTTGCCCATTTTTCCATTGTGTTCAGATCTCGTTGAACTCTGTCTCTATCTTCCGGAGTATTTGCCAGTCCTCCCAATTTGGTGTCATCTGCAAACTTGATGAGTAGTCCTTCCACCCCCTCATCTAGATCATTAATAAATATGTTAAAAAGTACCGGGCCGAGCACCGAACCCTGAGGTACCCCGCTACTCACCTCTCTCCAGTCTGATGAAACACCATTGACAACAACTCTTTGAGTGCGGTTCTCTAACCAATTCCCTATCCACCTAACGATCTGAAAATCCAGATTGCAGTCCTTCAACTTTTCCATCAGAACATCATGGGGAACCTTGTCAAAAGCTTTACTAAAATCCAAGTAAATGACATCAACCAAATTTCCCCGATCCAGCAAACCTGTTACTTGGTCAAAAAAGGAAACTAGGTTGGTCTGGCAGGACCTGTTGGAGACAAATCCATGCTGACTTCCTTGGATCACCAAATTGTCCTCCAGATGTTTGCAGATCGCTCCCTTTAATATCTGCTCCATTATCTTCCCCACAACAGAGGTCAGACTCACTGGTCTGTAGTTTCCCGGGTCATCCTTCCTCCCTTTTTTGAAGATCGGAATAACGTTTTCTCTTTTCCAGTCCTCCGGGACATCTCCAGTCCTTAAAGAGGTTCCGAAGATGATGGACAAGGGCTGTGCAAGTTCTCTGGAAAGTTCTTTCTCTCGGGTGTATTTCATCTGGACCAGGGGATTTGAACTCATCCAGTGCAGCTAAATGCCTCTCGACAACCTCTCTATCCATGTTAACCTGCCACCCAGACACTATCCTTTGGCTACAGCCATCTCTAGATGTGCCTAAACACTTTGACCTGTGGGAAAAAACTGATGTAAAATAGGCACTAAGCCTTTCTGCTTTCTCTGCATCTTTCGTTAGAGTTTGTCCATCCGCACCCAACAGCGGGCCTATTGCCTCCTTTACTTTACGTTTGCTCCTCACGTAACTGAAAAATCTTTTCTTGTTACAGTGGGCTTCCCT
This sequence comes from Paroedura picta, assembly GCF_049243985.1. Classification (NCBI taxonomy): domain Eukaryota; kingdom Metazoa; phylum Chordata; class Lepidosauria; order Squamata; family Gekkonidae; genus Paroedura; species Paroedura picta. Next base: position 18,138,011 of record NC_135384.1, on the reverse strand, counting down.
GGCCAATCTTAGCTCACTCTCAGCTTTGGCCTTTCTGATGATTGATCTACAGTGCCTAGTAACCTGTAGGTACTCTTCTTTAGAGCTCTGTCCTTCCCTCCATTTCCTGAACATTTTCCTTTTCTTTCTTAGTTCCTCTTGAAGTTCTCTGTTCATCCAAATAGAGCTCTTGCAGTGTTTTTGTCTTTCTGGGATAGTCATTGATTGAGCATGCAATAGCTCTTGTTTGAGTAGCGCCCACCCTTCACATGCTCCCTTCCCTTCCAGCATTCTCGTCCATGGTATGACACTCATCATGTCTCTGAGTTTATTAAAGTTTGCCCTACGAAAATCCAACATCCGCATCTGGCTACAAGCTTCCTTGGCTCCCCATCTCAAAAGGAATTCTATGAGGACATGGTCACTTCTCCCTAGGGTCCCCACCTCCTTCACCTCATCCACCAACTCTTGCCTGGTTGGGGACCACCGCTCCAGAACATAGACTAGCTAGTACTGTTTATCTTTGCAAGCTGCCTATAATGAAGAATACCTCTGAGCATGCTCAGATTATTTTATTTTGCTTCCCACCCCCAATAACTCCTAATCTGGGTTTAGGGAACCAAGCTAGTTTTGTGGCTGCAGGGAGGTTTGAGTTCCAGCCCCCTGTAACTCGACTGACCAGAACAAGAAATCTCCAGGCATTCCAGACAAGCAAATTCTAGGTCTGATACCATTGCTATCCCACCTTCTCTTACAAGACTTATCTCTTCTTCTAGGGTGGCACTGGCTTTGCAGGGTCAGGTATAGAGCTGGAGGCCAAGAAGTCCCGCCCTGTTATGCAAGCTTAATGTTCCAGGAGGCATGGCACATCTGCTCCACTGCTCTGGGTTTCTACCAAAGGGAAAATATTACGTGTTGTGAAGTGGTGGCCACAGCTTTCTGTGCTTTTGTAAATAAACTTGTGGAGTTTTCATGTATCTTTTTGTGGGTGAAAAAGCAACGGCTTTTTGGTGAGGTTGCAAATGGCTGGTCAATAGATTTCCTTTGGTGGAGTCCCTGCTGAAGGCTTCTCTTTCCTTTTGGTTATATTTTGTTAAGCCTTCAAAGGTACAAGGTAATGAAAAGGGGGGCTGAGGCAGCTGAAAAACACACATTTTCACTCAGCGTAATAAGGTACTTGCAACTTGTGGAACACTTACTTATGGCAGTATTTCAGGCATGACTGTGCTAGCTTCTCCTCCTGTCTCACTAGTGTTACCAAGGAAAGTCTCTGGTAAATCAGGTTTTGCTGTTAACTTGTATTGATTTGGATGGTAATAATCCTGTCTAAGGCTACAGCTGCTCTTACTTTGCAATGTAAATGGCAATGAATATAGTCTTAACTTCTGAGTAAGCATGATAGGGTTGTAAGGTGGTATCTCTCATATTGTAAATAGCTGTAGTAAAGGTAAAGGTATCCCCTGTGCAAGTACCGAGTCATGTCTGACCCTTGGGGTGACGCCCTCTAGCGTTTTCATGGCAGACTCAATACGGGGTGGTTTCCCAGTGCCTTCCCCAGTCATTACCGTTTACCCCCCAGCAAGCTGGGTACTCATTTCACCGACCTCGGAAGGATGGAAGGCTGAGTCAACCTTGAGCCGGCTGCTGGGATCGAACTCCCAGCCTCATGGGCAGAGCTTTCAGACAGCTGCCTTACCACTCTGCACCACAAGAGGCTCCTAGCTGTGGTACCCTTGAGCTGAAAACCTGTCAAAACACGTCCAGAATGAATGAGTGGATGACAAAGAATAAGGGAAGCTGCATTCTGAGAATCAGATGTTGAAGGCAAAGAAAAGCTGTGATCAAGTGGCAGAACACCTGCTTGACATACAGAAGGCCCCAGGTTCAGTCCTCAGCAACTTTAGGCAAAGGGAGCAGGTAGCAGGCAATGTCCAAGAGCCTGGAGAACTGCTGTCAGTCTGAGTAGACAGGACTGACTGTGGTGGACCAGAGGCCTGATCCTGTATGTGTTTAAGCCAGAGAATAAGCCTCTACTGCAGGGGTAGTCAACCTGTGGTCCTCCATATGTTCATGGACTACAATTCCCATGAACATATGGAGGACCACAGGTTGACTACCCCTGCTCTACTGCACCAGCTGATCTGAATATGGGTGAATAGTTTAAGACACTGTTTTGGCTGCATGAAGCTCAATGAGATTTTCCCCCCTGAAATCCAGTCAGTCAACTTAGGGAGACCCTGTAAGGCTGCGGTTCTCAACCTTTTCCTTGCCGCGACCCCAACTTTGGTGCTGAAGCCTAGCAGGGACCCAGCCGGAGGAGCTGCCAGTTTAGCATTGCGGAGGCGCTTCTGCCGCCCCCCCCCCCAGACATGTCCCTGGGTGACCCCCCGCAGGAGGTGACTGGAGGGGGACAAGGCTGGTGTCTGAAATCGGACAGCCTTATGTCCTCTGACTTGCGGTTTACTCTTTTACAAACCAGGCCACAAAATATTCAGGGGAAGAGGAGAGAATAATTTTATTGCTAATGTAGAATGTTACAAGTGTGAGTTCACAGCTCTTGGTGAGGGTGCATCCGCTTCATTATTTCACTGTAACTTTTGGCATCGTCAAGGACACGCTGATAGCTTTCAATGAACTCCTCCTGTGACAGTTTGCCATCCTGGAGAGGAACAGGAACATAAGAAGCCCATGGGAGCAATGGCTGTGAGAGGGACAGGGATCTAACCTGCCACTTGCAGATGCATGTCACAAAAAAGTCTTTAAAAGTAGCTTGTGGGAGGGTGTTGATGAATCCAGTGGGTAGATTCATTTAGTTTGGGTTTCCCAGATGCCTCCATTCTGCTTTCCCTTTCCCTGTAGAGTTTCTGATGGTAGTAAGGGGAAACATACAGCCTACTCCCAAGAGGAGGAAAACGGGATGGAGAAGATGGGCATTTCCCCTTAGAGAAGCAATTTGAGGGTCACCTAGGCTGCTTCCATCTCTCCACAGCCATCGTTTCCCCTGATACTACTAAGGGCATTTTTAAAAACTGCAGTTGGTAGATCATTATGGCATTATTGTCGTGTATTGCCACAAATTCCTCTGCATTCTCAGTTTGCTTTTGTCTTTTCAGAGCCTTGCATTCTTACCTCAGGAGGATTTTCCCTATTGTTTGAAAAGAGACTGTACTTCATAGAAGTATATGTTTTACTTTTGGTTTTTGTGCCTCACACTGGATTTTGGCTGGTTTTCTTCTTCTACTATTTGGCCAACTTGATTACTTTTTAAAACAGGCTTTTCTCTTTATCTCTGCATTTTTCTCCTTATTTCTCTGCAATAAAAAGGTTACAAGCAACACATTGAGACAATAGACCAGGGGTAGTCAAACTGCGGCCCTCCAGATGTCCATGGAGTACAATTCCCACAAGCCCCTGCCAGCAAATGCTGGCAGGGGCTCATGGGAATTGTACTCCATGGACATCTGGAGGGCCGCAGTTTACCCCTGCAATAGTCTGTTAGTCTATAATGTTATAATGATCTACCAATGGCCCTCTAGAGAGGGGCTGAAGTGCCAGTGAAGCAGTTTGGACCTTCAAGAATGCATTTTCTGATCCACACAGTGTACAAGCAGTGCAGTCTTTCCAGAAAATGTAAGACAACAACAATCCAACCCCAGCAGACTCCAGTTTGAATGCCAAACTGATGTAAAACATTGGTGCATAATCAACCTTAGGAAATGCTTCTGCCTTGCACGTCACTGAAGGATGTGAAGCCACGTTGGCCTCTGCAGGCAGGTCAAATACTTTTGAGGAGTAAACAGGATACACTAGAAGCAGTCTCCTTTCCTCCAACTCTCCTGGTGTGGTAGAGAACTTGATAGTGCAGAAAGCTTCACAGTGCTCTAGGGAGACGGGCATGTGTGGCTGAACAGGATAGATCAGAAAGACAACTGTCGAGAGTGAATTCTACCAGCCACTTTCCCTTCAACTGCCCAGGTATGCCAGCTATGGTAGTTTCTCAGATAACAAGCAGGCCCTTCCACCAATAAATAAGATAACTGATTCCCTTTTGGAGTGTCCTCTCCCCCTTAATTAAGGGAGGATGTTCTTATGAGTATTGCCCCCCTCAAAACCCATTCAGATCACAACTCATCATGTTCCTTTGTCAAATCTTCGCCATAATTGGTGGCCTGGCTGCCCACAAACATGTTCCAATTGTCCAAAATCTCCTGCTTGGTTATTTTGTCATCCTGTGATGGATTTGGGTGAAGGAAAAGAGGGAGGGGGACAGAAAATGAGAGAAGTACAAAATTACAACTTAATTACATCCAAGATTATTGGTTTATAATTCTCCAACCCACCTCAGAATTATTCCTGTACCCTGTTAGTTGATTATACATTTTATTAACAGAGGGGGAGGAGGAAGGAAGATTAGGTATGCCTCCCCCCAAAAAGGTTCCTGAGCTAAATATTTGCTATTTTTTCTCCCCACCTCCTTCCAATTTTTTGGAAGAACTGTTAAGACAAGTATATAGGCTCTGCAATCCTCAAAACTCTTTCCTGGGAGTAAAGTGGAAGCCCACTAGACCCATTGAGACTGCACCTGCATTTCATTCTTGCATTTTGTTCTAGAAAGAGAGAGGTGGGGGGAACCACTGTTTGCCAATTGCCAACAATTTATTTTTCCTTATTATTTCATCCAAAAAACAAAAAAACGAAAACCCAACCTGGCAGCTGAAACAAAATATCTTGGCAATTGTGTGGCTAGTGGTTGGTGCAGAGCTTCCACCAAAAGAGCCATTACAGCCCAGAGCTGGAACAGAGTTCCTGATGTTCTATTTAAAGTTTTGAAAAGAAATACACAGTAACCTCTGAACGAGCCTGCTGAGGAAATCAACTTTTGCCTCTGTCCTTGGCAAGGTAAACTGGAAGGTTATCAGCAGAGGGGGAATTAAAATACTTTCTGAAGCAGGTTTTGTCCTAACTTTAATGAGCTCATTTGATGGCAAATTGAAAATTTCCTCCTTCATATGAAATCTGTGTCTTATCTGGCATTGGGGAACAAAGAAGAACGTCAGGCTTCATTGATCTAGATTTCTTGTCCCAGAAAATTTCCTTGGCATTGTGCCGAACAGGTAAGCTGTCCAAAAGGAGTTCAGAATAGAGCAAAGTCTACGCCCATTGATGGAGTCTGACTGTGCGGCAGAACGTGACCTATCAAAATTGTCCTCTGGTTCCTTAGCAATGGCAGCACAGCATTGATCTTTCAAAGACCTACAAAACAGCTTCTGGACGATTGAGGCAAGATGTCAACTGCAAGTCCTGGCCGAGCTGGCTGCCTCCCTCCCTCCCAGGAAACATTGAGGCTTTTTCACACAGACATCACTCTGCCTCAAAATGGCTGCCACCTGTTTCCTCCAGTCAGCGAAGAAAGAAGCTCAGCTTACTGAAGGGGGGTGGTGGAGGGGGAGAGTTTACTGTTATTCAGATGGGGAGCTGTGTCGGTCTGAAGTAGCAGAACAACATTTGAGTCCAAAGGCACCTTTTAAGACCAACAAAGTTGTATTCAAGGTGCGAGCTATCATGTGCATGCACACTTCCTCAGGCAATGGAACAAGAATCATGAGAGTACTCTTATCTGGACTCAAGATTCTTGTTCCATTGTCTGAAGAAATGTGTGTGCACATGAAAGTTCACACTTTGACTAAAACTTGGTGGGTCGTAAAAGTGCCTTTGGGCTCAAATTTTGTTTTCCTATTATTGTTTTGGGTATTTTGTTCTTTTAAGAAAAAGATCTTCTTTGAAGTTGGTTTTTATACTCTGCTTTTTGCTACCTGAAGGAGGCTCAAAGCAGCTTACAATCGCCTTCCCTTCCTCTCTCCATGTCAGACACGCCATGAGATAGATGAGGCTGAGAGCTCTAACGGAACTACTCTGCCAGAACAGCTCTCAGGACTGTGACTGGCCCAAGGACACCCAGGAGGAAGAGTGGGGAATCAACCCTGGTTCTTTCTCCATTCAGTGTTTCAATCACCTCTGAAGCACCTCTGTTGCAGGGTTGAAAACATGCACATGCACACAGGACCCTGTGGAGAGAGTGTCATGAAAGGAGGGGATGATTTGGTATTTGAAGAAATGGCACATAGGAGATTAGATTCCATTGTTGTTCCAGCTTTCCATGGGCTGCTCATCTTTTTAAAATACTGTGCTGGCCCAGAAAGGTGGCCTTAAGAGAATGCAATTAAAGGGGAGGGCTTAACACTCAGGAGTGCTGAAGAGAAGATTTTGGACTGGATGGGCTGCTGGCCTGATCTAACATGGCTTCTCTTCTGTTCAAATAGATGAGCGAAAGGGATGTGAGTGTCCTGCATAGTGCAGGGGGTTGGCCTAGATGACCCATGAGGTCCCTTCCAACTCTATGATTCTAGGAAATCAGGTTTCAATTCCAGATCCATGCAACCCTACTAGCACTGAAGTTTAAAACAATATATCTTAAGTGCTGCCACATTCCAGTTCCTGGAATGCTTATATTTATTCATTTATTTTATAGCCCGCCACTTCCACATAGTGGCTCATGGCAGCTAACAATCCACAATAAAATCCCGGTAAAATCCCTTAAGATAAACCAAGCAACCCACCCAAGCGGCGACAATAACCCTCCCCTCGTTCCACAGGCTATGGACTTGGACCTCAGTGCACATGGGGAGCCTGATGACCTAGCCTCACAGATGGGCCCAGATCTAACCCTAGTCTCAGCTTGACATAAGAGCTGTTTTTCAGGCCCTGCAGAACTGTGAAAGCTCCGTCAGGGCCCTCAGCTCTGCTGGGAACTCATTCCACCAGGTTGGGCCAACCTTTCAACCACCTTACCCAGAAATGCAACTGGATCCAGTGATGGTTTCAGTAAGGGATGAACCACCGCCCCCTTCAGTGACTCTGGGAACCCCCCAATAGCCAGGAAGAAAGCGACAATTTCCCTTAGAGGGCCTCCTCTTCGCAACCGAGACAGATGGATCAATGGGGCAAGCAGTCACCTTCGCTGACTTGAACAACTTGTCCACTTTGGTTATCGAGAGCCACCTGAAGCCATCAAACGTATCCCCCCAGGATGGCTGAGGGGCCTCCAGTCCCCTCTCTGATTATAGCCCACATGCCTTCCTCTTTCCTGTTCTGTACTCCTGCTAGAAAAAAAACCTTTTCTGCAGTTTCCTTTGCAAATCACAAGTGATCCTCACCTTATCCTTATCTGACTCAAAGAGGAGGTGCTTTGACTCCACATCGGCGTGGTCATAGTCCGGTGGCAGGATCCAGTGCCCTATCTCCTCCCGATCCATTTTGCCATCTTTGTTGAGGTCCCGGAAATCCAAGAACTGTTGGCGCTCGGTCTTCACCCAGTCAGGTTCTGGCTCTCCTGAATCTGGAGAATATAGGTCACCTGGGGAAGAGACAGAAAGCCCAATAGGATGCTGTTTTCAAAAGGGAAATTGGGGACCCTGGTGGCCTCCTCTTGGTGAGGGCCACAGACAGCCCACCCCTGCTGGTTTCCTAGTATGTTCAAGTGGTTGCTGGGAAGTCTGGGAAATTCTTAGTCCCTTTTGGCTTCCACTTTGTCCTAAGAAATGGGCTATGATACCCTAGACCAGGGGTAGTCAACCTGTGGTCCTCCAGATGTCCATGGACTACAATTCCCATTAGCCCCTGCCAGCGTTTGCTGGCTTGGGCTCATGGGAATTGTAGTCCATGAACATCTGGAGGACCACAGGTTGATGACCCCTGCCCTAGACCTTACTTTGCAACACTCTGAATTTTAAAATTTAATCTCTGCCAAGCAAGGCTACTGGAACACCTGGCCAAAGTGATCCATGATAGACTTTTGTAACTCGCCCTACATGGGCCTGCCCTTGAGCATGACCCGGAATTGCAACTGGTACAGAATGCAGCTGCTGGAGTCCTAACGGGAACATCCTGGAGGTCTCCCATCCAGCCACCGCTGAGGCACCTCCATTGGTTGCTGGTTGTGTTCTGAATCATGTTCAAGGTTTTGGTATTGACTTTACACAGGACTGCTCTGGGGGCTGATTATCTCCCTATGCCCCCTGCAGGGCACTTCACTTTGCAGGTACTAACAGACTGCTGATTCCTGGCTGCCGTGACGTATTCCTGCCCTCGACCAGGGCCAGGACCTTTTCGGTCCTGGCCCCTACCTGGTGGAATGAGCTCCTGAATAAGCAGAGGGCCCAGTTGGAGCTGTCACAGTTCCACAGAGCCTGCAAGATGAGCTCTTCCACCAGGCATTGGGTTGGGACTAGGGCTGGGTGATCTTGGGGTCCCCGTCCCCCACTTCCCCATTTTCAAACAACATTCAGTTTTAGATTCTGAATTCCCCTTTTATCTGCAGTGCAGGGTCCAGCATCCTGCCAAGAAAATACCTTGTCTTGGCAGTCATACTGCTGACTGGTTCTTAGTGTTATTTAACTGGGGATTTATATGCTGGGTTACTTTGGGAATTTTATGGTTATTTGTTATTGTATTCTATTTTCTGTAAGCTGCCACGAGTTGGTCTCATGAGAGTAGCGGCTAAGAAATCACAGTATAAATAAATTTAAATAAAAGAAGAGCCTTTAAACGAATAAGAGAAAAATAAGACTAGGTGGATCGTGTGTGTGCGTGTGCGTGTGTGTATGTGTGGGAGGGAATTAAGGAGCAGATGATTCCACAAAGTCTTAAAACCTTTTGTCCTGGTGTTGCCATCACATGATATTATCAGGGGCCTAGAATTAAAATGTGGGGCCCAATATTAAAATGACAATAATGCTAGCAAAAGTTGAAGGCAGCAGGAAAGCAGGAAGACCCAACCTGTGATGGGCTGACTCAATATTGAGAGCCAGCTTGGTGTTGTGATTAAGAGCAGCAGCTTCTAATCTGGACAGCTGGGTTTGATTTCCCACTCCTCCACATGCAGCCAGCTGGGTGACCTTGGGCTCATCACAGTCCTGTTACAGCTGTTCTCACAGAGATGTTTCTCTCTGAGCTCCCTCAAAACAGTTCTGTCAGAGCTCTCTCTGCCCCACCTACTTCACAGGGTGTCTGTGGTCTGAAGAGGAAGGCTACTTATTTATTTATTTATGTTTATATGCCGCCATTCTCAAATGTCTTGCGGCAGTTTACAAAGATCCATGAATACAATAAAATCCCATAAAAACCCATTAAAACATAATTAAAACACAAAATCAAGATGGCGGATAATAAATATATAACCCACTCCCCTCCCCCCGTCCAGCAAAGGTCTATTACTCTCTAGCTGGGAGCGAGGGACTTAGCGCGTTTCAGCTAGAGATCCACAGCTGACAGCGCTGGGAGCTGCCCTGGCCTCAACCATATGCCTGGCAGAAGAGCTCTGTCTTGCAGGCCCTGCAGAAAGTTGACAAATCCCACAGAGCCCTCAGCATTTCCAGGAGCTCATTCCACCAGGTTGGGGCCAGGACCAAAAAAGCCCTGGCCCTGGTCAAGGCCAGGCGTATGTCCCATGGGCCAAGACCAGCAGTAAATTCATACCCGCAGAGTGAAGAGCCCTGTGGGGGGCATAAGCAGATAGGCGGTCCCACAGATAAGCAGAACCCAGGCGGCATCTAGCCTTAAAGGTTAAAGCCAAAACCTTAAACTTGATCCGGAAGCAGACTGGTAACCAGTGCAGATGGCGTAGCACCGGCTGAATATGGGCCCTGCAAGATGTTCCAGTGAGGACCCTTGCAGCCACAATTTCTGGATCAAAGCCAAGAGTGGGTTACACTAGTCTAGTCTGGAAGTGACCGTTGCATGGATTACTGTCGCCAAGTGTTTGGAGGGCAGGTAGGGCGCTAGTAGCCGCACTTGGTGCAGATGAAAGAACGCCGTTTGGGCTACTTTTGTGACCTGAGCCTCCATGGAAAGGGAGGTATCAAAGGTCACACCCGAGTTCCTGGCTTCTGGTCCCGGTGTTAATTGCACCCCATCCAGGCATGGGAGACACGCTTCCTGATCCTGTCCCCTCCTACTCAGCCACCGGTCCTCCGTCTTGGAGGGTTGAGTTTCAGGCCTGAGCCATCCAGCCACTGCTTCTAAACATCTGACAAATGTATCGGGGGTGGGGGGGAGTCCGGCCGGCTGTCCATTAGGAAGTAGAGCTGGGTGTCATCTGCATATTGATGGCAACCCAGCCCATAGCCCAGACCAGCTGGGCTAGAAGGTGCATATAGATGTTGAAAAGTGTAGGGGAGAGTATCGCCCCCTGAGGTAATCCACATGGGAGTCCGAAAGGGGCTGACAACTCTTCCTCCACTGCAACCCTCTGTGTCCGGTTCCGGAGAAAGGAGACTAGCCATTGTAGTGCGGTCCCCCTGATTCCGGCCCTGGCAAGGCGGTGGGCCAAAATCTTGTGGTCGACAACATTAAATGTGCCCGACAGATCTAAAAGCACAGGAATGCCCGAACCACCTTGATCCAGCTGGCGCCGGATATCATCTATCAAGGCGACCAGCACAGTCTCCACCCCATGGCCAGGTTAGAAGCCAGACTGGTATGGATCCAGGGCCGAAGTTTCTTCCAAGAATGCTAGGAGCTTATCCGCTGTGGTCTGCTCCACTACCTTGCCCAGAAATGCAAAATGTGAGACTGGACAGTAGCTGGCAGGGTCCCACGGGTCCAGCAATGTTTTTTCCAGCAGAGGGCGCACCACTGCCCCCTAGAGGCCCTCAAGGAAATCTCCTGATGTTAGGAAGAGATTTACAGTATCCCTCAAGGGGCCTCCTATCTGCTTGTCGCCCAATCTGAGCAGCCAAGGTGGGCAGGGATCTAAGGCAGGGGTTCTAAGGCATTCGCTGGCAGGGGTTCATGGGAATTGTAGTCCGTGAACATCTGGAGGACCACAGGTTGACTACCCCTGATCTAAGGGACAAATGGTTGCCCTCACTGACCCTAGCAACTTGTCCACTTCGGTTAAAGAGGCCTGAAGCCTCTTTGAGATACCTTTGCATATAAGCGGAGTATAAAAAGCCAACTTCTTCATAAGGACTCCACATTTTGGAGGTCATTAATGCATGTCAGAATAAGTCATGGCACTTAACACACACAGTTCTGAAGACGAACAGTCTGCTTCCCAGTACGGACAAGTCAAAACAGGATGCCAACAACATGCTCCCATAAACTTCTTTCTTACCAAGATATTCATCCACTCCTACGAGGCCATCCCCATTCTTGTCTATGTCCTCAATGGTTTCCTGAAAAACAGGAAAGACCCGGCAACTGTGCAGTAAATCTCAGTAAAGGAAAGGCCCATCCTTGGGTGATCTGGGCAAGGAACATCACAAGGAACCTTCACACTTGCTTCAGCTGTCCAGCCTGAAGGAACTTAAAGCAAATTCCCCCAAAGAGGTCTGCAGGTACAGGCAGCAGTGTGGTTTTGGGACTCGATCCTGCCAACCTTTTCCCACTTGCCCAATTCCCCTGCTAAATACAGCCCCACTCCACATGCCTTTGTTCCAGGCAGGATCTGGGAAACCAGATCAAATCCCCACTCTGAAATGGAAGTTCACTGGACGACCTTGGCCCGTCTCACACACACTCAGCCTCGCAGGGTCGTTGCAAGGATAAAATGGAGAATATTCCAAACACTTTGGATCCCCATGGGAGACAGAAGAATGGTATAAATGAATTAAATATAATCGGTATAAAGAGTTGTGTGGTTTGTGTGGAGGCAAATCAGTTATTTTGAAAGGATTTGGTTTCCACCATGACAAAAGGTACAGTATATCTAACCCCAAGTGTAGTACATGAAACAAGGTTTGACATAGAACTGAAGTCATCCCTGATTTATGCTCCTGTAACCTTCTTTTCCAAGAGTCAAGCAACCCCATTCTTACCGTCACTACCACATCTTTCATGTAGTCAAATTCCTCAGGGTGAAGGAAGGCTGTGAACTCTTCCCTTGTAGCGATCAGGTCCCCATCTTTGTCGGCTGCCTTGAATCTCCGCTCATCCCTAGCCAGCATTTTCTGGTACGTCTCTTTGTTTTCAAGATCACCAAAGGAATCACCTAAAAGGAAAAGACAACAGATGCCCATAGTCGACTTTTTCACACAATCAACAGAGACTCTCCTACAAGAAAAATATGGTTCCTTGTTAACTCTTGTGTCATTCATGGGACCAGAAGAACATTAGACCATGGAAACAAGCCCTGTAAAACAGACCCAATTCTCAAGCAATGAATTGACACTATCTATACCAAAGAAACTTCTCAGGTTGGAATAGATTCCTTGTCATGGGTGATTGTGCAACTAGAAACAATAAGGATGTGAACTGCAGGTTTTCCGAGGATCTCTGCCCAGACTGGTGCTATTTAATTCATTCATAGACGATCTGGAGTCAGTGGTGAGAAGTGATGTTGCCAAGTCTAACGTGATGCACATTGGGACAAAGAAAATAGACCCACTCCTCTCTTTGACCTGGTTGGTGGTGGATCTTAAAGATCTGATTACATCACATGCTTTTCCCAGGGAGGTTGCTGGACTGGGTCAATGTTCTGTGCTTGGAATCTGCACACAGGTCCAATCTGGATTGGAACCAGAGAACGGAGGGCGAGGGGGCTTTACTCTGTCCCTTCCTCCCAGTGCCAGGCAGCTGCTATTCATCACATTGGTGAAACCTGGATGTATTGAGAGTCTACACAGCAATTCCCCCATGCTGATTCAGGTCAAACACACAACATGGGGCAAAAGACTTTAAACTCCTTCTCCTGGTGCTGCTCTGAATGGAGTGCCCATCACCTAAGCATCATGTTCTGAGCACAGAACTATTATCACTGCTGACCAGCCCTGGGACTTCCCTGGAAAATGTGCATTACGTAGTTCACCCTTGCAAATGTTCTCAAGCAGCATACGGAAGCAATTAAAAAAACAGACCCCTTCCATGTTAGGCATTGATGCAAAGAGGACTGGAAATAAGCTGGGCAATGGCATAATGCCTTTATGTGAAGCTATGATGCAGGCACATACCAAATGCACAAGGCCTGGTTGCACCATCTCACCAATGGTTAAAAAGAGGTAACTAAGATACTTGCGGGATTTCAGAGGGTTGTTTGTTGAGGGGGGAAAATACAACCACAAGAAGACACAGTTGCAATTTATGAAACATGATGAACGGCATGAGGAATGCACAGAGAAACAGACTTCCCTCCCTCTCCACTCACTCACAGAAATGCTAGAACTCAACTTCTTCCAATTAAATTCTTGTTCTGAATCACCTGCCCAATCTCCTGCAGGAAGCATCTTACAGAACTCACTACTACAAAGCGTGCAATGACTCCTAGATGGGCTAAAAAAGGGATTACATAGATCCCTAGAGGATATAACTGTATTTAATTCAAAGGAAAATGACCCTGAATATATGATAAGCCAACCAAAAAGTGTTATATTTGTGTACACAAAGTTATTGGATAGAACTATAACCTGTATGCAAATATAAGCTAACCACCCCTTTTTGGATGATATACCTGGGGGAGGGGGATCTACCATAATTCTGGAGACAAACTGCAGGGGACAATTCTTGCTTCCATGCCTTGCTTATGAGCCTTCTGGGAATATATGGCTAGCCAGTGACAGAAGCAGGATACTGGGTTAAAGGGAACTAAGAAAGATCCTGCAGTTTGAGTGTGCAGATCACAGTGTGTTTCGGTCATTCAACCATTTTGAAATTGGAAAAAAAATGTCCATTTTGGTTTTTGCTTATGCAAGGACAGAACAATTGCATCTGCCCAGTAACTGATGGTTCACAGGCTTCTGACAATTAACAATTGTCCCATAGATCCCTTATTCTGTCCCAACAGCCAAAACTGGCTTCTTAGACCCAGCCAACCCCTTTCCAGCTGGCTCCCAGAGGAGGCAGAAATGCCAGGAACACAAAGGCCCTTCCCAGGTAAACCAGCACAGCAGCCTGACACTTTCAACCTCGGCCAGCTACAACAACGCTGCTACTAGGAAGGAGTAAGAGATGGGAAAGAAACTCGGACACTCGATCCTGTGTCTGTCAGCCAGACTTGCTGCAGGACTAACAGATGTAAACATCTCTGAAATGGATGTAAGAGTTTGGAGGCTTCAGATAAATAGGTCCCTTACTCTTTCAAATTCTTGAGACTTAGCTTCACTTTCAAGACTATCCCGATTTCCAGCCCTGGGACTGTGCTCCAGGGTATCCACAAAGTCCTCCAACTCCCAAAGGAATTCATCTCCTTAACACTCTGCTTGGAGAAGCCCTTGCTGAGTCTCACAATTTCTACCCCACCCTCCCCAGGAGTTACATGATCCTCCCCCATTTCACAACATCCCTACAAGGTAAACAAGGCTGAGAGAAAGAGTGAATGAATGGCCCACAGTTACCCTGCAACTTTTATGGCATGCAGGAATTTGATCCTGCATCTCTCAGGCCCTGACCTGATGCTCTAACCACTACAGAGCCCTTTACTAGACTTTGTAAAATTAATCCATTTTCCCCTTAAGGGAAACACAAGGCAGGGCCTTGTGTTAATTGTAGTCCATGGACATCTGGAGAGCCACCTGTGTTTGGCCACCTGTGGTCTAAAGCTCCAAGTTGTTTTCTCAGACATCACATCCCTCCATCACACACAGCTTCCTTTGCTCTGTCTCTACCTTCATAGTAACCATAGGTAGTATTCTTGAACTCCTCCCAGGCTATGTGTCCGTCATTATTGCTGTCATAATCTTTCCAGTTCTTGTCCACGTTTTCATAGATGTAGCGGTTCTGAGTATGCTTGATCCAGTCCTTCAACTCGGGCTGAGTCACAAAGCCATCCCCATCCCGGTCAATCCGGTCTACAATCTTCCTGCAAGGTAGCACATTGTTGCAAATAAATGAAGAGATATTTGAGAAAGAGCAGGAGCCGATCTTCCACTTCCTTCTCCCCCCTCCCCTGGCAGTAAAGGCAGCCATTCCATGGTGGATGCTATTTTTGGCCTCAGCCATAAGCCTGGTGGAAGAGCTCCACTTTACAGGTCCTGCATAGCTCATTCAGGCCCCACCGGGACCTGTTCTCTTCTGGGAGTTTATTCCAACAGGCTGGGATCAGGTTGAAAAGGTCCAGGTCAACCTTGCCTTTTGGGGGCTGGGGACCCCTAGCAGATGTTATTCCAAGGATCTCAGTGCTCTTGGGGGATTATAGGGGAAAATGCGATCCTGCAAGTACACTTGTCCCAGATCACTTGACTTTTTGACCATTGAGAAACCCCTGAAACATTCTTCAAAGTTCAATAAACCCCGAATAGACATCGTGTAGAATATGGTTGGGAAGCAGAGCTGTATACACACCCACCCGCCCCCCTTCCTTCCCCCAGGCTCATCATTCACCTTTTTTTTTGGGGGGGGGGGGTCAACATGACCATAAATGATCATATCACCTGATATTTAACAAATATATATATTAAAAATTAATTAACTCCCATATATTTGGGAAACTTTTCCAGGGCCATCAAGAAACCCCGTTTCATGAAATCCTGGTTGAGAAAGCCTGGCTTAGGGCTTGAAAAGTGAGCACCTTGACCCTGCTCTGGAGCCAATGCAGCTGGGTGAGCACCAGTGTTATGGGTGCTCCATATTGAGTCCCTGTGAGGACTCATGCACCTGCATTTTGGACCAGTTGGTATTTCTGGAGCAGTCTAAAGGGCAGCCCTGCATACAGTGAGTTGTAGAAGTCTAATCTAGAGGTGATCATGGCATGGATCACACTAGCTAGGTCCAGCTCCAAGCGGTACAGTGCCGGCTGCCTCACCTGGCGCAGATGGAAAAATGCCTGGCAGGCTGTCTTCATGATTTGAGCCTCCATTGCTAATGAAAGGTCCAGAATCATGCCCAGACTTTTGACAGTAAGCCAGCCTGAGTTGGCTTCACAGGGCCAAAAGGTTTTCCGGTCCTTTTAGAAACTTGAGCTCTCTATGTCAACATATTAGGGACTAGAAACTTGCTTTTCCTCAGAATGTAGGACACAAAATTCTGTGGTCAGCTACTCAGTTACAAACCTGTGCAACATTATGGCCAGATAAGCTCAACTCTGCCCTTACCCAAGTCGCGCTTTGCTCTCTTCAGGAGACAGCTGATCAAATGTCTTGGCCTCCTCTTTGCCCAAGAAGGCTTCATGATCATACTGGAAATCCTGTTTGTCATCATGGGTATGGTCACTGAGGTCCTGGCCATGGTGGACACGGTCCTTCTTGTCAGGGGGCGGCTTGGCCAGGACATAAGTGAGGCACATGGTCAAGAGACAGCAGGAATACAGCATCTTTTGCCAAGCCATAGTTCACACAACCTAGAAGTGTTAGCAAGGAAAGAGACACTCCTTCACACCATGTCAGAAGCTGGTCCACTCAGCTGGACATCACATTCCAAATCAAAGCTGGCTGACTGAAGAATTCAAACCACCCTCCCTGTTCACACTCATCTGTTCCTCCCACTATCACTGCAAGACACCCCACAATCCCCCCTGGTTTCAGGATTCCAGGGGTGCTGTATCCATCCAGCTTTTCTACTAGTGAAAAGAGGAAAGGGTATCTTTTGACGTCCCCCCAAAAGGTTTTGCTGGGTATCATGGAACCTGCATAGACAAGAGCCATGAGAGACAGGAGATGCAGTCAGGAGAAGAAATGGGAAAAAAGGACTGGAGTTTACTCTCTGACCCCTGCCTTTAACTCAAACTCTATTCCTCTTCCCCACTGCTCAGGAAACTAACAGCCCTCATAGCTCTTTCTCCCCTTTTTAAAAAATATAATACATCTGGCTCACTAGTGTTACGGTACTCTCCAGGGGCTCAAGAAGAGAATTCAGCTAACAAAGCAAGATCTTAAGGGATTCCAGGAACTTTACACAGGATTGGTTCTATACAAAGCACTACCATTCAGCTACATCTTTAGGATGCTCAGGGCTGATCCTGCGTTGAGCAGGGGGTTGGACTAGATGGCCTGCAGGGCTCCTTCCAACTCTATGTTTTATGATTCTATGATATCTTCCCCCATAAGGTAGCCGCACTACCTGTTTCACTCCACAAGGCCTTCTTCAGCCATACTAAAATGGACATAAAAGCAAACATATTTGCAAACTGCCTCGCTACGGTGGAATGCCTAAAATAAAGACAGACTCTGACCAAATGTGTCCCCAGTCACCTTTTCTGCCACGTTGTTTCACTTATTTATTTATTATATTTATAAATATAATAAACTTTGACCCTTTCTTACCACCCTCAAACAAGCACCCATAAATACACCCATACTCAGTTTTAGAGAACTGGAGTTCTGATTGATTGCTGTATAAAACCAAGGAATCCCATCTGCTCTCAATTCTAATCCATGCCAACCAGACTTAAGTCTTGATCTCCAAGGAGTTTTGGGGAAAGATGGAAGAGGCAGGGGTGGGAGTGGGGAGCCCAGAGTAGGAGGAAAACAAGTTTTTGAAATCAGGACTGCACCTGCTGTTCGAAAGGCAAACTTTGCAAGCAAAAGAACCCTGGTTGCCCCAACAGCAGAGAAGTAGGCCAGTTCCCAGTTGTGCTGCTCAAAATACAGGACGTTCAGTTCCTGGAGGCCCCTCCATTAAAGCTGCCCCCACTCAGTTCTGCACAAAGCCAGAGAGGATGAAAGCGGCCAGTCAAGCACATCCCATTATTTCGGGGCTTGTGGTACAGAGAGAACCCGGAGAGTGCCCAGTCGCTTGGACCACTGGCATAGGGGGCTGGAAACCCAAACTGGAGTTTCTTCTGTCCCCGCACAAAAGTAAAGACACACGCCAATGGCTTCGCTGCGCTGGAATGCCCCCAAACCATATGGAGAGCAACCCCCACCCCCACCCCCCAAAGAAAGCCTCATCTTGAGGAGCCAAAGTCGGAAGAAGGTCCTCCTCTGGCATCCCGGACGCTTTCCAAAAGTATCGTCCGATTGGAAGACGACCTAAGATTGGAAAGAGATGGTAGGAAAGCACAACTGAGCCTAAAACAAAGGAGATTAGCAGCGGGGCTGGCACCCCTCTTTACGGGTGGGGACCCGGAATCCCGTTCCGGAGCAAAGATCTGCGCTTCCCGCTGCAATCCCTTCTCTGCCCGATTTGTGCATTTGGAAGGCGTCCCACCCACCGCTTCTTCTCACCGTCCTTTCCAAACAGCAAAGCGCCTGCGGACGCCCCCTCCAAGCCGGAGCCCCCCAAAGAAAGCGTCATACTTACTGGTGCGCACCCAGGGAGCAGGGGGCGGGCGAAGGCTCCCGATCGAACTCTGTTGCCCTTTCTAGCGGAAGCCCCCAGGGCCAGGGCACCCCTTTCTCCTTCCTCCGCACAGCCGCCGGAAAATGCATCCCCCCCAGGGGTGCCCTCCCACCAAATTTCTACCGCACCGGGCCACCCCTTCCTCGTGCTGCCCCCCGCCCCCCCCAAAAAAAAGAACCGAATCACAGTAGATCCTCCTCCCTGTCCACCATGGGTCCTTCACCCGATCCCGCCTCCCAGCGCGGTTCTTCTCTTTACCTTTCCCACCAGCAAGCCCGGCAGCCGCCTCGCGCCCCCACTCCAAATGCAGCGCCGGCTCATCCCCCAACCCCGCCTTGGTGTCTCTCCGAGCCACGCCCCTCGTCCCAGCGGAGGCCAATCGGAGGGCGCCGCCGAGGGAGGGGCGTGGCCGACGCGTCCCCGGACTGGCCGAGGGGCGCCACGTTGACACGAAGTCCGATTCTTCCCAAACTTTCCTTTCTGGGCGAGCCGGGCGGGCTCCGGGGCTCCCTTTCGCGAGCCGCCAACTGGGGCCTCTCAGGCGCCCCTCCCCAGTCCGCCCAGCCACCATCGGCGTGGCCGGCCTGTGGGGCGGGGAGGGCACGCGCCTTGATAACGGAAATCAGTTGTTGATTTGGGGCCCATCCAAGTGTCTCCCCACGCCAGCCCGCAGGCAGGAGACCTCCAGTGCAGATTCTCAGGTCTCTTGGCGCTCTGCCCTCTATCCTCAGCCACATCACACGCTGGGGACTCGAAAGGACTCCTGCGTTTCCTCAGTACATTTTTATTCCCCCCCCCCCCCCCAGAGGACCTCAGGCCGGCACACATCGGTTCCCCCCCTCTAGTTTACTCCCTTTATTTAGGTAGACCCAACATGCCGTGGCACAGGAAGTTAGGGTCTTCCATCGTCCCTCTGTTCCTTGCTCCAACACCCCCCCTTTCCTAGCACAAGAACACTGGGAGATCCATGTTGTTAAACAGCATCCTGTAGATTGCACCAAAGGCACCCTTTAACTTTCATCCATCCCCCCCCCCCCAAAGCAGACAATCTTTTGATCCAACACGAGTCCTGCCATGAGGAGATGATGCAAAAGTCCTAAGGTAGAAAAATCTTTCACTGTTCCTGTGTCGAGCCAGCAGTAAAATACAATTAAGTGAAGGGGGGGGGGGCAGCCATAGATTTCACAGAATAAGAAAATAGCCAGAAAGTGGGGAGGAACAAACCCTGCATCTGAGTGAGGGAACAGGGCAAAGTCATCATATTAGACGTATGACCCTTCTCCAGTCTGAAGGGCAGCCATCCTGGGCCTGCCACTTCCAGGTGGGGCTTGGAGCCCTCTTGGACTTGATCTTTAGATGACGGGGATTAATTTCCCTGGAGGAAATGCCAGTTTCAGAGGATGAAGAAGAGAAGAGCTGTTTTTTTTATACCCCACTTTTCACCACCCGAAGGAGTCCCAAACAGCTTACAAATACCTCTTCCTTCCTCTCCCCACAACAACCCTGTGAGGTCGGTGTGGCTGAGAGCTCTAAGACAACTGCTCCATAAGAACAGCCCAAAGAGAATTGTGACTACCCCAAGATCACCCACTTGGCTGCATGTGGAGGAGTGAAGAATCAAACTCCAGATTAGAGTCCAGTGCTCTTAACATCACATCCCTGTTGATGGCCATCAATATTTAACCACGTTACTAGTTTCTAATCCTTCCTAGGATTGCCAGTTACTTCTTGACCACCAGCGGGGGGTGGACGGTAGGTTAAAAGTTCCAGGTTGAGAAAGTCCGATGATTTGGCTTTGGAGTCTGGGTTGGACAGGGACCTCGGTGGAGTACAATGGCATAGAGTCCACTGCCCAAAGCAGCCATTTTCTCCAGGGGAGTCGATCTCTGTAGTCTGGAGAGGAGGTATAATTCCAGGGGATCCCCAGGTCCCCCTGGAGGTTGGCATCCCTAAGATCCCTATTCCTAGGATTCCTCCCCCTGTGGCCAGTCTCCTTTCCAGCAGTCATAGCACAGGCTAATGGCTTGGGGAGGGGTTGTGGCTCAGCAGTAGAGCATATTCTTGGCATGCAGAAGGTCCCAAGTTCAGTCCTCAGCATGGCCAGTTAAAAGAATCAGGAAGTAAGTGATGTAAAAATCCTCTTGTGCAAGAGAGAGCCAGTCCTCAGGTGGGAACTTGGAAATCCTTGGAATTCTAGCTCATCTCCAAATGACAGAGATCAGTTCCCCTGGAGAAAATGGCTGCTTGGGAGGGTGGCCTCCATGGCATTATAGGCTTTGAGGTCCTTCCCTGCCCCAAATCTCACCCACTGCTGGGCTCCATGCCCGACGTTTTCAGGTATTTCCCAACCCTTAGGAGAGCCATTGCCAGTCAGAAGCTACAGTGCTGACTGTAGAGGCCAACGATCTCACTCAGTAGAAAGCTAGTCATGACTGTGTCTCCTGATGTAACAGAATTGATTTTTGCTATATATTCCGTCATGTAAGAAGATCATAGTCTGACGAAGGGCGCTTGCACTCGAAAGCTCACGCCCTGAATAAATCTTTGTTGGTCTTAAAGGTGCTACTGGACACTGGTTTTATTGTGTCTCCCATAGTAACAATTGCCTCCACAAGGGGTCAGCCTAGCCCCACTTCTCCCCTCTGCCGCCCTTTGCTCTTGCAGTGGATGAGGTACCCTTTGCCCAGGCGTCCTCTGTAACCATAGCAAGCAAGCAAACAAACCCACAGCCTCCTTTGTTTTCTAAATCCACTTATAATTTCCCTCTTTCCAGTCTTGAACCTGCAAGCATCGCTTTTCTTCCAGAGCACTATCCCTAACTGTGGCCATCTCCGGCCCTTAATCATCATGTGATTCATAGGAGTGTAGAGACTAGGAAGATAGATGATGATGATTCAGTCGTGTCCAACAGTTGTGTCCAACAGAATCATAGAATAATATTGGAAGGAGACTCCCGGGTCATCTAGTCCAACCCCCTGCAGGACGTTTTGGCCGCGTCAGTGAGCACTGAAGCCCGAGGTGGCCACACTGTGGCATGGAGGGGAGGGGTGGCGCCAGCACGCCAGCCGGCATCTGCATGCAGGCACAGAGCACGCTGGAGCGTGCAACCCTACTCACAACCCTATCGCTCATCCACTGTAACAGGTATAATTTATTAATCCCTTACTGTGGTCCATTGACCTGGGTTTGGATTATTCGGATACTTGATAACCCTCAGAGCTTTGCGTATCGAAGCACAAACACACAAACTGGATTTGATAACTATGATATTTCTGGTCTTGGTCCATATATGTCAGGATTTGGACTCACAGTAGGGTGAGCAGGCCAGTAGGCCAGGATCTGATCAAGGACTTAAATTGTATTGAGTCAAGGCTGGTTACTTAAAACTACAGCTTCCGTGTGAACTAAATGGAAGCTCCAAAAATATTTGACTTTCTTGCATCAGTCACACGCAACTCCTATTTACAGACAGCTCTGTGGCAAATGAGTTAACACCGTGACACACACACAGTGTTTCCTCCTTTCAGAGCCAGTTCTCCAGCCAAGCCAAGGTTGCCAGTGTGCAATAGGGCCTCTGCTTGCTCCTAGTCATTTATTTATTTATTATATTTATATTTTTATACCGCCCTTCCCTACGGCTCTGGGCAGTTTACATAAAACATTTTTGAACATTCACATAGAACACTATCAAAATCAATATCAAAAATCAATATAACAATAACAACAACATATCAACTGGAACAATTAGAACAGCACTTCAACAATAACTTGACAATCCCTCAGTCGGTTCGTTCCCTCAGTCATCTGTAGAGAAGTTAATGGCATCCCTTCCTGGGTTTGTCAGCTGGATCTAAACCATTCTTTGGGTTCTCAGACCCTTGGCAATTCCTGGGAGATTGATAGGGTGAAAATTACCCTAATGGTATCCCACAACTGCACAACATTCTAACATCATATCTGGCTGTATAACAGGTAACCTAACTGTGTTGTGAGATGCTCTAGGAATCATCTGAAACTCTGTGATAAAAACCATAGAGTTCCAGTTGAATCCTTGAGTGTCCTATAACACAGTGACATCACTTCTGGTTCCCAAGCCAGAAGTGGCATTGTGGGATGTAATTTCCCATCCCATTTCACCCACGTTGTCCCACTGAGTGCTGGCAGAGTGAGGGAGCACCGATAGGGGTTTCTCCTCTGTCAGCAGACAAATGGCAACACTGATCATTCTTCTGAGGGATTGTCACAGAAACTAAACAGTGCAAGCCCAGAAAAAATAGCTATACCTTGTTCAGGGTGGCAAAATACTTTGAACCAGCCCCACCTCCTTTTCAAGCTAAAACCAGTTATGAGCATAGAATAGGAACATAGAATAGAATCATAGAATCATAGAATCATAGAATCATAGAATCATAGAGTTGGAAGGGGCCATACAGGCCATCTAGTCCAACCCCCTGCTCAACGCAGGATCAGCCCTAAGCATCCTAAACCATCCAAGAAAAGTGTGTATCCAACCTTTGCTTGAAGACTGCCAGTGAGGGGGAGCTCACCACCTTCTTAGGCAGCCTATTCCACTGCTGAACTACTCTGACTGTGAAAATTTTTTCCCTGATATCTAGCCTATATCGTTGTACTTGTAGTTTAAACCCATTACTGCATGTCCTCTCCTCTGCAGCCAACAGAAACAGCATCCTGCCCTCCTCTAAGTGACAACCTTTCAAATACTTAAAGAAGGCTATCATGTCCCCTCTCAACCTCCTTTTCTCCAGGCTGAACATTCCCAAGTCCCTCAACCTATCTTCATAG
Organism: Paroedura picta; assembly: GCF_049243985.1. Classification (NCBI taxonomy): domain Eukaryota; kingdom Metazoa; phylum Chordata; class Lepidosauria; order Squamata; family Gekkonidae; genus Paroedura; species Paroedura picta. The sequence goes on along the minus strand of NC_135384.1, from coordinate 18,114,962 downwards.
GGCTTGGTCCCTTGGCCCCAAATCATCCTCGTCGCTCTCCTCTGTACCCTTTCAATTTTATCTATGTCCTTCTTGAAGTGAGGCCTCCAGAACTGCACACAGTACTCCAGGTGTGGTCTGACCAGTGCCGTATACAATGGGACTATAACATCTTGTCATAGCAATACATAAAGCTCCCTTTTCCTGATGCCAAGTTCCCATATTACCAAATACACAGGTTGGGTCTGGAGTATGCAACCTAGGTTAGATGAACACAATGAGATATGAGTTGCAAATTCTCAGCTCCCATGTGCATAGGGTTACCAACCTGCAGGTGATGGCTGGGGATCTCTCACTATTACAAATGATCTCCAGCCAACAAGAGATCAGTTCACCTGGAGAAAATGGCCTCTTTGGAAGGTGGGCTGTATGGGATTATACCCCACTGAAGCTCTTCCCCTCCCCAACCCCTACCTTTTTCAGGCTCCACCCCTCAAAATTCCAGCTATTTCCCAACCAGAAGCTGGCAACTCTGCCTGTGCATAGTGCCTGAAGACCACAGCATTTGTAGATAAGAGAGTTCAGATTTCCCATTCCCCAGCCTGACACAGTTCCACAAAGTACTATTTGGCCTCTAGGAGGATGCCATGTGGGTCTTAAAGAGCATTCCCCAGAAACGCCGCCACCCTAAGCGCCCAGTGGCCGTTGCAGAGGGGGAGGAGCCGGGAACAAAAGACCATACCGCAATGTGCTGGCTCCGGGTGGGAGGGGAACCCTCCTACCAGGTAACACATGATGCTCACTTGTGGGGGGGGGTGTGGCTGGGCAGAGGCAGGCGTAAAAGAAGCCGTGCGGCATGCACGAGCGCTCCTGTCTCCCTCCCTCCCACCCTGTTATTAGGTTTGCGTTTGGGATTCAAGGGTCAATCTATATTGTCACTATCACAGCAGGCGGATGGTTCGGGGAGGATCCAAAGGGCCAGGTTGTGGCCCATTGCATGGGAGCCTCCCTAAGGGGCTGCCAGGGGGAAACGGGGCAGCCTCACAGTGGGGAGCCGGCTGCTACCTGTGGCGGGGCAGTGAGGTAGGCTCCAATTGAGGTTGACACCCATGGGGTCTTACCAGTATTGCCTTCCCAAGGGGCTAGTGGGCCTCATGGTTAGGGGGTCCTGACGAACGGTCGACAGGCCCCAGCGGACCCGTTACAGGCTGCAGCGGGGAAGGGGCGGTCGTGGATCCACCCCATCAGCATGGGTGCACCGATGCTCATTGCTCGATTTGTACATGTTTAATAAAGCTGTGGCTCTGTTTTGCCAAAGTCCTGGGAGGTGTGATTCTTTGGGAATGAGTAGGCCCGCCTGTCCCTGCAACACTGTTTCAGGAGAGGCAAAATGGCCCAGAGCTGTGTTTGCTAGCTAGTCTCTCTTAGAGGTACCAGGAATCAAACCTGGTTCTTGCTACCACCGAATTGTGTTCCCTCTCCATTCAGAAGAAAAGTTAAGAAGAAAAGGCAGCTGCAATGCCCAGTCTGATGTCCCTCTTCCTCTGTCTGACTGAATATTACTCAGTTCCTTTTTGTAACTCCCCTGATTATCCCATCTCCTGATCTTTCCCTCCCGATCCTCAGTATTTCACATCTTCAGTCTCTTTCCTGCTCTCATCCCATTGCTGTCCCTCCTCCTCATCTGGCTTTCCATCCTGTTCCATCCCTATAGGGAGTGAAGACGTAGGGGGGCACCATCTGGTGCACTCCTGCCACGTCTTCCCAAGGGGTCTTCAACACCAGCTGAAATCATCCACTCCAGCCCAGAAAGATACATCTCTCTTCCCTACCCCCAGGTCCCCTGCTTTCTGCTGCATTTTCTGGGTCGGCCCCAGGCGGGACAAGCCCATAGGGCTAGTTTCAGATTTTTTAGGCCACCAAGATGCCTTGGGGCATCACTCCATGTGCATGAAAATAGGTTGCTTGGAGCACAAGCAGGGCAAAGTCTAAACACCTGCCAGGAGATCACTCTTGGGATGTGGGCGGTCCAACAGAGGAAGCCTCAGTCGAAATGTGTATGAGGCAGATATCAGAAGAATGTGCATCAAGGAGTTTTGGCAGGCCTGGGGGATGCCAGAGTGGTGGGCGGCAGTGGGTTGGTATTACGGGCCTTGACAGTGTTACAGGGTGAGGCTCGGATACAGGAGGGTGTTGAGTAAAGTCTGAGTGACAGTGGCACAGCGAGGGCACAGGATGAGACCGAGGGACAGAGGCATGGCAGCTGGGCTACTACAGGGGGCCTTATGCTGGCAAACAGCTCTGGGTTGAAAAATATCGGGAGATTTTGAGGGGTGGGTCCTGGAGATGGTGGGGTTTGGGGAGGAGGGAGATCTCAGCATGGTCCAATGCCATAGAGCCCACCCTTCAAAGAAGCCATTTACTCCAGGGGAGCTCTGTCAGCTGCAGATCGGTTGTAAAAGCAGGAAAGATCCATGCCCCGCCTGGAGTTTGGCAACCCTAGGCTGCTTATTGCTAGAGACTGGGGAGGAGGAAGCATTGGGGTAGGAAGGTGGCAGGCTTGATGTGAGACAGTTGCGGCTGGAAATTAGAAAGCCGCTTGCAGAACGGAGAGGAGAGAGAAGAGCATTTTCCAATCCCTTTGACATGATGCGCAGGGCACCCCCCAGGACCCCAAGAGACGGCTAGAGAAGGGAAAAGGCAGTCCGCTCCGCCGCGCTGGATCGCCCCAGCCCAGGCTGTGCCTCACATCGAAGTGACACGTGCCGGGAATCTGGTTGGAGGGGGGAGGGCTTGAGCCGTGTGACAGAAAGCAAGGAATGCCACCTCCCGTGGTCCTCTGCTTGGAGGGGGTGGGGTGCTGTGGAGGCCACGAGACTCTCCAGTAAGGCTTCTCCTATATCTTTCAGTCCTGTGGCCCTCCTGGAACAGTCGTCCTTTCTTTCTGTCCCCACAGCATGGCAACTAAGCATGCATGCTCACACAGGACACGTCTAGCCACAGCTCCCCTTTCGGGCTCCAGAAAGGCCGAGGTTGCATCTGGCCCCATGAAATCGCTGGTTCCGCTGGAACTTCCTTCTCTGCCTGGCCTCAAGGGATGTGGCTGAGAACCTCCTCCGCCCGCTGAACTGCTATTTCTGGGGCAGCCTTGAGAGGAGAGGAGCCGTTGCTGGGCTGGGGGTGGGATGGAAAGAGAGCGAGGAACAGAACCACCTTAAAGTCGCAATTAACAAAATCAGGGCCCTGTCAGCGGCAGGAGATAATCCAAAGCGATGGGGCTGGGGGGGGGGGCACAGGGGAGGGCAGGGAAGGACATGGCAGGGAGGCAGGGGAGGCAGGGCCCCTTCATTTCCATGGCAGGCAGGTTTGGGGCTTCTCAGGGAGGAGGCTGTTCTGGATCAAAGTGGGAGGGGGGGTCTGGGAAGCAGGTTGTGATATTCTTATCCATAACTAGAGTGGAAAGGTAAATATTTGGGATGTGGGTTCTAGGCACTGTTGGGTTTTGTGGTTGTTTCATTTTATCCCCCTTAGGTTTTGGGGGACAGCACTGAGGGATTATGTGCTCTAAACCTCCTCAGCAATCCATGCCCTCCAGGCATCACCCACCCCTTTGCCATGCTACCCCTCCCAATGGTGTGTTGCTGGGCAGATAAATCTATCTGACAGTCTCTGACTCCCCCCAGGCCCCCTTCACACATGAGTCAATCTGCTTTGCATTTTTAATTGACGGCATGTCGCAGCAACAGAAATTTGTACTTAGCTCCCCCCTCCCAGACCACATGGACACCCCCCCCCCCCCCACACACACACACTCTCTCTTCATAATGCTCCTTCCAACTACCAGGCCCCTTGAGATCTTGAAGAAGATCTGCTGCCCCTCAGTTCCAGCCATAAGATGACCAGCAGCTCCCCCCAAAGCCTCATTCTCTTCTGGGTCATTTGGTCCTGTCCAAGTATGATTCCATCCTGTTTATTCCCTCTCTCTCCCTCCCCAGTTGTGTGCTGTTTGACCCTGATCTTATGAAACCGTCCCCACCTGTTTCTCCCGCTTTTGTCCCTGAATTCTGATTCATTGTCTTGTGTGCCTTTCCTCTCTGATATGCTGCAGTTGCCAACTTGCAGGTAGGACAGGATCTCTGGGAATAAATCTGCCTTGAGTCTGTGGAGAGTGGCAGGCTAGAAATCCATCAAATAAAGAAATGAATAAATTAACTATTTTCAGGCTTGTCCCCTGGATAAAATGGCTGCTTGGGAGGGTGGAATGTATGACTCCTGCTGAGGCTCTTCCTACCCCCAACACCCCCCCCCAGGCTTTAGCCCCAAAATCTTCAGGAATTTTCCAACCCAGAGTTGGTAACCCTGTGCTTAGGCCTGACTTTCCCCTCCAGATCACATCCACTATCTTTCTTTAGTCCTGCCCCAATACCTGTTCTTTGTGCCCTTTGCTTCTGCCCCACAGCCACCTTGATGTTTGCACTTCTCTGTCCCTCTTGGGCTGCTGGACCTGATCTGATGCTCCTGCCTTTATCTGCCTTTTCTTTTTCTCGTGCCGACTGGTTCTGACACGCCCTATCTCCCCTTGCAACGAGGTATATTGAATTCTCTTAAGCCAGGTGATCTCTCCAGCCTTGATGGGCACTTGTGGCATCTTGAGACATTTTGTGGGCAGATGGCACCGCAAAATGGCTGAAATGTATGCTGGGATCAATCACAACATGTAAGGCAGTTCAAAAATTTTAAGGAGGTTTCAAGCCAAGGCAGCTGTTTCCCTGCAGATGCCATCTTTGCTTTTCTGAAAAGGTTTACTAACCTCCAGGTGGGGCCTGGAGTCCTCCCAGAACTGCAACTGATCTCCAGATTACAGAGATCATTTCTTCTGGAGGAAATGGCATCTTTGGGGGGTAGGCTCCATGTCATTAAATCCCACCTGAGCTCCCTCCCTGCCCCAAACTCTGCCCCCACAAGTATCACCCCCCCAAGCCCTAGGAATTTCCCCATCTTAGAGTTGGCAACCCTTATACTGAAACACCTTCTACTCAAGTGAAATAGAGGGAGATGAGATCAGTTCCTTGTGTGGATAAAGAATCATAGAATCATCGAGTTGGAAGGGACCATACAGGCCATCTAGTCCAACCCCCTGCTCCATGCAGGATCAGCCTAAAGCATCGAGGATAAGGATCTGTCCAGCTGCTGCTTAAAGATCACCAGTGAGGGGGAGCTCACCACCTCCTCAGGCAGTCGATTCCACTGCTGAACTACTCTGACTGTTAATCCCCCCCCCATATCTAGCTGATCTTTCTCCAGGAAGTTTAAACTCATTACTTTGGGTCCTACCATCTGCTGCCAACAGGAACCTTTTCCTGCCCTCTTCTAAGTGACAACCTTTTACATACTTAAAGACAGCAATTTACTTATTTACTTATATTTATATTTTTATACCGCCCTTCCCTATGGCTCTGGGCGGTTTACATAAAACATTTTTGAACATTCACATAGAACACTATCAAAATCAATATCAAAAATCAATATAACAATATAACAATAACAACAAAATATCAACTGGAACAATTAGAACGGCACTTCAACAATAACGACAATCCCTCAGTAGGTTCGGTCGCTCAGTCTGAGGGGCACCTGTAGGTGGTATGGCTCAGTCGGCCCCACCACATGCCTGGCGGAAGAGCTCCTTTTTGCAGGCCCTGCGGAATTGTGGAAGTTCCGGCAGGGCCCTGATCTCTTCGGGGAGCTCATTCCACCAGGTGGGGGCAAGGACCGAGAAGGCTCTGGCCCTTGTTGAGGCCCGACGTGCCTCTTTAGGGCCAGGGATCCGTAGCCAGTTGGAGGTGGCGGAGCATAGAGCTCTTCTGGGGGTATAGGCAGGGAAGCGGTCTCTCAGATACACTGGGCCCAGACCTTAAAGGTGATTACCAAAACCTTAAGCTTAATCCGGAATTCAACTGGGAGCCAACCAAGTTCTTGAAGTACCGGCCGGATAGGTGATCTCCATGATGTCTTAGTGAGAATCCTGGCCGCGGCATTCTGCACCAGTTGTAGTTTCTGGATCAAGGATAAGGGTAGGCCTGTATAGAGCGAGTTGCAGAAGTCCAGTCTGGAGGTGACCATCGCATGGATCACTGTGCTCTGGTTCCAGGTAGGGCGCTAGTAGTTTGGCTTGGCGGAGGTGGTAAAATGCCAGCCATGCTACCTTCGTGACCTGGGCTTCCATTGTAAGGGAAGCATCCAGGATCACGCCCAGGTTCCTGGCGGAGTGAGTCACTAGGAGCTGCACACCATCCAGGATGGGCAGGCGCGCTTCTTCCCATGGTCCCTTCCTACTCAAACACAGGACCTCCGTCTTTGCAGGATTGAGCTTCAGACAACTCTCAGCTTCCTCTTTTCCAGGCTGAACATTCCTAAACTCCTCAGCCTCTCCTCATAGGGCTTGGCCCCCAGGCCCTGGATCATTCTCTCCGCTGTCCTCTGAACCCTCTCAGTTTGGCCCATGTCCTTTTTGAAGTGAGGCCTCCAGAACTCCAGATGGGGTCTGACCAATGTGGTATACAGTGGGAGCATGACATCTTGTGATTTTGATGTGTTGATACAGCCCAATACTGCATTTGCCTTATTTGCCACTGCATCACACTGCTCATATTTAGCTTACAGTCCACAAGTACCCAAACATCTTGTTCACAAACACTGCAGTCCAGAAGTGTATCTCCCATCCAGTATGCATGCTTCTCATTTGTGTGACCCAGATGTAGAACTCTACAATTCTCCTTATTTAATTATATCTTGTTCTCATTTCCACACTTTTCCAGTGTGTTCAAATGTCATTGAACTCTGAGGTGTTCGCTACTCCTTCCTACTTGGTGTCATCTGCAAATTTAAAAGAAGCTAGTGGCCACCAAGAAACACATCAGCAGGCATCACAGTGTCCATGGTGTCACTGGGCATTTCGATCCACACCTATGAGGAGGCAGGCCACTGTGTGTAGACCCTCCATGTTGCCTTAAAGAATCAATGCATTTGCAGTACTGGTGCATTCAAACCAGAATTTTGAAAAATCAGTGGGTTGCTTAGCATGTACAGCTTGTATACACATACAAAATCTTCACACTGCCTCTTTCAGCCAGAATGACAACCACATGCATCAGGTAGATTGCCAGTAGTGTCCATTCCTGCTACATGTGGCTTTCAGACTCCACAAATATGCAATCATGATGAATTTAGGCAGATTTATGAATTTAGGGAGATTGTGAGTGGGTGGGTCACCCAGCTGGCTGCATGTGGGGGTAGTGCAGAATAAACCCAGCATGCCAGATAAGAAGTCCGCACTCCTAACCGTGACACCAAACTGGCTCTCACTATTGAGCACTAAGGCACTGTGGGTGGGCAGGTAATTATGAGTTCCTGCATTGTGCAGGGGATTGGACTAGATGGCCCTGGAGGTTCCTTCCAGCTCTAAGATTCTATGATTTTATGTCTGGAAATTGATATTATCCTAAACTAATGCTTCTTTCCTGTCTGTTTTCTTCCTCTTTCTCTCTCCATCTTTGTTCAGTTGGTCCCTAATCCAGATTATTTATTTATTCTGAGATTTCTATACCCCTCTCTCATGAATGGATGCCTCGAGGTGGTGTACAATGGATAAGTGGACAAACAATATAAAAGCTAAAAAAAACATACAATTGTGATAGAAGCCAGTAGGATTTAAAATACAGTTAAAAATTAAAAATCAAGTCTGCTAGCCCCATAATGGGGGGAGGAAGAGTAGGAGGAGGCCCTAATAAGATGTCATCATTGCTGGCCTCAACCATAAGCTTGGCAGGAGAGCTCCATCTTACAGGCCCTGTGGAACTGATCAAGTGCTGACAAGGCCCTCATTTCACTGGGGAGCTCATTCCACCAAGCAGGAGCCAGGGCTGAAAAGGCCTTGGTTCTAGTTGAGGTGAAGTGTATTTCCTTAGGGCCAGGGACCACTAGCCGCTTTGCACTCTCCAGTCAAATGCCTCTCAAAGAGAAGTAACCAGATAGGCTGTCCCTTACATACATAGGGCCCTGCCTACATAAGGCCTTAAAGGTTAAGACTAGAATGCAGTAATGGGTTTAAACTTCAAGTATAACGATAAAGGCTAGATATCAGGGGAAAAAATTTCACAGTCAGAGTAGTTCAGCAATGGAATAGGCTGCCTAAGGAGGTGGTGAGCTCCCCCTCACTGGCAGTCTTCAAGCAAAGGTTGGATACACACTTTTCTTGGATGCTTTAGGATGCTTAGGGCTGATCCTGCGTTGAGCAGGGGGTTGGACTAGATGGCCTGTATGGCCCCTTCCAACTCTATGATTCTATGATTCTATGTATCCCCCATCCAGTAGGCATGCTTTTCATTTTTCTGACCCAGATGCAGAACTTTACACTTATCTTTATTAAATTGCATCTTGTTCTCATTTGCCCATTTTTCCATTGTGTTCAGATCTCGTTGAACTCTGTCTCTATCTTCCGGAGTATTTGCCAGTCCTCCCAATTTGGTGTCATCTGCAAACTTGATGAGTAGTCCCTCCACCCCCTCATCTAGATCATTAATAAATATGTTAAAAAGTACCGGGCCGAGCACCGAACCCTGAGGTACCCTGCTACTCACCTCCCTCCAGTCTGATGAAACACCATTGACAACAACTCTTTGTGCGGTTCTCTAACCAATTCCCTATCCACCTAACCATCTGAAAATCCAGATTGTAGTCCTTCAACTTATCCATCAGAACATCATGGGGAACCTTGTCAAAAGCTTTACTAAAATCCAAGTAAATGACATCAACCGAATTTCCCCGATCCAGCAAACCTTTTACTTGGTCAAAAAAGGAAACCAGGTTGGTCTGGCAGGACCTGTTGGAGACAAATCCATGCTGACTTCCTTGGATCACCAAATTGTCCTCCAGATGTTTGCAGATTGCTCCCTTTAATATCTGCAGAGTTTTTCTTTCTTGCCCCACAGGGATGGACCAAAACCAATGGGATGAAATTAATTCAGAAGAAATTCCATCTAAACATCCGGAAGAAGTTCCTGACATTTAGAGCAGTTTCTCAATGGAACAGGTTCCCTCGGGAGGTGGTGGCTTTTCCATCTTTGGATATTTTTAAACAGAGGCTGGATAGCCATCTGATGGAGAGGCAGATTCTGCGAAGATTCAAGGGGGAGACAGGTTACAGTGGATGAGCGATAGGGATGTGAGTGTCCTGCATAGTGCAGCGGGTTGGACTAGATGACCCATGGGGTCCCTTCCAACTCTATTATTCTATGATTCTACATTTTAGACCAAGTTCTGGAGCAGGGACAGGGGAAGGCATGCATAGAGTGAGTTACAGTAATCAAGTCTGGGGGTGACTGTCGCATGGATCACTGTGGCTAGTTGTTCTTGGACTAGGTACAATGCTAGTAGCTTAGCTTGACAAAGATGGAAAAAAGCCACCTCTGTTGCTCTCATAACTTGGAGCTCCATTGATAGGGAGACAGAAGATTATGCCCAGATTCCTGACTGTCTGTGCAGTTGAAAGCTGCACTCCATCCAGTTTTCGTAAGCACAGCCATTATCGGAGATCATCCATCAGGGCCACCAAAACCCTCTCCACCCATGGCTGGTATGGAAACCAGATTGGAAAGAGTTCAGGACCGATGCGTCCTCCAGATAAGTTAGCAAGTGTTAGTAAGAAATGCTAGATGCGAACCCAAGTGGTAGTTGGATGGGTTCCGTGGATCCAATTATGTTTTTTTCAACAGAAGATGAACCACTACCTCCTCCGGTCCATCCAGGAATATCTCCATGGAAAGGGAAAGACTTATTATTTCTTTGAGTGGTCCTCCTACATTCTTGCCACTGGTTTTAAGGAGCCACAAGGGGCAAGGGCCTAGTGCACAAGAGCTACCCTCAGTGAGGCTAGCAACTTGTCAACCTCTGTCTGCACAAGGCATCTGAAGCTGTCAAAACTCTGCCTATGAAGGTGTTTGGTGGGAGGTTGTGGCAGAACAAAAGGGCTTGCAAAAGCCTCATAGTTAATATTTGATTGGCTAGTATTTGGGCGCCCTTCTGAGAGCCATTTCATTGGCACTCATAAGCATCCTGCAAGATGTTCTCAAAGCTTCATAATGAGTCTTCCTCGAAACTCTCTCTAGCCATCTCAGTTCTAATTTCCTTTTGTACAGTTAACTGGTATACCAAGGTTTCTGTGCAGCTAATTGGTATAGAACAGGAAAGGAGAGGGCAGCAGGGTGTAATCTCATTGATGGCAGCCAACATCCGGTTATGACAGTCGTCAACCAGCTCAATTAATTAGTTGCTGTGAGGTTTTGGGTCCGGTGGAGCATTCTGGAATCCCTCTGAATCCATAATTCTTTGTGGGTAGGCATAAATATCCCCACCGCCTGTAGAAGGAGGGTGAGGAATCTGTAGTTGGTCCTTTAGGACATAGTGGTCTGACCGTGGCACTACATTCCCTGCTACGAGATCCACATCTAACCCCATGCCAATTATCAAATCCAGGGTGTGGCCTGCCTGATGGGTGGGGCCAGCAATAAACTGCAAGAGCCCCAGTGTTGCCATGGATTAATTTGCATCACCCACATAGTCCAATAGACTACGGCTCTGATTTTAATCTGAAATCTTATTTTTATAGGCTGGTAGATTCCAACCCTATGCTCTCACCCTATCTAATTTCCTCCTGTCTCAGATCCAATGGTTTTGACCAAGGGTCCCCATCTTGCCCCTACTCTCTTGGAATGGCAGATTGTAAGAACCTAATGGATGGAACCTAATGCTGATGGAAAGGTATGATCTAGTAGCTCATGCTGATGGAAAGGTATGGAAAGGTATGATCTAGTAGGCATCACAGAAACTTGGTGGAATAATTCTCATGACTGGGCCGGATGAAATGCACCCGAGAGTGTTCAAAGAACTTTCCAGAGAACTTGCACAGTCTTTGTCCATCATCTTAGGGACCTCTTTAAGGACTGGAGATGTCCCGGAGGACTGGAAACGTTATTCCGATCTTCAAAAAAGGGAGGAAGGAAGACCTGGGAAACTACAGACCAGTGAGTCTGACCTCTGTTGTGGGGAAGATAATGGAGCAGATATTAAAGGGAGCGATCTGCAAACATCTGGAGGACAATTTGGTGATCCAAGGAAGTCAGCATGGATTTGTCTCCAACAGGTCCTGCCAGACCAACCTGGTTTCCTTTTTTGACCAAGTAACAGGTTTGCTGGATTGGGGCAATTCAGTTGATGTCCTTTACTTGGATTTTAGTAAAGCTTTTGACAAGGTTCGCCATGATGTTCTGATGGATAAGTTGAAGGACTGCAATCTGCATGTTCAGATAGTTAGGTGAATAGGGAATTGGTTAGAGAACCACACTCAGAGTTGTTGTCAATGGTGTTTGATCAGACTAGAGAGAGGTGAGTAGCGGGGTACCTCAGGGCTCGGTGCTCGTCCCGGTACTTTTTAACATATTTATTAATGATCTAGATGAGGGGGTGGAGGGACTACTCATCAAGTTTGCAGATGACACCAAATTTGGAGGACTGGCAAATACTCTGGAAGATAGAGACAGAGTTCAACGAGATCGGAACACAATGGAAAAATGGGCAAATGAGAACAAGATGCAATTTAATAAAGATAAGTGTAAAGTTCTGCATCTGGGTCAGAAAAATGAAAAGCATGCCTACTGGATGGGGGATACGCTTCTAGGTAACATTGTTTGTGAACGAGACCTTGGGGTACTTGTGGGTTGTAAGCTAAACGTGAGCAGGCAGTGTGATGTAGCGGTAAAAAAGGAAAATGCCATTTTGGGCTGTATCAACAGGGGCATCACATGTCATAGTCGCATTGTATACGGCACTGGTCAGACCACACCTGGAATACTGTGTGCAGTTCTGGAGGCCTCACTTCAAGAAGGACATAGATAAAATTGAAAGGGTACAGAGGAGAGCGACGAAGATGATCTGGGGCCAAGGGACCAAGCCCTATGAAGATAGGTTGAGGGACTTGGGAATGTTCAGCCTGGAGAAAAGGAGGTTGAGAGGCGACATGATAGCCCTCTTTAAGTATTTGAAAGGTTGTCACTTGGAGGAGGGCAGGATGCTGTTTCTGTTGGCTGCAGAGGAGAGGACGCGCAGTAATGGCTTTAAACTTCAAGTATAACGATATAGGCTAGATATCAGGAAAAAAATTTTCACAGTCAGAGTAGTTCAGCAGTGGAATAGGCTGCGTAAGGAGCTGGTGAACTCCCCCTCACTGGCAGTCTTCAAACCAAGGTTGGATACTCACTTTTTTTGGATGCTTTAGGATGCTTAGGGCTGATCCTGCGTTGAGCAGGGGGTTAGACTAGATGGCCTGTATGGCCCCTTCCAACTCTATGACTCTATGATTCTATGATTCTATGATTCTATAAGAAGAGCCCTGCTGGATCAGAACAGTGGTCCATATAACTCAGCATCCAGTTACTCCAGAGGGCCAACCACAGGGTACAGAAGCCAAGGCTTTCCCCTGATGTGACCTCCCAGCACTGAGAAGTTTAGTGCCTCTGAATCTGGAGGTCCCCATAGTCACCAAGGCTTGGTCCTGAGCTAGTTTGAGAGTTTTGCCTTTGAAGCTGTTCATGTTTGATCTACTCCCCGCCCCCAATCTATAATTTAATATCAAATACCAAGAAAACTTGAACATTCTAGCATACTGGAAAAAACTTTTTTAAAAGACTGTATGAAATTAAAGTTTAGAACATTTGACCAAGAGAAGCATACGTCCATTTTTTTCCTTGAGTGCATTATTTCAAGTACACATGAAGGAACGGATTACATGATTTCTTTTTCTTTCCCTTGATGAAGGTCAAACTTCCTGGCAATAACATGGTATGTGACAAAAAGGGTTCAGGTACCAGGCCCCTGATAAACTCTTTGAACTCCCTTCTTACATTTTTCAGTCTTTGGCCCCCTTCAAATACGCCAGGGCCCCCCAAGAGGCCATATGGCCCCTGTTGAGAATGGTTTCTCTAAATCAACCTGCTTGTGAGCTGGTTATAGAGCTGCTTCTGACCAAATCCAGTAAACCCCACTGCCTTCCTAGGCAGGGTTGCCAGCTCTGGTGATGCTGGAGGTAAAGCCTGAGCAGGTGGAATTGGAGGAGGGGAGAGACCTCCACGGGGTGTAATGCCATCGGATTCCCCTTCCAAAGCAGCTATTTTCTCCATGGGAACTGAACTCTATATCTTGGAGAACAGACAGAATTCCAGGAGGTCTCCAGATACCATCTGGAGGTTGGCAACCCTAATCCTATGGCACTGTCTATTCTGCAGATGGAGTGGAGTGTAGTAGTTTGTGTTTGAACCAAGCCAGGGCTCTTTGGGTGATGATGGGGAGTTAAATGGGCTTGCAGGTGGTGCCCAGAGATCTTCCAGAATTACAACTGTTCTCCAGGGATCAGTTCCCATGGAGAAAATGACTCCTTTGGAGGGTGGATACTGTGTTGTACTTCTCTTCCCCAACCCCTGCCTTCCCCAAGCTCAGCCCCTAAATGTCCAGGAACTTCCCAAAACAGAGTATAACAGATTTAGAGTCTGTTGCTGGAACGCGTGGGGAACTGAGCTTGAAATCAGGGATGTCTGGATCCTTTGAGTGGAGTGGCATTGTGCATAAAGGGCTCCTAGGTTGGTGTGGGAATGGTTTCTCTGGGGCTTGTATGACTAAACCCATGAGCCTAAGGCCCACAGAGACAGTGGTGGATGGAAATGTGGAGCCCCCAAATCCTAGCTTCTTATTGTGCCATCCCTGCAGCCTTTGACTACAAGGTGCATCAGCTCCACTTCTCTCTCTCTCTCTCTCTCTCTCTGTGCCGTCTGTCCCATTTCCCCCCTCCCTATCCCCGCCATACCCTGTAGCCCTGACTGGCTATGACAGGCTCCTTCTCTATGATTTCTGTAAGCAACGGCGCATGGGTATATAGCTGGGGACTTCTCTTTCTCTGCTCCCCCCACCCGGATCCATTGGAGGGAATTAAGTTCAAATCTGACACGACAACTTAGCACAAATGTCACAGCAGCATTGCGTTCCCCCCCCAGCGCATCCCAGCCTCCCCCCTCCCCACCACAGTGCCCAGGAATGATATTTATTTCTCTTCTACACCCATCCAAGAACCACTCACAGCGCCAAACAAGAGAGTGTGGGTATGGGCAGCAGGCACTGCAAGGGGCATCGATTCCATTGTTGGAAGACCAAGTAGGATAGGCATCAAGAGGCAGTGGGGAAAAGGTGGCAGGCATGATCTCCAAAGAATGAAACACCAAACAGGGGCAGAAAAGATGGGCATTTGAGTGGAGTACCCAGCGAGGCTAGGGAGTGCAAGGAGAGAAAAGCCGTGGAAGTATCCAAAAGTCCAGGGCTGGGCACTAAGTGAGTGTGGGCAGCGAAAATCTGCTTCTGTCAAGACAAAGTCTGGTAGGTCTTGCTTAGACAAAGAGAGCATAGATATCACTTTTCAGAAGCAGTTTGATGGGAGCCCTGTTAATCCGGGACTGGAAAGGGAATTATAAAGGCCAGGGTCACCCCAGGAAGCAAGACTGAGGTAGGAGGGTTAAAACTGGGTGGCAGGGAAACAAAGGAGGGGCTGGAGAACTTATGCCCACAAGACTGCTTGGCTTCTGACGAACAGGTAGGCACTGGGTATGTGTACTGGAGATCAAAGTGGGGAAGGGGTGGTTGATTGGGGGCAAAAAAAAAAGGCACAGGGACTAAAAACTGTTGCCCTGGAACTGTTGTTTTTGTCTCTGAGCACTGACATTGTTTGTTCTTGAGTCTGCTTCTTTTACTGTACCCCCCCCCAAATCCACAAGTATAAACCCTCACGTTAGGCATGAGAGTTACATATTCTGAGTACAGTCCCCCCCCTTAATCCCATTGATTTATTTATGCAAGCTACCTGTGGGCAGGAATGCAGCTGTTGAAAAAATAGTTCCCCAACTAACAAATGTGCTCTTTTATTGCAGGTGACTCGACACCCCTCCCGCCCCCCCAATTTATAAATAACTAACTGATTCGGACCCAAATAGTGCCAAAGGGAACTCTTTACAACCAGGTTCTGCCCCTTTGCCTGCTTCAGTTGTGCTCATTTGCAGTTTTCAAAAACAGAGGATTCCAGGTACTGATGATTATATTATTTATGTTAGGCTATACTATGTATAAAATAATAATAATAGGCCATGGGGGGAAAATATTGATAAACTAAAAGATTTTTAGGAAAAGGCAGATGGTTTGGATGGGAGTTTTTAATTTTAGTGCTAAATGCACCTGGAGTTATTGGAGATCCAAGCTTTTGGGAATGGATCACAGAATGACGGGGGAGAAGATTTTGCGGATCCTTCTGGCGAGAAGGCAAGAATAAACCGCAGTCTTGAGGACCGCCTGATCCAAGGCTAGATGGTGGATTTAGGGGAAACACTGCTCCACATGGAAGCAAGGGGGGGGGGATATAGATTTGAGGAGGTGGGGTGTTGTTATATAACCTCAAATCCTATGTTCCATTTCCATTCCAAGTTGCGCTTTTGTGGGATTCCCCTCCAGCTTTTACTTTGGGTCCATTTATCCTTCTTGTCTTTGTTCAGGATCCAGATTTGTTCTTTCCTTCACAAATTCCTTTGTTTTAGGACAGAAAAGCTTATTGTGTCCACCTTACTGTGCAGGGAGCTAGGCAGGGCAGCCATTTTGGGGTGTGTATTTAAGGGTCTGGGAGTGCTCCCTTTCTACTGTGAGTTGCAGTCTGGTGTGATAGACCTCCAATTTGAGGGGGAAAGGTGGCATTAGTTAATGTGGACGAAAAGAAATAGGTGATGCTTTGTGGTTTGTAGTGATGCCAGCTTCCTGGTGAGCCCTAAAGTTTTCCAGTTCATCTCCAGACTACGAAGATCAGTTCCCACTGAGAAAATTGCAGCTTTGGAGGGTGGGCTCTAGGGCATTGAACCCCACTGTCCTCCCCTGACTCCATTCCCAAATTTCTAAGAGCTCCCTAACCTGGATCTGGCAACCCGATCTCCCCATTCCACTATCGGTGACGGGGCGGGGGAGGGGAGGTGGACTAGCAAACCTAGTGGCACCCCTGTGTGGTGGGACTACCGAGCCTGTGGGAAGGAGGCTATTTTGGGGGAAAACAAAGGAAAGAAGCCTTAACAGCAATAAAAAATGCCATTTATTAATGATGTACATGGGGCGAAATGCATCATTAGGGGGTTTTCATGTATGTTTCTGTGTGAATACAATGAAAGTTATGTGTACATACATTCCAAAGACACAGTATGTTTTGTCAGGGTACATTGTGGTTCTATGACACTAGGATGGGTTTCAGGACCAGAGTTGTGAGTGATGGGTGCCATGTATTCATAGATACATGTGAGTCTGAGAGATTGGTGTGTTTCCCCCCATTTTTATCTGTGGAGGATCATGACAGACATTGTATACAGAGCTCGAAAGCAGAGCTGTAGCTGGCCTATCATGTATGATGAGGGGCGAGTTGGCAGAAGGTTCTGTGTTCTGTGGGATGCTGGTATCTATCTACACTGGTATAATACCTGGCCTTTGTATTGCTTTGTGTATCTTCAGTAAAACTGTGGTGATGCATGGGGATGTGGCCTGTGCCAGGGCAGATGTGGCCAATATATCCTGGGATGCCCTCCACACTTGTTACCCCAGAAACAAAAAGGCCCCAGAATATCAGGACTTCAGTTCTGTTGAGGAGATGTAACATTATATAATGAGAAAGTATGCGAGCAATATAGAACATTCAGGGGAAGAAATATGGTCATTAAATAACCACAGGAAAAGGAGAGATATCTTATGGAAGGGAGGGTCTTGAATTGTGGGAAGGGTAGATGGACAGATGGTTGACCATAGTTTTCCAGATATCAGAGGTACAGGAGGACTGAATCAGCTCATTCTGTCATGCTACAAGCACCTCAGAGAAGTTATCTGACCCACACTTACTTAGCCTCACTGCCCTCTGGCTTCTATCTCAAACTGACAGTGTTGATTGTTGTGGGGGGAGGGTGCATTGCTCCACAGCAGAAGAAAGTAGCCCACTCAGCGTGTGTTTTCAAGGCCGTTGCTTGTGCTGGGGGTGGGAGGAGAGGATACCTGAGCATTTTGAAAACTTGTGTTTTCTTAATTTAAAAAAAATACGACCTTTGTGCAAGTCTAATGAGATTGTAACCATTTTTAAATATGGCATATGCACCAATAGAAGAGCTTTATTTAGGAAAAAATACCAGGCTAAGAAACTGGGAAGAGGCAAATGTGGACCAGGTCGTATTCCTGTGTGTCTGGGTGTAATCTCCCTATCTGGTCTGCGCTGAGTTACCATTTGATGTACTATTCTAGGCAGGTTAATCTGGAGCAGCTGAATAAAACTGGCATCCAATAGCACCTTAAAGACTAAAAGAATTTACTCTAGCATAAGCTTTTGTGAGTCAGAAATTTCTTCATCAGCTGCATGTGTCCTATTTATATACACAACAGCAATGTGTGTATGTGGGGAGGTGTTACAAAGAAAGCCTGGCTCGGATGTACCTTTTCTTGTCCATGTTGACTGTTGCGCTCTGCCTGTCTTCTATTTACTTGTTAGTGTGGCTCATCATGCTCATGGGGCATGAATGTGGTGGTTGGCCGTTGAGGGAATATAGCTGCACTTCTCTGTGTTTGTGGTGGTTTTAGCAAATTGTACCAGTCAGTCAGTCAGTCAGTCAGTCAGTCAGTCAGTCAGTCAGTCAGTCAGTCAGTCAGTCAGTCAGTCAGTCAGTCAGTCAGTCAGTCAGTCAGTCAGTAACCTTTTATTGGCATAAAATGTATAAGACATATAAAAATAGGGTTTAAAATTTCAACAAAATAGTAAAATGGGGTTACATAACCAAACAGATCTTAAAATGATTAAATAAACTATAAAAGATAAAATACAAGGTAGGCAGCATATTATAAAAGCATCTTAGTTAAAACTCTGGCAACTAAAATGGTTATCTCTGGGTCTTTGTCAGAGAGCAGAAATTGCAAGGTCATAGATTTACTTACAGAAGGCTTCTTTCCCAGCAAGGCAACAAAGCTGTCATCCCGACACTGCTCATATAAGGGGCAATCTAACAAAATGTGTGAGACAGAGTCAGGGCAACCAGAACCACACGGACAGAGTCTCGCATGGTATGGGATATGGTGGAATCTTCCCTCTAAGACCTTTGAGGGGAACGCATTCATTCGTGCCAGGAGAAAAGCTCTTCTCAGGGGTGGGACATCAAGGAGATGCAAATATTGTACCTTGTAGGCTTTTTGTCTATATGGAGCACATTTGGGTGATCTTCCCCCCATGAACTGCCTTATGTATTGCAGACAAATAGTGGGTTCCATATTCAGGATTTTCACTCCAGTAGTTTTCCCTCTCTATATATTTGAATCTGTTCAAGTGTTGTTATTTTACCCAACAATTATTATTTGCTTTTCAAAGAGCCTCTGGTCAAACTGAGTGCAAATTTAGCTGAGCTCAGATGACAGCAGGAATAATTTGCTTTCTCTTATACTGTGTTTAGATTATTTGTCTCTGCCATTATCCTTGATAAAGAGTTTTATTTAAATACTGATTCATTGACTATTGTCATTTGATATTTCATAACTACACAATTCAAAAATAAAGGGCCATAAGCTGGCAACCAATCCCCCAGTGTTTAAGAATTTCATAAAATAAATGCCCTGGATTCCTAATCCTATATACTAATATTTAAGAAACCACCATCCCTAGACAACTTATTCAAGAGGGGAAGCATAAATGAATGAATTAATTAATGTTATGTGAAGTTAGCAGGGCAGTTCTAAATGATTTACATCTTTCTTCAATTTATGTGAAAGGATGTCGCTCTGCTTAGGATGGCATTGTAAATAAACCTTGGCCAAGTTCAAATTCAGGCTCACAAAACATGGATTGTTAAAACATAGAAATGTGTCTCCTGTGGATTATTGTGCTTCGGGGATGTGGAAAGGACATATTCTGATTAATTTGCCCAAAACCTCCTAGGGAACCTCAAGACTTGTTTTACCTGAAAATTCCGAAGGCAAAGATTTCACTCTGTGTGACTGTCATTTTAAACAGGATGAATTTATGTAAAAGAGAGAACGTAGGCAAGTTCTACAAGAGTGATGCAGTGGAATAAAGAGATCCTCTGACATATTTCCCCCTTCTGCACAACTTTGCTCTAACGAACACTCCAATGCATCACTCTTTCTTTTGTGTGACTGTGTGCGCATGGGGTTTGTAACTGTGCAGGGATGTGCAAGCTGTGCGCATCCTTTGCTTTAATGCACCACAATGCTTACAGACATATGAATCCGTAATGTCCAGGTGTGCATACATATCATGCCCTGGGTGTTGGTGCACATCTCTTTAATTTTTGTTCTGGAAACTCTCCTCTCTGTCGCTCCCCTCTCCTATGTTCCCCTCCACCTATTGAAGGGCTTTCCAGTCCTTGCTCTTTTGCCCATGTTACTGCTGACTAGATTCCATGTGGGTTTTCTCCTCAAGCAGCAATATTCTGTGGGTCAGATCTGTTCATTCTTTCAAGTGCATCTTAATTTACAATAAATGTATAAGGCAGCACCAAGACTGATTTAGAAAAACAGGGGAAGGATTGCCTGGTTTGCCTAGAAGCCCTGGTGAGAAGCGTTAAAGTAGCCCAGAGCACAATTCTTTTGGTATTGCTACAGTATGTATTATGCATTGCTCCACTCTAGCATTACAGATTGAAATCTTTGCCTGGAGGCAAAAAAACACACACATGTTGAACTTGGCCACAAGTGTGAAGCCATCAAGGAAACAAACCTCTGCAATGAAAGAAAGTGCTGTTTTAAAATAAACTGTTAGCAAAACTCACTCTGTGAAGGAGCTATCCAGACTTTGTCTTTAGTAATGTGTTTTGCTTAAAAACATACTAGCCTGAAAGCCCGCTGCATCCAGAAATGCAACGGGTACTAGCGGTGGGTGCCCTACTGTTGTGGCTTGGGGTGGGGCTGATGGCTTGGCAGGCAAACGGGGCATTGCACTGCTGGCTGGGGCAACAGCCTCACAGCCAGTTGGGCTGCTGCCCGGCAGCTAAATCAGTAGCCCCGCTGCTAGCTGGGGCAACGGCTGCACTGCCAGTTGGCCCACCGCAGCTGCTGGCAGCTGGGTCGATCAATGGCAAAGGCACGGTGCCACGGGAGCACCCTCCTCATCAGCTAGGCAGTGTCTGGCCACAAGGCTGGCTGAGCTCCTCGCAGGTCTGGCCACGAGGCTGGCTGAGTGCCTTGCTGCCAGCTTCTAGAGGCGGGCCCTCAGGGGCTGGACCAATCCTGGTGTGCCCAGCTTTGCTGGGCATGCCAGGATTAGCCCATGCAGGTGGAAGCACAGACCTGACACCTGGACATGTCCCAGACAGTGCTCCGCCCATAGTGGCTTTTCAGAAATATTAGAGCCACCAATGGTAAGGATTTATTGCATGTAAATTCCACCGTTGCTGATGTGTTTTTGTGTCTTTCAGCCTGTGCAATTGGCTTTAGAATCTACGTGTTGTGATATTCATGTAATACATACTATTGTGCTTAATGTTTAGCAATGTGTTTATGGGTGAGTGTTTGTTCGGTCACAGCTCAGTGAGCCCAGTGTCTTATCCTGTGTGCCATGCAATTGTGATGCAAATTGGTCCATGATCATGGTGTACTTTATGTCGTGACAGGGCTGAAATTAGGGCTTGCGGTGGCTGAGCACTTATGTGGTCTGTGGCCCAGGTGAACCTATTGCCTATAGACCTGGGTTGATTTTCAGTTCCCAATGGGAGAGGTGTCTGGTATAAACAGAGAGAAAGACAATTGCACAGTCTGACAATTACACGCTCTCCAGGTTCTTTCTCATAATGAAAGAGATTTCTCCAAAGGTGTCAGTTTGAGCAAAAACCTAGAGATGTTTGCTTTGTTGTTCTTTCAATAAAGAGATTTTACTACAACAAAGTCTGCTTATTGGGAGCAACTGACCGGATTCTTACAACTACTTACCCTTTTTTAGACACTAGGACTAAACATTTGTTTTTGCCCAGGAAACTATTATTATTTATTCTGCTTGTATATCATCCTTGTCTGTGAATGGACAAAACAAAACAGTAAAACAATTAAAACAACATAAAATTAACAGTTAACTAACAGTTAATTAACAGTTAACTATCAGCCACAAGGGGGTTGATTTTTCCAAACTGTTTTTAAAGTCTGTTTCTAGGCTGGGGAATGTTTTATAATAATTAGTTTACAGTGCAACCCTAAGCCAAGTTATACTCTTCTAAGCCCTTTGAAGTCAAGGGGCTTAGAAGAATTTGACTCTACAGAGGATGGAACTGTTAGGCCTTTGTAGGTTTTTAATGGCTGTTAATTTTTTTAATGTTTTCCCCTGAACTTACTGTGTTTTATTTTGTAACCCCCCTGGAGCTAGGTTCTTTAGAGAGGCAGCACATATATTTTCCAAATAAATAAATCAATAAATCCTAGCACCCACTCCTACCATAAATAGATTTAAAAAATATTTATATATTTATTAACCACCAGACCCAAACCCTGCCGGCTTGTGGTGGTTTACAATAACATTTAAAACCCACATAAAATACATAACAATACCATAAGAACATACTGGCGGCTCATATACTGTGAACCTCCCCCCACCCCCATCCACACCCTATAGTAACAGCCACCACTACACCCACACCCAGGGGGGCATCGTCTGCCAATGTCCGGCCTATGGGACCTCTACTGGGAGGGACGCAATCTTCCTAGCTTGGTCTCAACCAAATGCCTGGCAGAAGAGCTGCATCTCACAGGACCCGTAGGACCTCAGCTCTTCTGAAAACACATTCTACTAGGTTGGGGCCAGGACTGAATAGACCCTGGCCCTGATCAAGACCAGGCATACCTCCTGGGAGCCAGGGAAAACCAACCAATTCAAATCCGCAGAGAAAGAGCCCTGTGGGGGGCATAAGGAGACAAGCATTTCCTCAGATAAGAAGAAGAGTTGGTTCTTATGCCACTTTTCTCTACCCAAAGGAGGCTCAATGTGGCTTACAGTTGCCTTCCCTTTCCTCTCCCCATAACAGGCACCCTGTGAGGTAGGTGAGGCTGAGAGAGAGAGGCCCAGGCCACAGTTGGCCTGAAAGGTAAGAACTTAAACCTTAAACCTAATCTGGAAGCCAACCGACAACCAGTGCAGCTGCCTCAGCACAGGCTGGATGTGGATCCTCCAAGATGACCTCGTAAGGACCCTAGCAGCCACATTTTGAACCAATTGCAATTAGGGTTGTAGGATTTGGCTCCTGAAGCGGCTGTTCCCGTCTGTAGCAGCCAGCGCTGCACCGCAGGGGCGGGAGGCGCAGGCAATGCACACATGCAGGTGCAGAGCTCTGCACCGATGTGTGTGCATCACCCAGTGCGCCAGCACCTCCCCCCGCAGCATGGTGCTGGCTGCTCCAGGTGGAAATGGCCGCCTTGGTGGCCAGATCACACAATCAGAGATAAGAGGAGGCCCGTGTAGAGCGAGTTATAGAAGTCTAATCTGGAAGTGAACCTTGCATGGATCACTGTGGCCAAGTGTTCTGGAGAGAGGTAGAGTGCTAGTAACCTTGCCTGGTGCAGGTGGTAAAATGCCAACTGGGCTACCCTCATGACCTGAGCCTCCATAGAAAGGGAGGCATCAAAGATCTCCCCCAAATTCCTGGCCATAGGTACAGCCAGGGAGGGTAAGACATGTTTCCTGATCCTGTCCCCTTCTGCCCAGCCACAGGACCTCCATCTTGGAGGAACAGAGTTTCAGGTGACTCTGCCTGAGCCATCCAGACACCACTTCCAAACAAGTGGCAAATGTTTCCCGGAAGGAGTCTGGCCAGCCGGCCATCAGGAAATACAGCTAGTTGATATCCGCGTATTAGTAACAACCTAGCCCCAAACTCTTGCAGGACCAAATGTCCAGGATCTTGTCCACTTCATAGTGGATGTGCTTGTTGACAAACATGGGATTGGGCCATTGGCTGCAGGTTGCCAATGCTCAGGACACAGGGCCTGTTTGAGCAGACTGCTGTGGAAAACAGGATGCACATGCCTTCAAGTCTTAGGGAGCTTAGCTTCTACAGTCACACTGCTGGAAGGGAGGCACAAACTGCTTTCCCCAGTTTGCGAGAGGTTTGCTGAATGGAAATGTACACTTGGTCCCCCTTTGCCAGATGGAGCCCTCCAATTGGTTAGCCATTTGTAATCCTCCTTTGCAGTATCTATGGTGGACATGAGCTGTGGCCAAGCCTATTGGATGCGTTTTGCTCACTTGTGCAAGTCTGGGGGGTCTTCGAATCATAGAATCATAGAGTTGGAAGGGACCTCCTAGGTCACCTAGTCCAACCCCCTGCACTATGCAGGACACTCATAATCCTATCGCTCACCCACTGTAATCTGACACCCCCTTGAATCTTCGCATAACCTGCCTCTCTGTCAGATGGCTCTCCAGCCTCTGTTTAAAAATCTCCAAAGATGGAGAACCCACCACCTCCCGAGGAAGCCTGTTCCACTGAGAAACTGCTCTAACTGTCAGGAGCTTCTTCCAGATCTTTAGATGGAATTTCCTTTGGATTAATTTCATCTAATTGGATCTGGTCAGTCCCTCCGGGGCAAGAGAGAACAACTCTGCTCCATCCTCTACATCGGGGGTCATCAACCCCCAGGTCATGGCCCATTGCCGGGCCGCGAGAGCCTCGGCAGCGGGCCGCGGCTCCCTCCCCCACCCCCCGCAGCGAGAAGCTCATCAGGCCACGAGCAAATCAGCCACCGAACCATTGGTGGTGCAAACGTACATGCATGGCAGTTTCACACATGTGCGCATGCGCAGAGCAGCCACGCAAGCACATTTGTGACCCCCCCGGAGTGCAAATGTGCCTGCGCTTTTGCGCCCCACTGGGAACACAAACATGCATGTGCGGCAGCCCGCACATGTATGCATGCGTGAAACTGCCGCATGTGCACGTTTGCGCCCCCACCAGGTGCAATACGCATGCGCGGCAGGTCCACACATATGCGTTTGTGCAGGGCTGCTGTGCATGCGTGGGGCCCCGGGTTGCTCTCTCTCCCCACCCCTTGGCAATGGGCCGCAACCTCAAAAAGGTTGTGGACCGCTGCTCTACATGGCAGCCTTTTAAATACTTGAAGATGGCTATCAGATCCCCTCTCACTCGTCTCCTCTCCAGGCTAAACAGACCAAGCTCCCCCAAGCTTTCCTCATATGTCTTGGTTTCCAAGCCGCTCACCATCTTTTTTGCCCTCTTCTGAACACGCTCCAGTTTGTTCCACTGTGGCGCCCAAAACTGAGCACAGTACTCCCAGAGCAGAGCAAATCGGTACCATCACGTTCCATGATCTAGACAGGAGATTCCATTTGATACAGCCCCAAATTCCATTTGCCTTTATAGCCACCAAGTCACACTGCTGATTTATGTTCAATGTACAATCTACTAAGACAACTATATTCTTTTCACACATGCTACTCCCAAGACAAGTCTCCCCCATCCTTATTGGTGTATTTGGTTTTTCCTACCCAAATGCAGAACTTTACATTTGTCCTTATTGAATTTCATTTTATTCAGTTCAGTTCTCAAGCCTATCAAGATCATCCTGTCTTCTGTTGCTGTCTTCTGTTGTATTTGCTACCCCTCCCAGTTTAGCATCATCTGCAAATTTAATATCCCCTCTAATCCCTCATCCAATTCAGTTATAAATGGCCCTGAGGGGCCTTCGAGGTAGGGATGGGATGAACCCACACTCCACAAGACAAACCCCACCTCAAAACAGGACATCCCTGTGCTTGTATGGACAGAATTTTATATATATACACAGAAAGATAAGAGTTAAGAAATACCCCACCATGAAACCTGAAGTAGCATATGTAGTCCACTGCTTTACAGGAGGGTTGGGACAGTAGGTTGTTTCTTGTGTTTTAATTGTTATCATTGTCTGATATGAACCACCTTGAGCCAGCTGGCCGGGAGTGGCAGGTTATAAATTTAATAAATTACACTAACTAAACTAAACTTCAAACAGTGTAGCCCCCCCCTTCCAGCCATTGTCACCATGTGGACTGGGGCATCTCAGTGGTCGCCACCTCAGTTCTGCTCAGTGTTGTTAACCTTTTTTTTTTGAGAAATAAGTGCAAGGGTAGAGGTGACCACGATGCTAACGCTGGAGAATGGCCCCCATATAGCTTTAATTGTATTTATTTCATCAATTTCTATAGACATTAATATCTATTAAGAATTATCAAATCAACAATAGATTGAAGAAGGCGCTGGCAAGTCTGAGAATAGGTTCCATGGTGTACCTTCATTTCAGACCCTCAAATGTCTTCTGGCACTTAGCACTCCATTATAGTTTGGTGCTGGGCTGCCTTGGCCCATCCCCACGACCCTTTATTTTGCCTATCTGGACAAAATTGGCCGGGAAATCCCAGTAAAAATTTACAAAGCCAAGGAAACTGCAACTGGTGCCTCGTGCATCATGATGTCCAGCCTAATACATCCTGGACCTTTGCAGGGTCCATCTCCACACCCTGAGTGGAGATCCTATATGTCAGGAAGTCCAGTTTGTCATTATGCGATGCCAAGCCAGCATCTGTGAGGTCAGGCTCATGGATCAGGCTCCCAACCCGCCCACCTCCCAATGTTTTGCCCCACGGCCGCCATTCCTGTGATGGCCTTGAGCTCCCGGTGTCCAGCGGGAGCCGGGTGGGTGGCGAGGCCTTGGCCCGGCCAAAGGGAAAGGCTCTCTGCGTCTTTGACGCGGCGGGGTTGTCCCTTGCCCCACCCCGAAGCCCTGAGATCGGGTCGGAGCCAGCCGGGGGGGGGACCCCCCAAGGCACAGCCTCCCTGGGCCCGGCAGAAGCCCCGAGTTTGCCTGGGAGCCGGCCGCAGCTGGGGGTTTCTGCCAGACTCATTGCCGGCCCCTAAACTCCTACCCACCACTCTCTACCCTGCGATCAGCTGGATCAGTTCGTTCAGCACCTGGGGTTGGTCTACCCTGCCAGTTCGTTCATCATCTCATTTGCCAGCCCTGGCTCATATTGGTCAGCTAAAGCAGCCTCGTTCCAGTTGAAGTCCTGGGCAAGGATCTGGAACTCAGCCGTATAGTCTCAGACTGACCTTTACCCTGGCTTAACTGCCCAATGTAAAGAGTCACTCTCTGGGCATCTCCAAAGAACACGACCATCCGTGCTTCAAATTGCAGAAAACTGTTGAGCTCAGATGCACCTGCCAGCAGTAGCCCAGTGGGCTGTGGCACCTTTATGGAGGCTTATCAGGAAGCTGACCTGGGCTTGGTTGTTAGAGCTCACCCGAGCGTTAAGGAAAAGGTTTACTTGGGTGACAAAAGTGGGGAAGTCCTCTTGCCACCCATCAAACTTCTCCGGGGCCTTCAGTGGGCAGACAAGAGGTGCAAATGGCAGCATTGGTGGAGGGCACACTCATGCAGCAGCATGGCCACCTTTGTGTGCAACTGCCAGTGCCGGGTGGCTTCCCAGTAAGTCTGCAAGACTCTGCTCCATGTTGGGTGGGGTCAAACTGTGTTGCCCTGCTGGGCAGCAGCAGCAGTGCAACCAGGGGGATTGGGGTGGAGCAGAGGGCCAGTCAGAATCCAGTCCGGGTGGTCGGGAGCCAAAAGAGTCAGAGTTCAAACACAAACCAGAGACAGAGTCAAAGGTGGGCACTGAAGGTTGGAGAGCCAAAGGTGGTTCATCAGGCAAGCCAGGGTCAAAGAGCCAGAAAGGAACAGCAGTCAAGTGGGGGTTGAGGAGCCGAGCTTAGCTACACAGGAACAGGTCTCAAGAATTAGGCAGGGTAACACGGGCATTGACCCCACAAAGAACCTTGACTCAAGGCTCTGCTGAAATAGCCAGAAACTGGGTGGGGCAGCTCTCAGCCAAAGACCCTGCAGCTGGAGTTAATCCTCATGAGAGGAAGGAGCTGCAGCTGGATCCCATCTACCCTGACAGGGAGCTGCCATGTGTGCCAATCTTCTAACAGCTGTCAGGGGAGATCGCCTCCTCCAAGGGTGTTGTTCAGGGCTTGCAGGAATCTTGCCTGAGGTTGCCGGTGCTGCTCCTCTGGTGATTCTTCCAGAGTGGTGGCTGCTTTGTCCAGGGGCTTGACATCATAGCCCCGGGGATCTACGTGGCTGGGTCCAGGCTGCTCTCCATCAGGCAACTCTGAGGCCATGTCTCCCGGCTGTTCCGGGAGTGAGTCAAACGGCACCTCTGGACCAGTGCCTCCTGGCGCCAGCTCTGGTGGCGCAGCCGGTGTGGGCTGTTAAATTATTATTCCCTGTTGTTATTTTTATTATTTCCTTTGCTGTATTTCTATTTCACACAAAAACCAAGTTCCGTGTATTGTTCTTTTACGGTCCATGTGAACCGCCCTGGGCCTCATATACAAATGTAATTAATAAATAAAAAATAATTGACTGGTGGACTTGACAGTACAGATGATTGTTCTAGAAGATGTAGAGGAGGTATTCATTTGATGGGGTTAAAAGGGAGGTGCACACTGATTCCTTTTAGGGCATTTGCAAGTGAAGCTCAGAAAATCAAGCCACAACTTGAGGGAATAACATGGCTGCAACTGGAGTACTAGAATGGCGCTTTAGTGCTTTGACACACCATGTCCAAGAGGCCCATCATGCTTTAATTAAAAATGATGGGGAACTGTCTTGGTGAAAAATTGGCAGGGCCAGGCTATGCTTGGCTATCTTCTTAGTGAAGACCTTTTCAAATTCAAGCCAGCCTTTCTCAACCTTTTTACCATTGAGAAACCCCTGAAACATTCTTCAGGCTTCAAAACCCCCCAGAAATGGTGCACTGGTGCAGAATATGGTTGGGAAGGATAGCTGTGGACACGCCCACCTGGGGCCCCTCCCCTGTATACCCATCATTAGCCATTTTAGGAGGGGGAGGGCAGGTCAACATGACCATAGGTGGTCATATCATCTGATAAATGTTTACCAATTTTTTTAAAAATAAAAAAATTAATTAGCTCCCACCCATTCAGGACACGCTTCCAGGGCCATCAAGAAACCCCAGGTTGAGAAAGCCTGGCTTAAGGTAAGCATACAGGGCAAAAAAGCGAACCTGCTGCTCTGTGAGCCTGGCCCCACGTTCCTATTGTTCATGTCACACCTGGCCAGTTGTGAGGCTTCACACTGTCTGCCAACCACAGGAGCTTATCTTGCATGCTTCGTTTCTGGCTATCCTCATACAGAGCTCTAAAACCTCATCACATAACTGTACTAAGATGTAGTCTACACTGGTGGTCCCCAACCACCGGGCCGCAGCTCCCTCTCCCCGCCTCTCCCCTTGCAGTAAGAAACTTCTCCGGCCACAAGCAAATCGGCCGCAAAAGCAGCCCGGCAAGCTTCTTTTTGTGTGTGGGGGGGAGGGAAGCAAGGCTGGGCCGCACATGCGTGTTTGCGCCATGCAAATGCGCCATGCAAATGCGCATGTGTGGCAGTTTCACACATGTGTGTTTGCGGCTGCGCATCACGCAGCATGTGTGGCCGGGCGATCATCCTCCCCACCGCCGCCTTTCCGCAGCCTTAAAAAGGTTGTAGAGCACTGGTCTACACAGTTTTTTTTCAGATGATAAGGATCGAGGTTGCTGCCTGTGACGTTTTTGGGAAATTAGAATGCCTATTTCATGAAACTTTTTATCTATATTCTGTGGCACAAAATTACTTTCTCCAGTGTGGCCAGGTTATGTCTTTATAGAAAAGAATATTAAGGCAAATCAAATGAACTGTTATTGATGCAGCATGAACTTTCATAAATAGGTAATAAGAAATCTCACAATCTATAAACAGGAAAAAAAAATAAAGATACAACTGGAATTTCTTAATATCATTTGCCAGGATAGATCTGAAGGCCTGGCATTGCTTAAGTACTGCTTAAGTCCTCTGCATTCAGAGGATACAACCACTTGTAATACATCTTCCATAAGTAAGAAACTAATCTCATCTTTAAACTGCCCGTGGCGCCACGGGTGCCACGGACTAAATAATTCGGTAAGGGGGGTAGAGGTGGGATTAGTCCGTGATGAGGAAGGGTCCGGATTGGACCCTTCCTCACGACAGACAATCGGAGGGACCAATCAGCAGGCGCTCCGATTCCCAGCTCCAGGAACTGTGAGCCGCGCTGTGCGCGGCTCGCAATTCCTCCCGGCGTGACGCGGTGAGAGGCGCGTCAGCCTGCCGCCAGCGAAACAAGCTCGCCGCCGCCGACCAGCCCGCCGCCGACCAGCCCGCCGCCGACCAGCCCGCCGCCGACCAGCCCGCCGCCGCCGACTGAGGTCAGGACCTAGCGCCCGCTGCATTCCCCTGCAGCGGGCTTGATTACTAGTTTCTTTATAAAAGAGAAACGTCCATTATATCCCTGGTACTGTGACTGTGCTTAGAGAATGACTGACACTGGCAGTTTTCAAGCAAAGGTTGGATACACACTTTTCTTGGATGCTTTAGGATGCTTTGGGCTGATCCTGCGTTGAGCAAGTGGTTGGACTAGATGGCCTGTGTGGCCCCTTCCAACTCTATGATTCTATGATTCTAATATGCTACATGTCAGCTTGGTGTAGTTGTTGGTGTAGAAGCAGTGGCTTCTAATCTGGCAAGCCGAGTTTGATTCCCCGCTCCTCTATAAGCAGCCAGCTGGGTGATCTTGGGCTCTGATAGTGCTGTTCTGACTGAGCAGTTCTGTCAGAGCTCTCTCAGCCTCATAAGCCTCACAGAGTGTCTGTGAGGAAGGGATGGCAACTGTAAGCTGCTTTGAGACTCCTTTGAGCAGTGGAAAGCAGGGTATACAAACAATTCTTCTACATTTGAAGAATATATGCAATTGCCATTTCTTCTGAAATGAGCAATGCAAGGATTTTCTGTCCTGGTACTTGCTTACCAGATCACAGATTAATATGCCCTATGTGCATGATCAAACTAAATAACTGAAAAGAATGTCTGGTTTGATGTTTCTTGCCCTAGATTTGGGTGAGCACCCTCTTTCCATTGTAACCTCTGTGACCAGTTGGTGCTACTCAAAAAACTGTAGTTTCTGAATTAAAACATCACAAGAAACAACTTCTGCAGACACAACAACTACAAACCCTAATTTTCAATCCTAGCTTCTGCCAGCCCAGTTTGTAATAGGTCCATCTGCAGTCAGACTAACAGCTAAATTGGGTTTGATCAAACTATGACTTGTTCTATAAGACTTACTTTAAAAATGCAATATCAGATCTGTTACAAGGGTAATGTGGGATTGTCTGAATAATTTTATAGTGTTTCCATATAGCCAATGGCTTTTCAAAAGGGAGGCATCGTAGAACTGACTTTGGCTATGGTAAGCCAGTTTTATTTTATCTGTGATCTGATTGAGCTGTTTTAAATTTTATTTTATGTAGCAATTAACAATAACAATGAAAAGATTGGCCCCACATGGGTCAATCTACAGTCTCTCTATTCATTGGTGTGACTTAGAAACTAGACATCTTTTTCTAGTTTTCCACTCTAGAATTCTTTTGTTAAATGCTGTTATACAAATCTCTCTCCCTCTCCTTGTTTTTTTTATATATCTACCTACTAGAAATAAAGCCCGCTGTTCTAAAAATACAGCGGGTGCTAGAACCACGGAGCATTGGCGGGCTTCTCCTGGCCACTGGAGCGACTGAGAGAAGGCGGAGCGCCCCCCCCCCCACTGCGGAGCGTTGGCGGCCTTCTCCCGGCCTTGGCGCATCTATGACGCAGCGAGGCTGCTCCAGTCGCCAGGAGAAGGTGGAGCACCCCCCCCACACACCTAGGAGCATGGCTGGTGCTTCTCCCGGCCGCAGGAGCAGCCTCGCCGTGTCTATGAAGAAGAAGCAGGAGGACTCACCGCGCGGGCTGCCAGTTCAGTCTGTGCGGTGAGTCTCCGGCCGGGCGAAGCAGCCAATGGGGAGCTGTGCTTTGCACGGCTCCCCATTGGCTGCTCGGGCCTGGATGGACACTCAGAGGGTTTTTATCCCGGACAGTCTGCCAACTGCCTAACTCCTCCCAGACAGCCCTTTTATTTAATCCGCTCCGCAGGAGCGGTTTAAAGATTGAATGGAAATAGGGCAACAAAACCTTTCATAAAATAATTCCAAATATTTAATTATTTGATTTGGATAGCTAGAGTGGCTAGAATGTATGCAGTTAGTTACAAGATTCATATCCCTCACTGGGCTGGGACAGCTTGAATATAATCTTTGTCAGACTAATTTACCTCACAAAGCAAGCCTGGAGGAGGAAAAAATCTCTAAGAGCTCCATGAAGGCAGGGTGAAAAAATTTATAAAATACTATTATCAGACAGGGCAAGATGGGGTGAGTGGAGATTTAGGGTTTGCTATTTTATTTTTGTTCTTAACTATTATTTTAAGGCACCCTGAGCCACAAGGAAATGAGGGATATAAACATTTTAATAAATAAACCTTGGTTAGATTTGTATTCCCAAATCCTGGGGTGAATATCATATAAAACCTAACAATAATAAATAAATAAAACGTTAAGTTACCATAATTCCCTTTCGGCCTTAATCTCCTGACACCAGCCTGAGCTTGCAGAAAGAAAGGTGGATTGTACAAAACAGGAAGCCCAAAATACGAGGATGAAGAATTGCTGTGAGCAGTGGAGCAGCTGGCCCAGAACACTGTCTCCGGGAATAGAAAAACAACCCACAAACAGAGCAAAGGGAAAGGCTGAGTGTTGTTCTGCTGGTCTGATGGGGAGGTTGAAATCTATACTAGGACTACCAAGCTCACCTTGGGGGAGCCACTTGCCTTCAATCTAATCAGCCTAAGAGGGTGGTTGTTGTGGACACAAGGGGGTATAGAATAATCTCATTGATGCATACTGTCTTGAGCTCCTTGAAGAGATATAAATGTGATGAGTAAATGAGTAGCAAAATATTATAGATTTTGTCAGTCCCTGGCAGATGCAAGCTCTAGGGTTGCCAAGCCCCCTCGGGCCACCAGAGGGGATGGGAGGGTAGGGTTGTCAGATCCAGATTGAGAAGCTTCCGGAGATTCGGGAGGACAAGAACCTCACTGGGGTACAATGCCAGTGTCCAGCCTTCAAGCATCTGTGGTCTGCAGGGGAACTGAACTTTGTAGTCACAAGATGTGCTGTAATTCCAGGGGATCTCTAGGTTCCATCCGGAGGCTGCTGTCCCTAGCAAGCTCCCTTCTACCACTATCTCTCCTCTGCAACTGCTTCTTCCTCTCTGATGTTCCCCTTGGACCTCAATATGATGCTGTGCTACAAAGTATCCTCCTCCTTCAGCCTCATCTAGCTTTCCACTTACCCATTTCTTGCAGCTGCCCTATAGCTCTTGAACGCACCCTCCTAGTCACCCTATTTCTTCATCCTGGTGGCTTGTCCCACAATTGTGCAGAAGTGACTGCAGGCCCCTCTCCCCCTTCCTCCACCCCAGGACTACCTTGTTTTCAGCCACTGCATTCAGCCTTAGCCAGGTCTCCGTGTTCAGCGGAACAAAGGGTGTACCAGCCTGAAGGGGCAGAATGGACTGTATTACTTCAGAAAGAAGATTCACATTGAAAGAAATAATCCCTGAAAAAAGAAAATCTGAAAAACAAGCAAAAATTATGCTAGATTTAGAACATCTATTCTGAATTTGTATTTTATACAGGGGAGCATTTAAAAACTGGTAGTTGAAATGATAAAGTCCATTGTGTCACACCTCATTCTCCTGTGCATTCATCTGCCTCAACATACTGCCACCTCATTCTCCCACAAATCCATCTGCCTCAATATTCCATCACCTTATTGGAACACCTCAGTCTCCTGAGGTCTCAACATTCCACCACCCACCAACAACCACTGCCTCAACATTCCACCACCGACCCCCTCATTCTCCCATACATTTGTGTGCCTCAAGATTAGACCACTCCATTCTCCGGCACATTTGTCTGCTCAGCATTCTACCACCTCATTCTCCTGCAGACATTAAGCCAGTTTTCAAGGGGAACCTATATGTGATTTCATGAACAGAAATCCAGATGTAATTTGGCTCTAAGAAGGAGCCAAGGTGTGTGTGGGTCTGTGTATGTAAGAGAGGTAAGCAATTTGGACTGTGCTGTGAGATAGGGTTAGCTTTTATTCCCCCAACATTATTTTCCCAATTGATAATTACCTCTTCCCTGGATTGTGTTAAACTCAAGGAACAAAGAAGACTGGCACAATATCAGCACTGGTCTTTTTCCCTGCTGGGTCTTAAAGTAGCTGGGAAGAGGTATGTTAAAATCAGGGGATGGCATCAGGAATGACATGGGGAAAATAGCTACTCCCCTTCTTTAGTGCTGTTCCTCAGTTCATAGAAAGACACACACACACAGACACACACACACACTGCTACTTTTCTCGGCCAGGAACGTCTCCTGTTATTTGGTCTTTTGGTTGGAAAGAAAAAGGGCCTGCCTTCAGAACTTCAGCAACACTGGAATTGCTTGGGGGAAATTTCAGCCCTTGAGCCATAATTCAAAACCCAAATAGCCAAACAGTAACTAAAAGAAATATGCATACCCAAGTTTAAACATCTTCAAGTGAAGAAAGCTACGTGTTTTCAAGGCTGGATTTCAAAGTATTGGTTTTCAGGCATGCATATTTCTTTTATCTAGATTGGTACATATAGTTGGCAAGAAAAACCTTGAGGCAGGAAGGTACCCTGTCAACACTTCTGAGCCATGTATACCTGTCTCTTCTATTTACTGTCAGTGAATGTTTATCTATTCACTTGTAGCTTATGTCTGTTGGTCTGCTCATCCCTATTTATCCACCTGTGTACAGGGTATCTGTCTGCCAGTCTTCTTGTGGCTGCTTCCTTGTATCCTCCTTATTTCCATCCCAAGTATCCTGATTTCTTTTTCTCCTGCTAGCACTGAGGGCCTTTCCACATGCCATAAATATAGTGAAATGCTTACCTGGTGAAGATGCTACATTTTTGGTGTTTCACATGACATTGCCAACATCCAGTGTCCAAGCAGCAAACCACTAGCTACATCCTTCATTTTAAAGCGCTAGCTGGGGAATCGCATAAAGTGGATTCCTCAACCTAAAAAGCGCCAGCTAGAGGATAGCAACCAGCAGGCCACACACTAAAGAAATGTATGGAGGTGAAGAAGCACTATCTCCACCTCCAATGTCCCATCCTCGCACCCGCCTCCCTCTCCCTTCTCCCAGGGACAGGTTTTTGTTTTTGTTTTTTATAGCAAACTGTCTGGAGCAATGAACAGGTATACAAGCATGCAGGCAAAGCAAAAAAAAATTCTCCCAAGATGTCACACAAAGCATGCCTCTCTAAAGTCCCCCCCCACACACACACACAAAAACACATCAGGAACGAGATTTTTTTCCCCAGTATCAAGACTTGTGAGTCCATAATAGGTGGCATTCAAAAAGACTATGCATCTATGCATCAATGGAGGATTGAATTAAAAACAATAGCAGGCATCGCAGTCCCTTAAAAAGGTTGAGAAAGGGTTGCCTGGCTTGATTGACAGGCGGAAGAGAGTTGCGTGTAAAGCGCATTGCTCTCTTCCGCCATTTCAAGCAGGCATGTGGAGTGTAAAGAGCATGAAAAGGCAGCAGATGGAGCGAGACAGTCAGAAGGTGAGAAATGGCTGGAGGCACAATCAGTTTTAGCGCTATGCCATTACGCTGGCTTAACGCTATTTTTTTCAATGTGTGGAAATTCCCCGAATATTTACTTCTGTGATCTCACCTGCACAATTTTGCACTCATATTGGGTCTCATTTAGACTGGGCATCCACCTTTGCCCAGCAGCTCTCCCAGTTCAAGCAAGATGTAGCACAGGCTCAAACTTCCACTCCACCATGGAAGCTTGCTGGGTGACCTTGGACCAGTCACGTGCTTTCAGCTTCACCTACCTTACAGATTGTTGTGAGAATCAAATGGGGGAAAGAACAAGTCAAGCTGCTTTCACTCCCCGGGAGAAAGGTGGGGCATGAATGAAGTAAATAAAATAAAGTTGCATGGGTGAGATCTTCTGTGTGGCCAGCATCATGTTTAAATATGGCTTTATTGGGGGAACAGGACAGGGTGTATGGGGCAGGTGACAGTAAGGGAAGTTCTGCACAGAGTTGTCTCCTGCCCGCAATTGTGGGATAGTAAATTCCACTTTTTCACCCCTCCATACTGAAAAGCCTTCCCACATTTTTCTGCTGCTGCTCAGCTAACTCAGAGAACTGGAAGCCAAAGATCACCTCAAACCCTTTTCCTAGGGATTGGTTTAAAATAAAACATTTCTGCCTCTGGTACTGACACAATTTCATCTGATTTACAAGATGATTGAGACCATTTGGAGCAGGGGTAGTCAAACTGCGGCCCTCCAGATGTCCATGGACCACAATTCCCAGAAGCCCCTGCCAGCATTCGCTGGCAGGGGCTTCTGGGAATTGTGGTCCATGGACATCTGGAGGGCCGCAGTTTGACTACCCCTGATTTGGAGGAACTGCCATCCACAAGAGTAGAGAGCAGACCGAACCTGATTTACCTGAGCATTCATTATGAAGGGAATAAAACCTAAGGAACAAAGTGCAGCACTTAGCAAGTCACACCACACTAGTCCAGTGGCACCTAGAATCATAGAATCATAGAGCTGGAAGGGACCTCCTGGGTCATCTGGTCCTTAAAGACTACCGATCATTCCAGC
The DNA here is from genome assembly GCF_049243985.1 of Paroedura picta. Lineage (NCBI taxonomy): Eukaryota > Metazoa > Chordata > Lepidosauria > Squamata > Gekkonidae > Paroedura > Paroedura picta. The sequence goes on along the minus strand of NC_135384.1, from coordinate 18,079,142 downwards.
TTGAGCTTTTGTGAGATGTGGAAGAAGAAAATCGATTTGGAATTTGTTTTTGAAAAAAATTACAGAAGACAAAGAGGAGATAGAATCATAAAATAGCCACCAAGTCACACTGCTGACGCATGTTCAATGTATGGTCTACTAAGACTCCTAGATCCTTTTCACACATGCTACTGCCAAGACAAGTCTCCCCCATCCAATATTGGTATATATATGGTATTTCCTATCTAAATGCAGAACTTTACATTTGTCCCTATTGAACTTCATTTTATTCAGTTTAGCCCTCTTCTCGAGCCTATCAAGATCATCCTGATTCTGTCTTCTGTTGTGTTTGCTATCCTGCCTAGTTTAGTATCGTCTGCAAATTTCATGAAATGCTGGAGCAGAGAGAGGACTGGTGTGAACTTTACCATAAATCTTTCAAGTGTGATTTCCTTGTGTATGGAACAAGAAGAGATTTAGTTGTTCCAAGTGGATAACTGTGTTGGGCTGAAGTAGTACAACAAAATTTGAATCCAATGGCACCTTTAAGACCAACAAAGATTTATTCAAGGTGTGAGCTTTTGTGTGCATGCACACTTCCTCTTGAATAAATCTTTGTTGGTCTTAAAAGTTTGACTCAAATGTTGTTAGATTTAGTTGTTGTATACAATTGCAGGGTGAGAGAGGCCAGGAGATCCAGCCTTTGATGGGGTAAAAATAAACAGGATTTGGGTTCTAATTCTCATTCCACTTGGAGCTCACTGGGTTACCTCGAGCTCCTCGTTCTCTCACAGGGCTGAAGTGAGGATAAAACAGGGGAAGCCCTGCACACTGCTCTTAGTTGCTTGGAGAAAGGATGGGATAAAATGTTTGACACATATAGAGAAAGGAGGTCCCCTTTATAAAATAGCCGGTGAACTAGATTTGAAAGTGGTTGTGTTCAGTGGAAATATCCCTTCATGGGTGTTCTTCTCTAGCTTTGGTTCTTTGTCTGAATAGACCCTAAGCACAATTACTCAGCAGTATGTTCCACTGAACCTTTGTGAGATTTACTTCCCAGTAAATCTACGTAGGATTGGACTATAGATGTCATGAGGCCAATGTAAACATTGAAGAAACCTCCTAAAGCACAGCATATCTGTTCATTTTTAATTTTATTTAGATAATTTATTCATTGCTTTGCTCCCCATAGGCCCAGAGTTTGTCAGGGTTTGAGACCTAAGCAGGGTGGGAGACCACAAAGGAAGCCTGCGGTTGGGATGCAAAGGAAGGCGATGGCCAACCAGCTCTTTCCTGGAACTCCCTATGGAACCTCCCTTGGTTCCCTATGAACCAAGCCATGCCTTGGTTGTGTCTCAATGGGATCATAGAATAACAGAGTTGGAAGGGACCTCCTGGGTCATCTAGTCCAACCCCCTGCACCATGTAGGACACCCATAACCCTATCGCTGACAGTGTAACCTGCCACTCCCTTGAATCTTCACAGAATCAGCCTCTCTGTCAGATGGCTCTGTCAGGAACTTCTTCCGGGTGTTTAGACAGAATTTCTTTTGAATTAATTTCATTCCATTGGATCTGGTCCGTCCCTCCAGGGCAAGAGAGAACAATTCCATCCTCTACATGGCACCATTTCCCCCCCTTTCTTTCTCCCCTAATAGGGACAACATAATTCTTCCCTCCTCATTTTTATTTTCACAACAACCTTATGAGGTAGGCTGAAAGAGATTAACTGGCCTAAGATCATCCAGCAAGCTTCCATGGCTGAGAGGAGATTTGAATCTGGGTCTTCCAAATCCTAGTGTGACATTTCAACCACTTCACTATATACATGGCTGATTTCTCAGTGGGGTTCGGGTGTGTATGTGTTTGTGTGCTTTTAACATTCTACATCACAGCTGTGCACCCACCCCTTAGCTATGTTCAACTTCTGTTGATTTATTTTGTTTCTCTTTTGTCCTTGTCTTTCAGGTATATCTGGGGCAGGGCTTGTGCCCTGCAGCTCACCTCCTTCCAGGTGGGGGTCATCCACCCACCAGTCCCACTTTCCTTCTCCCTACCCCTCTGGTCTTCGGCTCCATTCCATGGGGGTGGATGGCACGTATGAGAAGAGCAGAATGCTGAACATCCAGAATAGTGCATGGGGCAGTCGCCAGGAATGGTACCAAGACAGCTTGGTGACAGGGCCACCCAACCCAGGTATGAAATTCACAGACACAAACACACCGCCTCCTATGCACACACACAGAGCCAATCTCCTCCATTGCCCACGGTTGCAAGCCTCCAGATGTGTCTGGGAGATCTGGAATTACAGCTGATCCCCAGACTACAGAGACGAGTTTCCTTGGAGAAAGTGGCTGCGTAGGAGGTGGAGTCTATGATATGATCCCTTGCTATGGTCCCTTCCTACTAAAACTGCCTGTAGGAGGCTAGATATGCAACAGAATTCTGACTAGATTGTCTGTGACCCAGAGTGTGTGTGCGCGAGTGCATGTGCGTGTGTGGGAGGCGGGAGCCAGTGCAGAGGCAATGGATAATTAAAAGAATAGTAAGCAAGAAAAAGCTTAAATGCTTCTATCTTATTTTTAGGGCTCTGTTATGCTTATTTTAAATGAAATGTGTGCCTAGAGCTTAAGAAGCCTACCTAGGCTTGCCAGCTCCTGGTTGAGAAATTTCTGGAGATTTTGTTGTTGGAGGAAGCCTGGGGGAAAAAGGTTCAGGAAGGGGAGGGGCCTCCCCAGGGGCTAATGGGGAAGGAGAAAAGGAGGGGTTGTTTTTTTATACTGTGCTTTTCACTACCCAAAGGAGTCCCAAAGGAATCTACAAACCTTTCCCTTCCTTTCCCTACAACAGACAACCTGTGAGATAGTAAGGCTGAGGGAGCTCTAAGAGAACTACTCTGTGAGAGAGTCCCAAAAGAACTGTAACTAGGGCAAGGTCACCCAGCTGGCTGCATGTAGAAGAGTGGGAAATCAAACCCAGTGCTCCAGATTAGAGTCCATTCCTCTTAAACCACCACACCATGCTGGCTTTCATAGAGTCCACCCTCCAAAGCAGGAGATCAGGTGCAATTCTGGGAGATTTCCAGACACCCCCAGGTTTGACAGTCACATGCAGTCACCACTTAATGCATCATGTCCAATGTGCTGAGGAGAGCTTGGATCAGGGCTTAGCCTTACTCAGGCTTGGATCTCCCAGGGTGTTTCCATGGACTTTTCTTGGGGACAATTACTTTCTCATCTCCCCCATCCCCACTGCAGCCAAAGTCCCTCTCCCAAAAATGAGGGGGTGTTTTAGGATGCAACAGGACATAGGTTTGCCAACTGTGGACACAGGTTTGCCAACCATTCGGGAAATTCTGGAGATCACACAATCACAGAAGCACAGAATCATAGAATTGGAAGGGGCCCTAGAGGCCATCTACTCCAACCCCCCGCTCAACGCAGGATCAGCCCAGAGCATCCTAAATCTGAGAATGGAGTCTGGCGAGGACAGAGCTTGGGGAGCAGAAGAACCTCAGCTGAGTAGAATGCCATGCAGTCCATCTTCAGTGCAGCCATTTTCTCCAGAGGGAACTGATCTCTGTAGCCCGTTAGAATCATAGAATAACAGAGTTGAACCTCCTGGGTCATCTAGTCCAACCCCCTGCACTAGGCAGGACATTCACAGCCCTATCGCTCACCCACTGTCACCTGCCACCCCCTTGAATCTTCGCAGAATCAGCCTCTCCGTCAGAGGGCTATCCAGCCTCTGTTTAAAAATCTCCAAAGATGGAGAACCCACCACCTCCCAGGAAGCTCCTTCTGACCACTGAGAATTTCTTTTGCATTAATTTCATCCCATTGGTTCTGGTCGGTCCCTCTGGGGCAAGAGAGAATGACTCTGCTCCATCTGTTGTAATTTGGGGAGATGTCCAAGCCTCACCTTAGGGTAGCCAGCTCTGGGAACTACTTTGGGGGGTGGAGTTTGGGGAGGGTGGAACCTCAGCTAGATATAATGCCATTGAGTCTACTCTTCAAAGCAGCTGTTTTCTCCAGGGGAAGTGATCTTGGTCGCCTAGAAATCAACTGTAATAGTGGGAGATCTCCAAGTATGACTTGGAGGTTGGCAACCCAGGTGAGATGCTCCTTGAGTGGAAAGCCTTACATCTGCACAAGTGCTCCAAGACAGCGGTCCACAACCTTTTGGCTGCCGCGGACCGCTGCTCCGGAGTGGGGGGAGAGGGCGGCCCGGGGGCCCGCGCACGCGCGGCAGCCCCAGCGTAAACGTGTGCGCGCAGACTGCTGTGCATGCGCGTTAGTCTGCGCATGCGCGTTTGCGCCGCCGCCATGTCGGCGGCCGCGGCTCCCCCTCCCGGCCCCTCCGGGCCGCCACCAAATCGGCCGCCAAAGTGCCCGATTAGCTTGCGGCTCGGCAAGCTTCTCTTCCCCCCCCCTCCCGAAACAAGAAGCTTGCCGGGCCGCGAGCTAATTGGCCACTTTGGCAGCTGATTTGCTTGCGGCCTGGCGAGCTTCTCGCTTCAGGGGGGAGGGAAGAAGGAGCCGCGGCCCGGCGCCGAGGCCTTCACGGCCCGGCACCGGGCTGCGGCCCGCGGGTTGGGGACCACTGCTCCAAGAGATCCAAGCTCCTATTACATCATGGTATATTTGACATGTGAATGAATTTTTCAGATGGGAGCAGAACAAGATACGCTTTTCTATTTACATCTGTCTGGAGAGCACCATGGCAGTCAAGAAACATAAGAAGCCGGCTTCTGGGTGGTGCCAGATCTCTCCACCACGCCAGCATTCAATTTTACACCATGAACAATGGAAGGAAATTTCTTTAGCAGGCCAGAAAAAACCTCTCTTATTTGTAAAGGAGAGACCCATTGTGTTGTGATCCTTGTATGATTGGGGGGCAGGAGGGGAAATGCATACAGACTATCCCACGTTCACCCCAGTTGGAGCAGGGAATCGGGGAAAGACCTCTTCTCTTCCTACCCCCTGTAGAACAGTTGCCAGTCAGAGCAGACTGGATTAGGCTGGGTGGCTCAGTGTTTTGACTCAGCATAATTCATATGAATTCATATGATTATTTTCTATGTACAGCCTCATGGCTAATATAAATTACTGTACTTTAAGCACATTTAAAGCAGCCTTCAAAGTATTACTCCATAAATAGTAGTATGTTGAATTCAATAAGAAAAAGAATCCCTAGGATATCTATCCAATGGGTGGATCAGCTTTTCCTGTTGTATCTTATGAAGAGATGGACAAATATTCCCATCCTACATGTCGTGTGGGAATGGGGATATGTGTTTGCTGCTGCTGCTATATCAGGAGCACATTTTCACACAACTCAGTGGAATATACATTTCACTGTGTTAAGCTGTAGATGCAGAACAAATAAGCTGTCATGCTGCTGGTGCCATAACGTCTAGCCTGCTGCCTTCACCAAGCCTTCTGGGAAGAAAGCCAGCTTCTGGATTTTCATCTGTTTTTTAAATGTCTGTCCCATTATTTATTTATTATTTCAGTTTATATCCCACCACTGTCCATGGACTCATGGCGGGTCACATAAAACAGAATAAAACCCCAATAAAACCGATCCATCCCCTCAATCACATGAAACACAAGACGCAGCCTAACCCCATCCCCCCCCATCCGCAGTCAATCATCATCCCAGGGAGGGAGTTCGCAAGGTGGCCCAGTGTTGGGCAGAGGAGGGGCCTCTGTTGTTCCTGGTCCTGGCCTCAACCAAACACCTGGTGGAAGAGCTCCATTTTGCAGGCCCTGTGGAACTGAGACAGCTCCATCAGGGCCCTCAGCTCTTCCGGGAGCTCATGCCACCAGGTCGGGGCCAGGACCGAAAAGGCCCTGGCCAGGCATGCTTCTCTAGGTCCAGGGACCACATGTAGGTTAGCACCAGCAGAACGGAGAGCCCTGCAGGGGGCATAAGGAGACAGATAGGCAGGGCTCAAGCTGCGGATGTCCTTAAAGGTTAATACCAGAACCTTGAATCTGATCCCGGGCCACCACTAGCAACCGATGCAGTTGCCTCAGCACAGGCTGGATATCGGCCTACTAAGATGAACCAGTAAGGATCCTAGCAGCTGCATTTTGCACCGGCTGTAATATCCGGGTCAAAAACAAGGGTAGGCCTGCATAGAGTGAGTTACAGAAGTCTAATCTGGAAGTGGCTGTTGCATGGATCACTGTGACCAGACAGTCCAAGGGCAGGTAGGGTGCTAGTAGCCTTGCCTGGCGAGGATGGAAAAATGCTGTGCGGGCTAAACCTGTAACCTGAGCCTCCATTGAAAGGGAGTCATCAAAAATCACATCCAAATGACCGATCTAGGGAGTGATGTTAAGCGGCAGCTCAGCCAGAGTGGGTAGGCGCACTTCCTGTCCAGCTTTCTTTCTGCCCAACCACGGAACCTCCGTCTTGGAAGGGTTGAGTTTCAGGCGACTCTTCTGTAGCCATCCAGTGACCACTTCCAAACATCTGGCAAATGTATCCGAGGAGGGGAGGAAGTCCTGCTGGCCGCCCATGAGGAGATAGAGCTGGGTGTCATCTGCATATTGGTGACAACCCAGTCCATAGTTCTGAACTAGTTGGGCCAGAGGGCACATAAAGATATTGAATAATGCCACCTGTGGCACCCCACATGGGAGCTGATAGGAATGTGATAACTCCTCCTCCACAGCCACCCCGTGTCCAGTTCCAGAGAAAGGAGCACAGCCATTGAAGGCCTGTCCCCTGAATCACGGCCCTGGCGAGGTGGCAAGCCAACAACTCATGATCGACCACATCAAATGTGGCTTACAGACTGAGTAATATGAGTACAGCCGATCTGCCCTGATCCAACTGGTCCTGAGGGTCATCCACCAAGGCTACCAGCACCGTCTCTACCCCGTGGCCAGGATGGAAGCCAGACTGGTATGGGTTGAGCCCCAAAGTTTCATCCAAGTATGCCAGGAGCTGGTCTACTGTGGCCTTTTTGACCACCTTGCCCAGGAACGCAAGATCATAGAATCATAGAGTTGGGCCATACAGGCCATCTAGTCCAACCCCCTGCTCAACACAGGATCAACCCTAAGTATCCTAAAGATGCGACACTGGGCGATAGCTAGCTGGGTCCTGTGGATCCAGCAATGGTTTTTTCAGTAAGGGACAGACCACTGCCTCCTTTAGCCTCTTTTAGCTCCTCCGGGAACTCCCCCGGTAGATAGGGAAAGATTGATAATGTCTCCCAGGGGGCCTCCTATCTGCTATCCTCCTATTCCAAAAAGCCATATTTAGAACTCATTTTATGTCTGTCCGTCCCCAAATAGGATGCATTGCTAACCCACAACCTACGAAATTTCCACTCCCCGACTGGAATTCTGGGTTCTGAAGTTTGGCATTCATCCAGGTTGATAGGGCCTAGCTGGTGCTGTGATTCAGAAAGGAAGCTTGTTGTTTTTGCGTCTCTCTCTCTCTCTCCATCTGTGCTGTTTTTAGATACTGTGCAGGGCCTCCCCTCCCCACACTTCCCTTCTCTTCTCTCATCAACCTCTTCCCCACCCCATTTCCCCTCTGGGCTTATGCAAGTGTGTTTCCTCCCTTTGCATTCTGCAGAGATCTCAGCAAAAACAGAGCTGATGGGGATGTGGGGGGAGAAAGAAAGAGAGCAGGACTGGGGGTTGGGCAGGCAAGCTGGATTTGCTCGTGGTGGTGGCGACGGGGGGGGGGGGGGCATCATGACAACACTACTGTCTGGGCTGGGGCCAAGCAGAGACACTCTTCACCAAGGGGGCCTTTTGGATCTCATTGCTTCAGGGGCTGCAAAGGATTCAGGGAGGCAGGGGGAGGGAGCTGGCAGTGTCGCCTCGCATTAGGGCACTGTGGCTGACGCCCTGGCTTCGCATCGCCTGCGGAGATCCGAGTGCCTGGCTTTGTAGAAGTAAAGAAAGGTCACTGATCAGACCACAGCTCCCCTGGGATAAAAGGTTAAACCCTCATGGGTTCCCCAGATCTCCTGCTGTCATCCACCTCATTGTCCCCAAATCTCCTGCTGTCACCCACCTCTAGAGAATCCTAGACCCCAGACCTGGGATATCCAGCTTCCCTCCTTCACTCCTGTGCCAACCGCTAGGGCTCCCTCGCATCTCAGAAAACCTCTACTTAAACATTAGAACTTCTTATCCCCAGAGATTTCAGATGTCTTCCTAGCATCTTAAGTTGAATCAGCTTAGCTCAGTGAACCCAGGAGTCCTGGTTTCCAGTTCACGTGCCCTCCCTTTTTCTTGACCCCTGTAGGCCTCAGGATCACAGACCCCTGTAGGCCTCAGGCCCTCCTGTCCCTCACCAAGTGGATCAGGAGGTGAGATTCTATACCTTGGGTGTGCAGTGATGGATTAATAATTTCTTAACACTTACTAATTAATCATTCATTAACTCTTTTATAAACTATTAATAAATGTCTGTCACTGTGAACAAATTCCACATGGCCAGCCACTAGGAAGAGAAAGCCAGAGAGAATAAGGAGGGGGCAGGGGTTGGCCTGGAAATGGAGCAGCTCTGGTCTATGAGGGGTAGGGCTGGGGCCAGTGCTGCACATCATGCGGGAGTTCTGTTTCTGAGAATCCAGATGTGTAATTTGATCCTAGAATATGGGGGGAGGGGACAGGTCTCAGAGTGCAGGTGGGAGTTTGGGTCAGCAGCATAACCAGAGCTCTCAGGAAGTGCCGACAAGCCAAATTTCCATAGGTACTGGGCAGTTTCCTTTGCTCTCACAATTTTGCATTACATTCTGCTCTTGGAATGAGAGATGAAAAATGGCTTTGGGTGTCTGATATATGATTTCTGTCTGTGTAATTTCCACCTATTGCTTAAGGTTGCCAGTCTCCAGGTGGGAAAATAAAAACCAATACAGAGAGAACTTGCAGGAGAATAACAGCACCACAAAAATAATACTATTACAAATTCAGGCATGATCATCAAAGTTGCACTATATTATAAAAAAAACATGAACTCTACAATAAACAATTATACAAAACGAACCTCCATGAAAAGCAAAGACTAGGGGGAAATTCAGAGAAAACACTTTCACTTAACAACCGGCGATAGTCCCATGTAGGGCATCAACAAATGCAGATAAGGAGCAATCTGAAGTACACAAGAAGCACTGTATTAAATCCAAATTTTGGCTCTATTTTGTATAATTTATTATTGTGGAGACATTTTTGATAATATATTGCACCTTTGATTATCACACCTGAATATGTAATCTCAGTACTGTTTTTGCGGTGCTGTTAGGCTCCAGGTGAGGCCTGGAGATCTCTTGGGATTACAAGTCATCTTCAGACTAGAGACATCCGTTCTTCAGCAAAAATGGCTGCTTTGCAGGATGGACTCTATGGTGGTACACCTCACTGAGGCCCCTCTCTTCCCCAAGCCTTGTCCTCCTTAGACTCCACCCCCAAAGTCTAGGAATTTCTCCACCTCGAGGAATACATGGAGGAATACATGGAGTTTCCCCAGTGGTTAAATGCCATCTTGCACCACGTTCTTCCCTTCGAAAGCCCTGCTGGGCAGGCTTGCAGTTTCCAGTTCTTCCCCAGGGTGTGAGGAGTGAGGACTCTTCTCTGAATGATCAGTGAAGGCAGTTTCTGAAGTTTTAAAATCACTAATTCCCACTTGTAGGGATGGGAGGACCCTAATCATAATGGAATGCATATATGAATGAAGTTTGGGTGAGGGAGACATGGGGAAACATGTGAGATTCAGAAGACAAAGTAAGCGGGGGAGGAGGAGAGCAGAGGGAAGGGAATCTGAGGAGAGCTGAGCTGAGCTATTTGGCAGGAAAGAATTCAGTAGCCACTGACTGGAAAGTTGCTGTGGGGCTTGGAGGAGTTGGGTTCAAGTCTGTGTTCACTGTTGCTTAACCTTGGTTTCTGCATTTCTAAAATGAGGTCTGCCTGACCTCAACCGGGGCCAGGGCCTTTTCAGTCCTGGCCCTGACCTGGTGGAATGAGCTCCTAGAAGAGCTGAGGGGCCAGATGGAGCTTTTGCAGTTCTGCAGGGCCTGCATTCTTTCAATAGGCATTTGGTTGAGGCTGGGTGGTGGAACATTGATTGGGCCCCCCCATCAAATCACTCCACCTTTTTATGTGGGTGATGGTGTTTCCAGCCAGTGCATGGCAGGGGGTGGTGGTGTGGGTGGGGTTGGTTGATTGTTTTTTAAACTGTCTTTTAAACTGTTGTGAACCACCCTGAGCTGACTGGCCAGGAGGGGTGGTATACAAACACAATAATAATAATAATAAATTAATTAATTAAAATATATGAAAGCAGCTGTATTATCTCCTGAGATATCTCCTGAGAGCCTAGGAACTGAATCTGGGATTTATGTCTATTCATTGCTACAGAGCAAAAACCATTGCATTAAGTCCTGATACCTCTAGTGTGGGACTCAGATCCATATCCTTGTAAAAATGAAACTTCAGTCGATGAAACTAGCTGCCAAATAGCAGGGAAAATTGAGGGCAACAAAAGTAGTTGAGGGTTCTTCTTTGTTTCACATGTGGTTTTCTCACCCCAACCCCAGATAGCTGCCAGCAACTGGACAGCGGGCTGGACCCTGAGCACTCACAAGGTGCAAGCAGCCAAGACCTAGACGAGTCCCAAATCCGGTTGCAACTGAAGCGCAAATTGCAAAGGAACCGGACTTCTTTTACGCAGGAGCAGATAGAGGCACTGGAGAAAGGTGAGGGAGAAAAGGAAGAGAACACCAGTGGTGAAATTCTGGGAAGCTGGAATGGGGTGGGCAGCTAGGAAAATTTTCCTCTTGTGGGCGTGGAAGAAAAATGGAAGACTAAGAAAATCTGGGCGTCATTGTTCTCATAGTTACGCACAATGTGCTTGTACATACATGCACATTCATTTGGAGATTAGTGGAAACTCTTTTTTAATGTGGAGCGTGAGCACACATATGTGTTACACCAACAAGAAGAGAGTCAATGCATGTTGCCATGTGCCTGCATGTTGTCATGTGCTAGTTACTCTGTGGTTACACAGCTAATCTAGCCAGCTCAGCAGCTTTGGAACTCAGGCCTGTTTGCCTTCAGACTGAGTGGCTTTTCAGTGAACCACAGCAAATCCTCTGAGGTGGACTAGAAGATGATTATGTTCCTTTTCTCATGAAAGTCATGCAAGTCTGTAAACATGAATTAGAGAGGCAGCCAATAATGAAAGAAGGAATGAACTGCTAATATAAAGCTTCATTGCTAGTTCCAAGCCCTCAGAGGTCCAGAGAGCCCCCCTCCCCCAAATATGAGCCCCATTTGAGCTTGTGGCTCTGGCCAAGTAGCCCTCCTGCCCTTTCTATGAGCCACCTTTCTGTGTGTGGAGGATTCAGGGGGCAAGGACAGACATGCTGGCACTGAACCAGTAAAAAAAAAAGGAAAGGAAAGGAAATCATGACATCAGGGGAGACAATGTAGGAGTCATCCCCAACTCTATGGTTAAACCACAGAGTTGAAATTATTTATTAAATTTGTATACCACCCTCCCTTGCAGGCTCAGGATGGTGTACAGCTCAGGGCTGAATCCTAGAATGTCATCCCAATATCCTGACATCATTTCTGTTTTTTGCTGGATGTGATGTCATATGCTGGCATGACATTGGCGTATTCCATCCCATTTTTCCCCTTCCGCCTTTAAAATGACGGTGAGGAATAGGGACTACCAGGGACAGGACTCCATAGCAGAAAAAGATGCTGTAATCTTTAGATGGTGGAATGGATCATCCCACTTGAGGCTACAAACAAGTATGCCATTTTTAATGTTTCCTTATGTATCTAAGAGTCCTTCCTACAAGTTAAACATGAGCACACCGGAGAAAAAGGCTATATCACAGCCATCTAGCCATGGGGCTTCTTTGCAACTTATGGGGCGTTTTTAACATAGATGAGAATTTAAAAACATGGTCTACCTAGATTCTGAAGTGATGCATTCTTATCTCCTTTCTTGGCATTCTATTATCATATCTCAGTCCTCAGGCCAAAAGTATGGCCACCTAGTGGATTTTAGCAGCATTGAATCTTTGACTTGCTCAGCGTTTTCCTTTGGCCTTGCTTTTTCCGAAGTGTTTCAGCTCTGCTGCTTCTCAGCCCGTTTTTTTTAAATCAAAGACACACCTGTAGTGTCCAGTAAAAAGTTCTAGTCTGTAAACCGCTCCACGGTAATAAATAAAAGGCTAAGGGCAAGTTGGGAGGAGTTAGCTGCGAAGCGGCTCCTGATTCACCCCTCCGACTGTCACTCCTGGACCAAGTAGGCAATGGTGAGGCGCGCGAAGCCTGGTGAGCTTCTTGCGGAGGGGGGGGGGCGCCGCAGCCCACTGCCGAGGGTCTTGCAGGCTGTGAACCAGGGGTTGATGACCCCCGTAATAAGGGATCCAACATTTTCGCTAGGGTGCACTTCCCTGGTTCTCCATTCCCATCCAACAGAGGAGTGGGCAAGGAATGGAAGCGATAATGCAATGCCTTTAATTGACATAATTAGGAATACCAAAATGAGTAAAAGTAATTTTATTTATATTTATATACCACCACCCCCTTTTGGCTCAGGGCAGTTTACATTGTAAACAGAGAAATGGCAATACAATACAGGTTCTTAGCACAGTACAAAAGCATTCATGAACCCACAACATATATAACTTGCAAGTTATAACTGTTTTGACATTAAAGGCATAACTTTACAGAAACTACATCTGTGTAATGATTAAACTGTAGTAACTGAAGCTTACCAGACTTTGGGAGTATTTTTCAAAAATTTCACTAAGTGCAGGCTGGTGGTGGGAAGGACAGTACCCCAAAGACAGGTGCCAGGTTGTCCCCAGATATCTGTCAAGTTGTGGGGGACTGGTAATGGATGCCAGTTGTTTCCTGAGATTGACTCCCCCTATCCCCAATGTTCTTCAGAATTTGAGCGCACTCATTACCCCGACGTCTTTGCCCGTGAACGCTTGGCAGCAAAAATCGATCTTCCGGAGGCCCGGATTCAGGTAATGGGAAACGGACGGTATAGCTTGGTTGGGACAGAGGGAAATTGTAAAAGATCCCTTTCTGTCTCTTGGTATTTGGTTACTTTCCATTGTTCCTCCAGGTTTGGTTCTCCAACCGCCGTGCCAAATGGCGCCGGGAGGAGAAACTGCGGAACCAGAGGCGCCAAGCAGGGGGTGCTGGGGGACACCTGACCATAAACAGCAGTTTTGGCACTGGGGGAAGCAGCGTCTATCAGTCCCTCCCACAACGTACTGGATCAGGTAGGGGCCAAGGACTCAGTCAACCCCCCATGTCTATTTCAGGGGTTATACTCAGCAAGGAACTACATCCAGGGCCAAATTAAGACATGCTACGTGTTAAATTTAAGAAGGCCCATAGCCTTACCTGGAAGGAAGGGGGCATGGTGTAGCCTGGTATTGTCAGGTTTCAGAAGTCAAGTACAGGTGGCAGTGGATGGCAGACTTCACTTGCCTTGAAAGCCCCTTGCTGTGGGTGCCGTAAGTTAGCTGCAATTCAATGAGATGCATAGCATTAACTTCCCAAAGGGTAATTTAGCAGTTTAATTTTTTTTTAATGTAATAGCTCCTCACAATTTGAGGCCGTGCACTATTGTTAACTTGTATGGAAACCCATCTGTGACTATGTCCCTTAGGACAAGGTTGGCCAAAAAGTAGCTCTCCAGATGCCCATGGAAAGCCACAGTTTGATCAACTCTACCCTAGAAGCACTACCACCAAGATCACAGCCCTTTCCCTGGGAATTTAGTAGTTTCCCACCCTGTGTCACACCCCATCTCTTCATTCTTTTCAGGCACTATGTTGAGTCATACAGAAAGTGCCCTCAGCAACAACTATGGTGCCCTTCCACCCTTACCTACTTTCTCCATGGCCAACAGCCTCCCTATCCAGGTGAGTTTTTAAAGGATGAGCAAAGGCCAAAACAGGGGGAGGGAGACTGGGGAGGGCAACTGTTGATCCTCCTGATTTTTGTTAATCTCCACTCCCCCCCCCCTCCGCCGTATCTCATTTTGCCCTCCATAGCAGGCAGTGCCTCCCGTGGCTAGCCAGCCGTCGTCTTATTCCTGCATGCTGCCTGGAAGCTCGTCTGTGCGGAGCTATGATTCTTACCCACCTTCCCAGCTCCCTTCTCATAACCTGAGTTCCAGCAACGGGGCCTCTACCGGTAATGGAAGGATGAAAGCGACTGTGAATGGGGAGCAAATCAAATGGGGCTGGGGCTGCTGGCTCTGGATTGCGAAATACCAGCAGACTGGGGGTGGGGGGGATGGAGCATGGGAAGGGCAGGGTTTGCAAGGAGGGATTTGAGCAAGGTATAATGCCATAGAATTCATCATTTAGAGCAGCCATTTTCTGTAAGAGGAATATCTGGGTTGTCTAGAGATCAATTAAAATAGTGGGAAACTTCCAGATGCCACTTGGAAGTTGGCAACCCTGGGGGTGGAGCTGGGCTCACACAACAAGGATTGGTAGCTAGGAACAGGTGGAGTCTGAGCATGGTATTGGGGTCACTGAGGATGGCCAGGTAGTTGTGCATTTTCTACATTTTATTGGACTAGATGACCCGAGAGGTCCCTTCCAATTCTATGATTCTTTGAGTCCTACTCTAGTGAAATAGAGGAAAGCTAGATCAGACTATTTGCTTTGAGGATAAGAGGTTTTTTGGGAGAAAGTGAGCACCAGAAAACACCAAACGTACCATAGCACCCATAAATACCATGCTGGAGAGCACTTCCATAGAATTCATCCTCCAAAGCAAGTGATCTTCCAGGAGTAGTGATCTCTGTAGTATGGAGAACAGTTTTAATTCTAGGAGAACTCTAGGCTCCATCTTGAGGTTGGTAACCCTATCTTTAATGTGGACTTCTGGAACTCTGAGGAACTCCAAAGCCTGGGGACCTGGAGGGCTTTGAAGGAAAGATCTATAATCTCAGCAATGTGACCCAGAATAAGAAAACTCAGTACACCAGCAAGTCTTTACATCACTTGGTGGCAACATATTGGCTGTCCACCAAACCAGGAGGATCATGGGTTCTTATGCCTACTGGGATAGCTTGTAATCCTCTCCTCTGATATGCAGACCTGGCAGTGCTAACGCCAGAGTGCCCTGAACCCTACAGAGCTTGGCAGGACTTTTAGGAACGATGGATTCACTTTTTTCCATGACCTTGAGAACTGCCATGCTCCTTCTTCAGACTTCTTCAGATAACAATTGTTGTCTTGTCAGCATTCAGGATATTTTTGTGGGGGCAAACTAGTAGGGTTGTCAACTTTGGGTTGGGAAATACTTGGGGATGGGGGGGGGAGTTGGGGAGGACAAACTTTGGGAAGGGAAGGGCATACTGCCATACCACCTTAAACACATCCGATCTCTCCTGAATTCAGGAAGGGGAGGGACCTCAGTGGGTAAAATGCCATACAGCTCACCCTTTCTCTACAGGAACTGAGCTCTGTAGAATGGAGATAAATTGTAATAGAGGGAGATCTCCAGGTGCTACCTGGAGGTTAGTAACCCTAAGCATAACAACACCACCCCATATACAGCAGAAACACATACAGTTCTACAACTGAAATTCAAACTAAACTGAACACAGTTTTTATTTCACTTGTTTGTTTATTAATAGAGTGATATGCTACATTTTGAAGCCTATTTGTTGTTATTTTTATGGGCCCAGAGTATGATTTGAAGGCTCATGGTCCTTTGCTGAATCCAGGTAGATCTATATTTGTTCACTGCCTGGATGGGATACCTCTTAGAAACCATGTTTGCTGTCCTCTCTGTGATAGCAGAAAGGCAGGATATAGGGTGGGGTCCAGCCAGCTTTTTCATTCAGTCTCGCCAGCTTTATCATTACGGCCCATCCCACATAGCTTTTTGCATATAGGTCCCAGGACCCCAGCACAGCCATTTTGCACCGGCAGAAAACCCATAAAGCACAATAACAGATCACTTTGGGATTCTTGATTATTTCTTCCTTTCTCTCTTTCTAGGGTTAATCTCTCCTGGAGTGTCAGTTCCTGTGCAAGTCCCAGGTGGGGACCCTGATCTTTCCCAGTATTGGCCAAGACTGCAGTGAAGAAAGACATGAAGATGGAAAGCAGATGGTAGAAGAAAAGTGGGAGATGAGTGAAGAGGAAGGGCCTTTTTTCTCCACAGGGTTAAAAGAGCTATGGGTCACAATAGGGAACAGTAGAGAGGGGAAGCCTTCCGCAACTTCATGTATCTATGTTAAGCTTCCATGTATTTTGTTGGGGCCAAGCCCTATCCTTTCCCTTCAGTGTGAGCACTCAAGCCCCCATGGGGGAAGAAGGACAGTCCCTCAGTTGTTTGTCCCTTCCCTGTTCACCATCCTGTCCCATGATTTTCTTCTTCCCTTCCTTGTCCACCCTTCTTTTCCTAGAAGAAAGCAGTGAGGACTGGAAAAAGCTGCCACAAATGATGGGAAAAGAAAGAAAGCCAACTTCTTTCAGGAGCCAGCACAAAGAAATTGTGTGTGGGGGGGGGGGGAATCAACATCCTCCCTCCCTTGAGGAACTGATACATCACCTCAATTTATTCAATACAATCATAGACCAGCAAGTTTCCAGCATATAAAGGGAAGGGATACAAATAACAATAGAAGCCTAAAATAAAAGAACCATTCAAAAAGGAAAGCTGAAAGCTAGAGCTCATATCAGGTAGGGGAAAACTGAACAATATATTACAATTCTTTGGAAAGAACTGGCAGAGAAGGAAAAAATACAAGCAAAAGATTCTGTGGAGGAACCTGAAGCATTAATTTCATTCCATGCTGTTGCAAAGTTTTACTATGCTGTTGCAAGAATTGCCAATATCCTTTGCTGCAAAGGATTGTGCGGAAGAAAGCACTAACTTTTCCTGTCTTTTACCCACCTAGAGCATCATGGAATAGATGGTGTTTGTACACGGCTTCTTGCGCCCACCAACAGATTGGGAAGGGTGCTTCCTGGGTGTGTTCGGTGGGAGTTCTCCCTGCAAGATTGCCCTTTAACCAATCCGCCTATCACTTTGGCCTCTCTCACTTTCTTTAATGCACCTCTTTCCTTCCCTGCATGGAATTCACTTAGCTGGGTTTCACTTGGATCCCAGAGGGCTAGTGACCTCTGTTCTACACATCTCAATACACGCACGCAAACACACACACATACACACTACTTGTTGTTTCAGACTGTGTTTTCAAGTGTGTTAATAAATGACCTGTGTAAATAACAACTGTATCTTTTCATCTTGTTTGTGTAATGCAAATAAAACATAGAGCCCTGCATGATTAGACTGCTGGTTCATCTTGTCCAGCATACTGCTGTCCCAGTGGCCAACAAGTTGTCCTGGAAGGCCAAGAAACAGGACATAGAGGCCAAGGCCTACCCCGAAGTTGCCTCCTAGCACTGGTATTCCACAGTTTACTTCCTTTATGAAGATTTTCTTTAGTCACCATGGCTAGTAGCCATTTATGGTCCTGTCCTCTTTAAATCTATCTAATCCCCTTTGAAAGCTATCTATGCTTGTGGCCATCACTACAGCCATTCAGTTCCACAATTAAATTGTTCACTGAGTAAAGAAGCAGTTTCTTCAGTCCCTTCTGAATCTATTGACCACCAACAGATTAATCCCTCTCAGGGCCAGTACACACATTACAAAGTGTGTGTTGTGGCTAGAGGGACCCTCAACAGATATGGTTTAGGCGTTTAATTTCCAAGCATGTGTGGACCCAAATCAGACTGGGCCTGTGGCACATGGGAAGAAGGGGCTTAAACATACCGCTGTACCAGTTTACCTACCTGAAAGTCTTGGGGCACCATTCTTTGTCCTATTGTACAAACCTATACATAACCCTCAGTGCATGTGGCCAAATGGTGCAGTAAGAGCCCAGGAAGAAGGGAGTTGCAAACTGCCTCAAAGTGAAGCTTGGAAGAAGCAGTAGAAATGGCAGTAGTTGAGTAGGATAGAGAAAGAGAAGGCTGTTGAGGTGAGCAAAACCAACAGAAGAAAAGCCCATAATTCACTGCTATCTGCCCCAAATCATGGTCATGTGCATTGACACATCATACATAGATATTCCTGAGCAGGGTACATTGTAAAGTATATTTACCCCTGAGAAACAGCTCTCGCTCTCTCTCTCTCACACACACACAAAATTTAGGTACATCATAAAACACAAAAGAGAGATCTGGACTAGCAGCCTTTAGCAGATTTGGGAAGGTTCATAAAATGAAGCAGAATGCCAAGTTTTTGAGACTACATACAGGATGATTATACGTGGTGGGCTTCAGAGCATTGACCTTTGTATTGTCTGCATGCAAAGCCCTTAGTGGCAGCTGCTAAAGATTATACGTCTTATTGCACATACAGATCTTTCTGCCCTCCCATGTTTCATTGTACAACAGTACATTTATATATGTGTGATACTTTGCTTAGTGAGACTCCTCCTGCCCTACAAGCCCCTTTTTGTGGTTTGTTTTCCTTATGCGCATGAGAAGGAAAAACAGCAATGCCTGTGGTTTAGGGTGTTGAGCAGCAGAGAGCTGTGTGGTTCTTGGCTAGGTAAGGGCTGTACTGTGTTCAAAATTGTTGGTAAAATGTGACCCAAATAACATAGAAAGAAAGAAAGAAAGAAAGAAAGAAAGAAAGAAAGAAAGAAAGAAAGAAAGAAAGAAAGAAAGAAAGAAAGAAAGAAAGAAAGAAAGAAAGAAAGAAAGAAAGAAAGAAAGAAAGAAAGAAAGAAAGAAAGAAAGAAAGAAAGAAAGAAAGAAAGAAAGAAAGAAAGAAAGAAAGAAAGAAAGAAAGAAAGAAAGAAAGAAAGAAAGAAAGAAAGAAAGAAAGAAAGAAAGAAAGAGTTTTATTTGGATTCTGGATTCAGAATTTGGTTGTGTTTGGAGAAGTGCAGCAAAATAGGATTGTATTGGCCTCCTAAATACTAAAACTATTATTGAAATATTAAAACTAGACTAGATATGATGGCATCCTCACACTGCTATGATGATGCCACTGTCATTTTAAAATGATTTCAAAATGTTGCAGTAGATCTGCAGCACAGCATGTTGAGACATGCTCCCTCCCAAGCCTTATCAAGTGGCAAAATGGCTGCATATGGCTTTGGCACTTGAAGAAGCATGGGCACTTGAAAAATGTGGGCTCAATCCAGATCAAGCCGCCCACTATTTTTAAATCACTTTAAAATGGCTCCAAGGCTTCACAATGGCCACGAGGATGCTGTCATGTCTAGTTTGGCCCCAACACTATGGCAAAACAGTGTGTTGGGAGGTCCCACGGCTTCCCACAGACTTACCACTTTCTTTCATGACATCCATTTTAAAATATCCCACTGACTAGCACACAGAGATAACATAAGTTGCTTATTTTGTCATCAACTTCCACATCACCAGTATAAGAGTTTATACTGTGATAAAGGATGGCAGGGGGTAGGAGCCTGAAATAAGATGATGGAGTATTGTTCTCCCCGTTCAATTCTTTTGTAAGGATATCATCTGCTGTGTTTCTAAGCATCTCACTATAGGGCAGAAATTCAAAGGCAAAGCTGTTACTATTCATCCACCTTAATTTTGAAGGATAAGAATGCATCAGCTAAATTTCTACCTGACTCAAGATTGTTGTCCGTAAACACATTGTTCCTAAAATGAACAGGAACTAGGATTGCCAGAGAGGGGGAATATTCCCACCAAATTTTAGACCCTTAATCTGTGCCCCCCCCCCCAGTAATGAAGGATGTTGAACAATTTTCTGCCAAAGGTATGTGTTTGCTGAGTCTTTCTTTTCATGGTTGGATCTATTCTTAGTTCCTGTTTATTCACAAATTCTCCCTCTCAACAGCAACTTGTGAGAACCACAAAACACCACACCCTCCTGAAATTGGAGCACCTGCCTGAAGGAAGCGGTTGGAGGCCGTTGGCCAAGGGTGTGGGACCACTTTTTATGTGTGTTTTGTATGCCAATATTGACTGGGGGGATGAATTAATACAAATTCTCAGAGTACCAACTTCATTAGAGCAAAGGATTGTGGGAGAAATGTGTCTTCCGTGTGCACTTTTGAAAACTGGAGCAAAGGACTGTAGGAGAAAACTGCCATTCCTTTTAGGAAAAGATTTTTAATGTGGAGAATACTTCTTTCTTTACCTGAGAGCTAGTGCAGTATTCTGTAGAAAATGTCCTTGAAGATTTGATTAAAAAAAAATTATAGGAGAAATATATGCCAGCTTCCCTGGGAACTGGACCAAAGGACTGTGGGAGAACATGTGTCGATTCTCTCGGGGCCTACTGCAAAGTACCATTTTTAGAAGACACCTGATCTTTTCTCCCACAATCTGCAGTCAGGAATGTTTCCAATGTCATAATAATCTGTCCACATGGTGTGCTCACATTTCTTGTAAAGGATAGAAATGATGGGAAGAGTCCATCTAAACGCTTGTTGAAAGTAGTATAAACCAGCTGACATTACCCCATTGTTCATTCCCATTCTGTGAAGGAATTGAACACAGGACTTTATATACAGCCCGCTACAGCACCTTCTTGCCCACACGTATACCACGCTGACACACATATTCCCAGTCACTACATGTTCAACATTTGACAAGTGCACAACATTGTGATGACTTACATTTGTGAAGTGGCCACCACAAGCACTCAGACTATGAGAGGGCTGGTTGAATGTTCACTTCCTTCTCACTGCATCTTGTGTTCATGCCCTTTTTTCTATCTTTGGAAGAAAAATTAGATGTGAACAAAACTTTTCATAAAATCATCTTAAAATCAGAACTTGACATCTCTTAAGATTTTTTTCCAAAAATGAGAGAAAAGTAGGTACAAAATGCAACACTGCAGTGAATGGGGTTCTGCCATTTTCAGTGGACTTTGAATCTCAAATGAGTGGCATCTAAAAATAAAAATGATAATACTACCTATCAGAAACTTTTCTGTTGTTGGTTGGGCTTTCTAGTCCAGCAGGGTTATCAGCTAAACCAGCGGTCCCCAACCCCAGGTCCAGTCTGTGGATCAGTTGGTACCGGGCCGCAGCTCCTCCTCATCCTCCTCCCCAGCTGCTACCTTGGGGGCTGACCTGCCACTCTGCAGCCGGTTCACCTTTGGTGCTCTCCAGCAGCCACCATGGGGCCCCCCCTTGGCGTGGCACTGCGCAGCTGCTGCTGGCAGCGCCCCCCAGTGGGCGGTGGGAAGTCAGGGGCGCCGGCAGGAAAGCAAGTGGAGCAGGGGCTCAGGTGGCAGTGGCAACGTCCCTTGGCAAAAGACTACCCCCCCCCCCCCGGGCCTCAGTAATAATTTCCAGCATTGACCGGTCCCCAGTGACAAAAAGGTTGGGGACCACTGAGCTAAACTACTGGACTATCTAAGGGTGTAAAAACAAGGACAAGAAAAGGAGTTAATGGATTATATCAAACTAGGCAACACCTAGCACATGTGCCAGACAAAAGCATGACAAATTATTCTGCTTGGCACTTGTAGGGCTAGTTCTGCCTCCCAGCAACTGCTGAGTCCCTGATGTTAGCATGTGGGGTTATTAGTGTGGCAGAATGTGGTTATGGCTTATGTCCTAATCACTTCCCAGACCTGCATATCCACCAACCATGTTTGAGGAGAACAGGACCTCTAGGGATGCCAGCTCTGGGTTAGGAAATACATGAAGATTGTGGAGGTGGAGCCTGGGGAAAGCAGGGTTTGGATTGCAGAAGGACCTCAGGAAACTATTGCGCCATAGAGGCCACACTGCAAAGCAGCCATTTTCTCTCTGGTAATTATCATTGGAAGATCAGTTGGAGGCTGGCAACCCTAATTTGCTGTCTGTGTGTGGCCATGTACAACCTCACCCCAGTCTACTGGCACACCAACATTTTCACAAGGAGATGAGTTGAACACTCAGGCCAAACAGGCTGGCTATCCTTGGGGCTATATGTTCATTAAAAGTGCAAGCTGGATCCCAGTACTTCTAGTTTACATTTTCACTGCCCAGATTTATGATCCTGGAAATAAAAGGAGCTGAAGCTGGTCACTTCAGACACTGAGTGCTGATTAATGTGTAGATCCTGAAGCAATTGCTCCCCCCCCTTTTTAAATAGGCCACAGGCAAATAGACCAGTTAGAACAGTGACCTCATCATCTGAAACTCATTGCTTTCCGATACAATCACTTCATGCATTCAGCTGCCAGGCACCAAGCGTGCAACAGTCTTGCGATGCACACAGATGCATGCATCAAACTGTACAAAGATATATTCATAATCATTCCCACAACATTTTGGAGGAATTACATGGTCATAGCTGCTGTACAGCCCAATTGACAGTAACGTTTCCACTGCAGGATTGTGGGCATCAGCTTCACTGAGAAGGGGCTAGCTAGAGCATTTTTATTTGAGGGAAACATTTTTAATTCCTTTTCTTCCTGTGGGGCTTCAAATGGCTTATCACATCATTCTCCCCTCTTCTATCCTATACTTCCCACAACCACCTCGTAAGGTCCTTGAGGAGGAGAGCGATGGGCCCGAGGGCACTGGGCAGGCTTCTGCAGCAAAGCAGAGATTTGAAGCTGACTGGCCCAGGGCTGCCTCTGACACTGTAATTGTCATGCCACACTGGGTCTCTGGCTCCCCTCATCCCAATTTGGGAGGGGAAGGGGAAAGGGTCAATTACCCTTCAGGAGGCAGAATGGATGCACAACCAGATGCAATCTAGCATTTAGAAAAATATGTCTATGCATTTCCATAGTTAACCAATCAGTGCTCTTTTATAATGCACACAACCATTCAAAAACTGTTTTCTCTTTTCGCTTGTGACCGGTTTTCCATATGCATCTGCATTACCTCACCCAAATCGGTTTGCAATAACAGCACATGCAGAGATTAATTCGTCTGCAACCAATTAGCCTGCAGAAGCCCTACTGAATAAACCTTATTGAATAAAATAGTACTTGCGTCTAAGAACGGTTTGGGATGGCTCGGGCAACAATTACCAATTTGTATTAAGCAGCGTTTAATTTCACTGGAAGGAGAGGAGAGGAGAGGAGAGGAGGGGAGGGCTGGCCCACCCGAGTCCTGGCAGGCGGGGTCTCGCCCATGAGACATGATCTCGGCAGCCAAGACGGCCGGGCTCCCGCGGCCACGGAGACTTGTGTACCGGAGGCCGCTGCGGCCACCCTGCCCTCGGCTGCCCCCAGGACCCCCAGCCTCCCCCCCCCCCAGCGGCTGCTTCCTGTTTACAAGCCGGAGCGGCGCTTCCCTCGGTGGGCTCTGAGCTCACTTCCCCCCCAACAGGAAGCTTTGCAGGACTCCCGCTTCCCGCCA
The DNA here is from genome assembly GCF_049243985.1 of Paroedura picta. Classification (NCBI taxonomy): domain Eukaryota; kingdom Metazoa; phylum Chordata; class Lepidosauria; order Squamata; family Gekkonidae; genus Paroedura; species Paroedura picta. The sequence continues at coordinate 18,055,796 of NC_135384.1, read as the reverse complement.
CACCCCGTCGGCTGAGGGGGGGGGGGGAGGGCAGAGGAGCCCCGGGCGGACTTTAAAGGGCTCCGCCTGACGCCGCTCGGCTGCGAAGAGCGGCAAAGGGCAGGAGGCAGAAACGGGGTAAGATGAGGGGCGGCGGGGGAGGAGGGAGGGTTTTATCGCTTGCTCCGAATTGCAGGGGGGAGGGATCCTTGCTGGGATCTGCTCGATTCCGCCCCTCGATCGTGGAGACCGGCATCGTTGGGTGGCTCCTGAGAGCTTTCTTCTCTAACTCCAGTAAGCTCTCGAGGTCTCGTTTCCCCCAAGTTTGCTGGAATCCGCCCCGTCGCCTTAATCCCGTTGCTCTTACTCAACCGGCCGCCCGGCCGGCCGCTTTCCTGCTGGAAGTATCCAGGCTCGGCCCAACTTCCAGCTCTCCACCAGGCTGAGCGGCGCTGTCGGGCGATTCCCCCGAGGGCAGCACACAGATGCCCAGGGAAAGGCAAGAAGCGCGTTTAATAAAGGGAAGAGCCCCTTCAGGCGCCAGGTGTGATTCCCGGGTTCGTATCTCCTGTGGAGCTGCCGAGGTGACCTGCGTGTTTCACCGCTTTTACTGGCTCTGCCTCGTTATCTTTGGACAAGAAGCCCGGGGCCCAAAATTTAGCGCTGTAGGTAATGTCTGTTTCATTGCTTCTGTCCCAAAATAAGTTGCTAATGTTTTTTTTCCTCATTGCATCTGTCCGTGTTAGGGGAAATGTAAACTGCTGTGTGCCTCTGTTAAAAATACCAGAGCCGGATCCCTTTTTTTAAAGAAAGGTTTCAACTAGGTTTGCTATCTTAAGCCCCTTGCACAGAGACTTGGCATGCAGCTATTTTGTTGTTGCGTGCGAAGTCGTGTCCGACACATCGCGACCCCATGGACAATGATCCTCCAGGCCTTCCTGGCCTCTGCCATTCCCCGGAGTCCATTTAAGTTCACACCCACTGCTTCAGGGACTCCATCCAGCCACCTCATTCTCTGTCGTCCCCTTCTTCTTTTGCCCTCGATCGCTCCCAGCATTAGGCTCTTCTCCAGGGAGTCCTTCCTTCTCATGAGGTGGCCAAAGTATTTCAGTTTCATCTTCAGGATCTGGCCTTCTAAGGAGCAGTCTGGGCTGATCTCCTCTAGGACTGACCGGTTTGTTCGCCTTGCAGTCCAAGGGACTCGCAAGAGTCTTCTCCAGCACCAGAGTTCAAAAGCCTCAATTCTTTGACGCTCGGCCTTCCTTATGGTCCAACTTTCACAGTCATAATCACCTGTTAATTTTCAGACTGCAGCCATGCCAAACAAACTCCTGCAGATTGAACTTTAGTGGCACAATCAAAACTTTACTATTAGTAGTAGTACTAATATTTTCTTCACCTTGGCCAGTTGACAGCCCTAGAACTGATCCTAATTATTGATCGAGGCTTCCATCCAGTTTGAGTAGCTTCTGTCATTCCTTGAAATATGGAAAGGGCTTCCAGGTGTGTTTCTTTAGAGCAGGGGTAGTCAAATGGCGGCCCTCCAGCGGATGCTGGCAGGGGCTCCTGGGAATTGTAGTCCATGGACATCTGGAGGGCCGCAGTTTGACTACCCCTGCTTTAGAGCCATGGTCTCTACTTTCTCATTGTGTGCATTAAGTGACATCACCTCACTTCCAAATCATGGTGGCCTACTGAATTAATAACCTCCATTGCTTAGAGGTCTTGACTAGATCTTACAAACTGAGGACCATGGCTGCCTTTATTGGGTCAATCCATCTTCTCTTGTCCTCTCCTGTCTTTTCCACTATATAAATTTATACCTAATATACTACCAGCTGTATTTTATTTCCTTGGTAGAACTCCCAGTTCCCTTGCATGTATCCCAGTTGTAACAGAGTTGTTTTCGTATAATGTGTTTTTCTACTGGTCTTTTAAAAACAAAACTGTATAACATTAGGCAAAGAGGTCACTTAGCAACCAACTATTCCAGTATAGGAAGTCCAGGGTCAGTTTCTTTGTAAGAGGACAGTGTTGGAAGTTTGTTGTATCTTTGCAGTATATAGGTAGAACAGAAACTCACTAAAGATGCTTTTTGACATCCAGCTTCAAACTTTTCTGCACAAGTGTCACTACTAAATCACTTTCATCCCTTATCATGTAGGCCGTTACACTGTTTTTTTTTACTTGTCTATTCAAGTTACTATATAAAGTTTGTAAATAGAAATGCATTCAAAGCATAGCATATGCATACAATTTACAGGTAAAAAGTCATATGTACACAGTTCAAACTTTTTCTGTAGAAAGAAAAAAGTAACCAAATAACAGATGAAGAACACTGAGAATAAAATTAGCAGAAAATTGCTAATTTGGGGAGAAAAACATTAGTTAAATCTAGGTTTCATCTTCCAGAAATCTTAGGCAGTTCTGAGTTCTTTGTGAACCTTATCAATACCACTATTTTTTAAATCTTAACATTTCATGTTATTTGGTAATTTTATGACTGGCAATAGTTGATCCTTTCTTTTAATAAATAATTTCTGGGCTGCTCTCATTATTATTTGCAGTAATCAGCTTTGCTACTGTCAGTGGATCCAGTGTCACACAATGAAGTAAACTTAAAGACGGAGGTCCTGTGGCTGGGTAAGAAGGGACCAAGCGAGGAAGCATGCCTACCCAACCTGGACGGAGTACGTCTAACAGTAGCCTACTCCACCAAAAACCTGGGGGTAATCCTCGACACCTCACTTACCAAGGAGGTGCAGGTCACAAGATTAGTGCGGCAGGCCTTCTACCACCTCCGCCAAGACAAGCTACTGGCGCCCTACTTGGCACCGGAACATGTAGTCACAGTGATCCATGCAATGGTCACCTCTAGAGTGGACTTCTGCAACTCGCTCTACGCAGGCCTACCCTTATCCTTGATCCGGAAACTGCAATTGGTGCAAAACACAGTGGCCGGGATTCTCACCAATACACCGTGGAGATCTCACAGCCGGCCTATACTTCAACAACTAATCTGGCTCCCAATTGAATTCCAGATCAGGCTTAAGGTTTTGGTTCTTACCTTCAAGGCTATACGCAGTCTGGGCCCAGTGTACCTGAGAGACCTTATACTCCACTTCTACCCCCAAAAGAGTATTACGCTTTGCCACTGCCAACTGGCTAGTGATCCCTGGCCCAAAAGATGCACGTCAATCCTCAACGAGGGTCAGAGCTGTTTCAGTCCTGGCCCCCACCTGGTGGAACAAGCTCCCTGAAGAGATCAGGACCCTGTCCAAACTCCCAAAATTCTGCAGGGCCTGCAAAAGGGAGCTCCTCCACCAGGCATTTGCCTAAGACCGACAACAGGTCCCCCCTCAGACATCCCCTCCATGGCCTGAACCAGTCTGTCCTCTCTAAGGGCCTTAGCTGTTTCTGTTCCTGTTATATTGTTGTTTAAAATCACTGGAATTGTATTATTTAGATTGTTGTTGTTGTATTGGTTTATATTATATTAATTTGTTCCATGTATCCCCCCATGTTGTATGTAAACCGCCCTGAGCCATATGGAATTTTTAAAAAAATTACTCCAGACTGAAATCCTAACAATCTCAACAACTTCTAAAACTTCCCTGCATCTATTACAGTGTCAAAGTATCAGCTTCCAGTAATCATATTGAGTCTTAGTTTCAGGTGAATAGCTGTGTTGGTCTGAAGCAGAACAAAATTTAAGTTCAGAGGCACCTTTAAGACTGTTGGCTCAGTGGATTAATCCTCTGTTGCAACTGTCTAAGCGTCTCTTTAAGTCCAAAACACATCAGACAAGAGACTTGAGTAGAAATGGGTGAAAGAAGAAAGGAAATTTTATTTGCAAACAAAAGGAGTCAGTTTCCCTATTGGGAGAACAACTGACTGAAAGGACAGGGCAGTCCTGTCCACCTTTTTATCCCCTGTTCATGATATGCAGTCCCTACGTCATGTCTCATCTCAGTGGGACAGAGTTACAACTAAAGTTTTCCATCCACGTATTTCATACAACAGTATACATTAATGTACACTATAATCATGTTTGAATCATGGATGAGCAATATCGTGGATGAGCAATAGGGTTGTAGATGTCCTGCATAGTGCAGGGGGCTGGACTAGATGACCTAGGAGGTCCCTTCCAACTCTATGATTCTATGATATGATTTAGGGATGTGTGTAATACTATTTATTAGTCTCATTATTCCCATTGTGCATAGTTTTTGAAATTAGACCTTATAACCTCTATGTCCTATGTGGTTGAAACTGGGTACTGGCCTTTACTTATTTCTTACTGGAATGGGATTAGGTTTATGATTAAGCCAGTCTGGGCATCAAGCTCAACTAGGTAAATTTTCTGAAACCAGTGTTTCTGCAAAACTTAATATTTGACTTATAGAGGCTGGGGTGTCTTAAGCCTTATGCTGAGCTAGCAAGCCTAGTCTACTATTTTTTTTATCAAGACCTGCCAAGTTTTATTCAAGGTAAGAAAGCTTATATAACTTGAATAAAACTTCATTGGTCTTACAGGTGCCACTGCACTCAAACTTCATTCTTTTTATATTGAGTCTTGTTTACCTGCCAAAACATTTTCTTTTAGACTCTGCCACATAGGTATGAAGTAAAATGTATCCCCTATATTTAGGTATTTATATTGTGCTTTTCTCCTCATTGGGGTCCAATGTGGCTTACAGCATCTATCGCCCATCTTCTGTTTCATCCTTGCGACAGCCCTGTGAGGTTGGGAAAGCTGAGAGACAGTGACTGACCCAAGGTCATCCAGCCAGCTCCCATAACAGAGTGGAGATTTGAACCTGGATCTCCAAGGTCCCTCTAATCATAATACCACACTGGCTCCTAGAACATTTTTTAGATAAAGGTTAGTGTGATGAACCAGTACAGGCCATTTGTGAAATACATCTGGCGCACCTTAAAGTAGCAGGCTATTTAGGAAGTTGATAAATTATCTCTTGGTTTGGCACAGTAAAATAACACATCTTGACCAGTCTGTGGGTGCTGTGGATAATCTCTACCTCATCCTCAGTTCTTCTCCCCTTTAAATTTTGATCTTTCAGTGCTGTAGAGCGTTTCGACACTAATGCAATGGCATGTTACCTCCCCGCTTTTCTTTCTTTTTTTACAAGAAGGAACAACCAATCCCTGCAACCAACTACACTCAACTGTCACACAGGGAAGGGATGTCATGCCAAAATGGAGCGGTTGGAGTGTCATGGCAAGAACAGAGTGTGGATTGTGTTCTCCTTATCCTCTCTAACCAACATAGAAATAACTGCTTTTGAGCAGGCAGACTGAGAAGCCAAATGGGCCTGGAGCCAGCCAAGCTGAATGGTCCCTTGGATGTTAGAAGCTAGTTCTGCTGAGGCTGCTCAGTTCAGTCCTAATCAGCGATACCAGCAATGGGCAATGGACTTAGCCAGGGCCTCCTCCCTCACATGGCAGTGGTCTTATAGGGGTAGCTGGTGAGCTGTTACCAGGGTATCACTGTAATAGGAAGGTCAGAGCCAGGTGGTCCCTCGAGTGCTGGCAGATTTGCCAAGGCTTGGCTCTGCATGCTCCTGGTTGCTGTTGGCCCTCTGGGGTAGCACTCACTGGGACATTTCCCTGGTGGTTAAATGGTCAGTCTGCCCCTGCAGCTGAGTGGGTTGCAAAATAGACTAAGCATTCAGTTGGTGTAGGATTATATGGAAACCAGCTTTCATGATGCCTCAACACAATTGGCATCCTTAGTGTCCCAAGTAGTTCAAGAAAAACTATTTCCACCTTTGCTTTGTCAAACTCTTGGCACAGATGCAAGCTGTCTTGATCTGTCCACCTATATGATTACCATATTTTGTATCCTGCCTTTCGGCTCTCAAGAGGATTTGTTGGCTGGCAACTGAAGGCTGATTGCAGTAAAACATCCTAATTGCAGCAAATAATACAGCATCAAAACACAAATCACACTTGCCATGCCCCCTCTCCCCATCCCTTCCACTCCAGTAGAATGCGCAATTCCTCTTCCTCTATTTTTGTGGCTCCCTGCATTGTTCATTCTCTCTTCTCCATGGTGACGACATATGATACCAGCTGACTTTGGAGAGGAGGACTTTGGAGAGGAGGGCTAGAGAGGGAGGGAGGTGAAGTTTCACCCACTTGATGAGGATTGACCTTGACCACACATATGGAACTGCCTCATACGAGTCAGGCTGTTCAAGACATTGGCCTTTCAAGGTTGACTCGGACTGGCAAGTTCTTGGGTGGAGATCATTCACATGATCTTCCTGATACCTTGAACTGAAATTGGCAGGGATTAAATTTGGGATTTTCTGCATGGCAAGCATATGCTTTGCCATGGAGCCTGCGTATATGCTATATTTAAAAGAAATTATTAACTTGTCTTTCTCTTTCTCAAGATCAGCCTGAGCCTTTCATCTGAGGCACAAAATCCAGTTGGTGCTGTCTCCCAGCGGGTGGCGGGAAGTCAGGGGTGCTGGCAGGAAAGCAAGTGGAGCAGGGGTTCAGGCAGTGGCGGTGACATTCCTCAGCCAAAAACTACCCCCCCTCCAGGTCTCAGTAAAATTGTTAAGCGTTGACCGGACACCAGTGATAAAAAGGTTGGGGACTATTGTTCTAAGATATTACTGGTCTCTAATCTAGCTGTTCTACTGCAGACCAACACGGCTACCCTCTAAAAATAATTAACAAAATACTTTAATTTGTGATTTACTAATTTGCCACCTTCTAAATCTGCTTTATAACACATTGTTCATGGTTAGGATGATTTCTGGTTAAAATTTGTGTCTTTGCTTGTTTCACACATTTCCAGAATGTGCTTGTATAGCCTATATTGTAAGTTCCCTCTGTCCCCTCTAAAAACCATTTGCTCCCCACTCTGAGTGCTCAGAATCAAAGTCTTTTCCACAGGCAGAGGTCCACAACAAATGGCTGCCATCAGCCTGTACAGTGGCATCTAAGCAGAGTTGTGTGTGTAAAGTGCTGTCAAGTAGGGTTTTCAAGGCAAGAGATGAACAGAGATGTTTTGTCATTGCCTGCCTCTGTGCAGAGACCCCCCCTATTCTTTGGTGGTCCCCTATCCACATATTACCCCAGGTCTGACCCTGTTTAACTTGAATGTCCTACAAGGTCAGGCAAGCCTGCGCCATCCAGGTCGGAGCAAATGATGATCAAGTTGCAACCAACTTATGGCAACCGTGTAGTGTTTCCAAGGCAAGGGAGGGGGTTGGCTGTTGTCTGGCTCTGCTTAGTGACCCTGGACTTCCTTGGTGGTCTCCCACGCAAATACTAGCCTGTGCTGATCCTGCTTAGGTTCAGAGCTCTGAAAGGTTAGGCCAACCTGTAACACTCAGCCTAGGGAAGCAGAGTTATACCTGTCTTAGTCAGTTGAAGGCTGGGGTAACAACTGTGAGGGTTGTACCAAGGTACAGTTAGCCCTGAGTCAACCTGGACTTTGTGTTGAATCCACAGGACCAATGCGAAACTTAGTTATTGATACACAAAATATTTTAATGCTAACATAACAAAGAGGCTGAGCTGCAAAGTCCCCATTACAAACCTCACTTTAACCACAAGCAAACTAGGAGGTCTCTCTCAGATGCTTATTTGGGTATATGTGTTAAATGTGGGCTAGAAAGCAGAGCAGTGAAACAGCAAAAACACCCTGGGTGTGGATTCGAGCCACTGTCGGCTTTTACATTTGCAAGACAAATGCGGTAGATGGTAAGGATTGATTTCAGCTTTAAAATGTGAAACAACTTGTAGGCAAGAAGTTGAGAAATGATGTCTTGCTCATCACAGGGAGACTTGTCTTGGCAGCAGCATGTGTGAAAAGGATCTAGGAGTCTTAGTAGACCATACATTGAACATGAGTTGGCACTGTGACTTGGTGGCTAAGAAGGCAAATGGGATTTTGGGCTGTATCAAACGGAGTATCGTGTCCAGATCACAGGGGGTGAAGGTACCGCTTTACTCTGCTCTGGCTCGGCCTCACTTGGAGTACTGTGTTAAGTTTTGGGCACCCCAGTTGAAGAGGGTTGTAGACAAACTGGAGCGTGTCCGGAGGAGGGCAACAAGGATGGTGAGGGGTTTGGAGACCAAGACGTAGGAGGAAATGTTGGGGGAGCTTCGTCTGTTTAACCTGGAGAGGAGATGACTGAGAGGGGATTTGATAACCATCTTCAAGTATTTAAAGCTGCCATTTGGAGGATGGAGCAGAGTTATTCTCAACCTTCCTAATGCCGTGACCCTTTAATACAGTTCTTCAACCATAAAATGATGCAAGTGTTCTTTCACAGAAATTAAACCAGAACAGACCAATGGCATGAAGTTCCATTGTTCGTAATTGTATATACATTTTTTCGGTGTTTCTGTCTCTTGTCCTGCCGAGCTGCGCCACCACCTAGAGTGCCTGGCGGGAGACTGCGCTGGATGCACTGCTGGAGCAGCTGGCGGTCAAACGCGGGCACCAGCAGGAGGAGCGGCAACAGTGGCAGCGCCCCCTCATGGCCAAGCTGCTTACCCTGCCGTGACCCCTGTGAAAGTGTTGTTCGACCCCCATGTTGAGAACCACTGGCTTAGAGACACCGGAGGCCTGCTGGGCAACTGTGGCCCATTCCCTTTTCTCTCAGAGCTCTCAGCCTCACCTCCCTCACAGGGTATCTGTTATGGGGAGAAGAAAGGAAGGTGATTTTAAACTGCTTAGAGACACCTGAGGCCTGTTAGGTGACTGCGGCTCACTCAGTTCTCTCAGAGCTCTCTCTACCCCATCTCCCTCAAGGGGAGTCTGCTATGGGGAGGGAAGGCAATTGGAAACTGCTTTGAGACACCTGAGGCCATTTGAGACTGTGGGCCATTCCCAGTTCTCTCAGACTTCTCACAGCCCCACATCCCTCACAGGTTGTCTCTTGTGTTTGTAAACCACTTTGAGACTCCTTTTTGTAGTAAACAGCAGGGTACAAAAATCCAGCTCTTCTTCTAAGGGGCAACAGTGAAAGAAGCATGTGAGCACATAACATTTTATCAACAGTAAAAAAATGGAGACAGAAGGAGCAGGGTGGACACCGGTGAACTGTGACTACCCCATGTAGAGCAGGGGGACATTTCAGTGACTGTGGTCTAATTCACACAAGAAGGGAAATGAGGTTGAACGCAGAATGGGGAGGAATTGGCTGCCATGTAATCTCCCCCTAAGAAGAGTCTCCAGTCTGATTTTCCCTTCACATATCTGAGGACATGGCTCTGGAAAGCTCATCTGTAACCACTATGCCACAATTCCCAAAGGTCAGTCCTCTCCCACACTCAACTATCATTCCACACTACAGGTTCTTAACACCCATCTCACCACACCCATGCCCTCATTCACCATACTACAACCCCCCCATACAACACACAGAGCCGTATGGAAGGGTGGTATATAAATCTAAAATAAATAAAATAAATATTCAACCTCATGCCCTTGCAAACTGGACAACCTGCCCCTCTACTCTTCCCAATGCCAAGCTCTCTCTAACTTAATCACTCCCCCCTCCCCCAGTGCCCGTTGTATCAGCTACAACATGCTTTAATTCTAATACCTTGAATAAAAGTTTGTTGGTGTTAAGGGTGCCACTGGATTTGTTCTGTTGCTTCAGACCAACACAGCTACCCAGTGAGGCACTAAAACCCACACTAAACAATGAACTAGCACCTGTTGTACTACAGCAACCAATGGGCTACTGTTAAATAAATCCCAGAAACACCTGGTGCTTAATCAAGTGTTAGTTTATACAAAAACATCAGCGATTGAGAGGTGCTCAGTTTACATAATGGAAGAGTAGGTCTTCAGCCATATCATTGCAGAATGAAGGTTTCCCCACCATACAGGTACACTTAACTATGGTGCAGACTTGAAGTTGTTATGAGGTGTTTGGTAGATCTCACAGAAAAGCTAGTTTCTTAAATTACATGACCCCTACATTATTCTCCCTTTCTGTACCTGGCTGATGAATACCTGAAATAACAATTGTGGTCCTTGAGTGAAAATACAACAAACTCAAGAGTGGCAGCCATGTTGTACTTTCTGTTGGGACCAACTGAAATTTCACAAAGGAATGAGGGTTTTCAGTTTCCTCGGAATTCTTCAGGCTAGGTGTTCACAAAAAACATGTGCCAAATGGAAGAAAGATGTTATCAAAATATTTGACAGTCTACTTGGTGAAGAATTTGTGGAAATTAAAAGCTGGTGTGCTTCTTGTTGATTTGATTCTCATACAAGGTCGGTATGGGATAGTGGCCAACTAGGTTCTAGAATACTTGGCTTCAATACCTCCCTCGACCACAAACAATCTCCTCACTCTACCACAAAAAAAACAGTTAGATTGGGCAACTTTAAGTTGGGAGGTACTTGGATCCTGAGGAGGGAAAGGGGAGGGGCCTCGGAGGGGCATAATGCCTATGTCCACCTTCCAAAATTGCCACTTTCTCCAGGAGAACTGGTCTCTGTAACTTGAAGATCAGTGGTAGTAATTCTGGTAGTACTTCAGGTCCCAGCTGGTGGTTGAAAACTAGCATCCTGAGCTGCTCTTTGGAAAAAACAGTATGTGTGAAAATGTATTATGGATTATGGTGCAGTTCCTTTTTGATCCTCTTTTCCTGTAATGGGCCAATACATTCCCCACTTGAATTATTCTGTTTACTCTGCTTTATATACTCCTTTTATATCAAAGTAATCAGCCTTGATTGATTCTCAAAATCATATGCTACTATGCTGACATCCATAAAATAATGAAGAACCAATTCCAGTCACTGTGAGGAGACCCTGTCCAAGAGCAGCACATCAAACCTTTGACAAAACAAGAGAGCTCAAAACATGCCACTTGAACAGAGGCAAGCAAGGAGAAACCAATGAACTTGCAGTTTCTGTTCACTGCAAGAGCTCATTGTGCCTAGTGTTAATGAAGCCCCAAGGTTCCTTTGAGGTATGACTAAGTTTGTGGTTCTTTAAACTTCCGTGGACTTTGCCATTACTGGTTAGAACCATGCTGTGGAGAGCACTCAAGATGCTATTTTGAATATGTGAATACTGTGGCTATGAGATTACATACCGTGTGCTGATGTATCAGGTGTGGCATCTAACCACCGATTGAGATGAAGCCCTGGTTCCTGGAGCATAAGTTGGTGTGTGCAAGTTGTTTTGCTTAACTGGTTAAATTGCAAATTTCTTGTGCTGTTTAGAAAAAAAAAACCAGGAGTTTTTGTTTTTGTCTACTCATAATTTTCTCTTTACTTTTACTTCTAGAGACATGAGGAATGACATCTTCTTTGGCCTACTGTGTCAGAATTTGAGCACACATCTCTTTCCCCCTCTCTCCCAACCCTTGTACCAGTGCTAATCGAATCCCACTGGTACAGAGGATGGTGGGTAGGGTGATGCAGAGATAAAGCAGCTCCGAGCCTCTCCTCCTCCCATCTCCAAATCCGATAACATCTGAACCAGAGAGCAAATCTGCCTGCTGCACCCCTCTTCCTCCAACCAGTATTGTGAAAACTGATAATACCCTTCTGCTTAGCGATGACCTATGAACTGTGATGCTTCCAGTTAGGGTTCTTCCCTGCTTGTTTGAAGAATACCTTCTGTTCCCACTTCAGATTGTATTTGTGAGCCAAATAAAGTGTCTATACCTGCTGTAACACAGGTAGACTTCCGCTTATTAGAAGCACAGAAACATCCCTGGTTTGGGATGCAGAGACATGGATTGTGCTTGGGAAGAACAGCTGGATAAACTGACCCATTTCCCTCACTGGAAAAGTGGGCCCCTGCCCTGCAAAGACACTGATAGTCAGGAACAAGATGATCCATGTGGCCCCTGTGATGCAGGCACTGCCTACTCAAAACTACATCCTGGTGACAATAGCAAGGGGACTGCCTTGGGTGAGTTAAGATCTGCTGGCACAGTGACCGTGATCTGGGTCCAGCCAAGCTGGTATCACTACCTACACGCAAGGGCCCCTTGGCACAAATTGCTCCAGGAATGCTTTAAACTGCCAGTCAGTTTCTGGGCTCAGCCAGAATTGATAGGGAGCTTGTGGCAGGGGCTAGGAGTGGGGCAGTGAGATAATATGTTCCCTGTAGATTATTGGTGAGAAGGGAGCAGGTTAAGAACCTGGGAAGTTTCTCTAGGCAGTATCACCACAATCCGATTAGCAAGCTTAGGGCTTGGTTTGGCCACCTCGGCGATCACCAATGTCCGAAGCAGTACGTAGGAGGCCAGCGCCACGGCATGGAGAGCTGTGGTGCTGGCCTTCTAGGTGCCGCCTCGGGCTTCGGTGATCACCAAGGAGTCTGAACTGAGCCCAAGGGCACATCCCAACATTTGACTTAGTGCATCAACTAAAATTTAATTTCCATTGTTATTGCTCCAAGGACTGTGAAATTCTTCCTTTTAACTCTGCATTTTAAGGGGCTTTCTCATTCCATCTGGGATCAGAAAGACATTCAGTCAACCATTGATCCTTGTTGTTGTTGTTCTTCTGTGACAGTACTGCCCCTCCCCCCCTACATGCAATTTGATGCCTGCTAGCCAGCCTTACCTGGTCTCTGCTGAAGCAAAAACATTCTATGTAGCAATTGTTGATCTTTTAAGATCCTGGTCTAGAAGATCTTTCGTTTTTTTGCATCCAGCCTGACAAAAAGTGCTGGGGAGCTCAAAAGCTTGTACACTTTTGTTGAGTTATTTTGAGTGGCTGTAATCAAAGGTCTTGCATGACTTCTGTTTTTGTTTTTAAGAAGCATGTCAGAACAAGGTGCTTTCACACATGCTTAGTAATGGACTTTAGCAAGCGTTTGCAAGTAGATTTTGTCATTTTGCACAGCAAAATCCAGTGGCAAAATTGATTGAAAGTTCATTATTTAATACATCCAATGAAATATGTAAAATTCTGGTTTGCTCTGTCCTTAGAGGTAGCCATGCTGGTCAGTTGTAGCAAAGCATTTGAGGAAGTTAACTCTTACATGGGAAAGGGTGTCCTGGTGTGAATGTTGTTAGTTTTTAAGGCATCACTGGACTACTGTTTTGTTCTGTTCCTTGTCTTTGATATCCCTATGTTAACACATGGTGAACACTCCAAGCTCCTTACTCCTGTATCTACAGGCCTACCAGGATCTTTTCCACTACACCTTGCAATTTAATTGCATCATAGAGCAGGCCTCTTGGAAAGCTGGCTGTTTTAACTTGTGCTTTTCAGACTGCTGTCTTGCCTGAAGGCCATTGGATTCAATAAAGAGCAAAGGAAAACAATTTGGAGTAGGAGCTGCTTCTAATGTTCTAGCTTGGCACTGCTGAGAAAAGTTCCTTCTGCAGGTCCCTGAGCAGCTGGGACAGAGAGCTGTGATTTCTAAGGCTCAGCATGGGTTTTGCAAGAACAAGTCATGTCAGACCAACCGTATTTCTTTTTTTGCTGGATCAGGGGAATGCAGTGGACATAGTTTATCTGGATTCCATGTGATATTCTTGTTGATGAGCTGGTAAAATGCAGTATGGATCCTAATTCTGTCAGGTGGATCGATAACTGGTTGACTGATCATACCCAAAGGGGTACTTGTTAATGGTTCAGCATCCTCTTGGAGAAGAAGGGATCTGGCCTGGGGCCTGTGTTGTTCAACATAAATGATTTGGATGAGGGATTAGAGGGGATACTTAGTAAATTTGCAGACGATACTAAACAGGGAGGGGTAGCAAACACAACCGAAGACAGAATTAGAATGCAGGATGATCTTGATCGGCTCGAGTGCTGGTCTGAAATGAAATTCAATAGGGACAAATGTAAAGTTCTGCAATTAGGTAGGAAAAACCATTTACATCAATATAGGATGGGGAGACTTGTCTTGGCAGTAGAATGTGCGAAAAGGATCTAGTAGTAGACCACACATTGAACATGAGTCAACAGTGTGTATTTTGTGCTGTATCAAATGAAGTATTGTGTCCAGATCATGGGCGGTGATGCTCTGCTCTGGTTCAGCCTCACTTGGGAGTACTGTGTTCAGTTTCGGACACCCCAGTTGAAGAGGGATGTAGTCGAACTGGAGCGTGTCCAGAGGAGAGCAACAAAGATGGTGAGGGGTTTGGAGACCAAGACGTATGAGGAAAGGTTGGGGGAGCTTGGTCTGTTTAGCCTGGAGAGGAGATGACTGAGAAGGGATCTGATAAGCATCTTCAAGTATTTAAATGGGTGCCATGTGGAGGATGGAGCAGAGTTGTTCTCTCTTGCCCCTGAGGGACAGACCAGATCCAATGGGATGAAATTAATTCAAAATAAATGCTGTCTAAACATCCAGAAGAAGTTCCTGACAGTGGTTTCTCAGTGGAACAGGCTTTCTTGGGAGGTAGTGGGTTCCCCATCTATGGAAATTTTTAAACAGAGGCTGGATAGCCATCTGACAGAGGCTGATTCTGGGAAGATTCAAGGGGTGTTAGGTGACAGTGAATGAGCGATAGGGTTGTGAGTGTCCTGCATAGTGCAGGGGGCTGGACTAGATGACCCAGGATATCCCTTCCAACTTCTATGCAGGTGTTAGAGAATAGACAGTCTGTATTTCATTGTTAGCCATACATCTAGTAGTAGCAGTAGAATTTGTTTGTATATCTCCATAGGCCTAACCATAAAAACCATAGAATATGAAACAACATGCAAAATACAGAAATTCAAGAGCCTGCCTCAACAATGACAGCTTTGGCTCTCATTTTCCTTACAGCTAAAGAGAATAATGTAACAGTGTCAACATGGTCAGATAGGAGGTAGATTCAAGTGGGTAGCCATGTTGGTCTGAAGTAGCACAACAAAAATAGAGTCCAATAGCACCTATGATCATAGAATCATCGAGTTGGAAGGGACCTCCTGGGTCATCTAGTCCAAAGATTTGTTGGTGCTATTGGACTCTGTTGAGAAAAGAGATTATCTTTTCAGCTACAGAACCACATAAAATCTCATCAAGAAATTTGGTCCTGGATTGAGCGTAAAGTAAACAACCTACAACTAGTATGTTAGCCTAGATAAGTATGTGGGGCCCTAGCATGTGAATAATCCAAATCACAATTATCGGCTGATAGAAATTTATTTTCATCTATGCCTTACCTTTCTCCCAAGTGGAGACAGAGTGGCCTTCATTTTCAATTTTATTCTCACCCCAAACTTGTGAGGTAGGCTAGGTTGAGATCCTAGCCCTACTGCATTAAACTGGCTCTTGTAATAAGGCATATATAAAAAGGTCATATGATAAAGTAATGCAAAGAGAACCACATATGAACTTCTGTTCTCCCAAACCTTCACTCTTAAAGTGAGAAGTGTTGAGACTGAAGTCTAGCAGGTCATTATGCTCAATGAACTCTGATTCATCCTTCTGTGCCCCTTTGGGCATGGGAGGGAGGCATTCTGCACATGCACAGAAGCACTTGTATTTTATACCTCTTGAAATTGGATCTTGGGGCAGAGCGCTGTGTATTGCATGGGTGAGCCATGATGAATGTGGGCTAAATTAAGCAATGTGTTCATCTGACAAACAAGCCTTTTCCTAGGCTTGGCTGTTTTTGATCTCTTGTTATGCAGTGCCACCCAGAGGCCTGTTCTATGAATTGTATCAGGATAATTGAGAAATCAGGAATCATAGAATCATAGAGTTGGAAGGGGTCATACAGGCCATCTAGTCCAACCCCCTGCTCAACGCAGGATCAGCCCTAAGCATCCTAAAGCATCCAAGAAAAGTGTGTATCCAACCTTTGCTTGAAGACTGCCAGTGAGGGGGAGCTCACCACCTCCTTAGGCAGCTTATTCCACTGCTGAACTACTCTGACTGTGAATTTTTTTCCTGATATCTAGCCTATATCGTTGTACTTGTAGTTTAAACCCATTACTGCGTGTCCTCTCCTCTGCAGCCAACAGAAACAGTATCCTGCCCTCCTCCAAGTGACAACCTTTCAAATACTTAAAGAGGGCTATCGTGTCCCCTCTCAACCTCCTTTTCTCCAGGCTAAACATTCCCAAGTCCCTCAACCTATCTTCATAGGGCTTGGTCCCTTGGCCCCAGATCATCCTCGTCGCTCTCCTCTGTACCCTTTCAATTTTATCTACGTCCTTCTTGAAGTGGAGGAAAGAAAAGTAGAGCAGGGGCTCAGGCGGCAGCAGCGATGTCTCTCGGCAAAAGACTACCCCCCCCCCCGGGTCTCAGTAAAATTCTCAAGCGTTGACCGGTCCCCAGTGATAAAAAGGTTGGGGACTACTGTTCTAGAGTATTTGCCAGTCCTCCCAATTTGGTGTCATCTGCAAACCTGCCTGTAGGGCAGGCTTTTTCAACCACGTCATGTCAACCCCCCAATGGCCAATAATGAACCTGGAGGAAATGGAAAGGGGGGGGGCAGGTAGTTGTGTGTACGCAGCTATGCTTCCCTATTCTGCATGATCACGCCAGTTCTGGGGTTCCTCAAAGTCTAAAGAATGTTTCAGGGGTTTCTGAACAGTAAAAAGTAGATGGACCAGTGGTGTGACTTAGTATAAGACAATTTCCTGTGCTCATGTCAAAAGGGGACAGACTAGAGGGGCCTAATCCTCGTTCAGTGACTTTAGGCAGTAGGGGGCGATATGTTGTAGGGGAATTTACTCCCTTAGGCCTCTTTCACTACACTCCTATCTCTAAAGGCAGAAAGAATCTGCTTTCTCCCCAACTGTACTGCCTCGCCTGTGTTCCCTCTTTGTTGACACCACATTTACTTCACATTTACGTCCCTTAGGGTTGCCAGGTTCAGGTTGGAAAAAATCTATAGATTATTGAGGCAATGGAGCCTAAAAACAGTGGGGTTTGGGGAGAGGCCTCAATGGCGTCTAATGCCACAGAGGCCATCTTCCAGAGTGGTCATTTTATCCAGGGCCATTTTATGAGGGACTGCACGACTTTAATGTAGGGACTGCACGACTTTTATGAGGGACTGCACGACTTTAATGTAGCAGAAGGCTTACAAATTGTAATCGCTACAAATTTGCAGTTCCACAAGACGTCACACACAATCTGCAACACTCCTGAAACAGTCCCGCAAAAAGCGATTCGTTGTAGCGCTTAAAGGGAAATCAGGAAAAGTGGATTCACCCTCCGAAAAGCACTACACTCTTGCAAACAATCTGCAACACTAGCGAAAAAGACCTGTGTGTTCCGATTGTTGCGGTTCCAACAAAGTCCCTCCCCCTAGCTCTCTCCTCCGAACTTCCGGAGAAGTGATCGCCATTTTTTTCCCCTCAGAGCGAGCAAAAAACAAAGAACCAGCGAGGCTTCTCTGGCTACAGTCCCTCCACAAAAGTGCTTTAAAGCTCCCCTAAGTCACCAAGCACAACACAGCCCCATTTGCAAGTTCCCTTTATTTTCGGCCGAAAATCGCGCCCGTGTGGGGGGGATTTTTTTTTCACTCGGGGGAGTGTGGTAACGATGACTCGCTAGCTCACACGCCAGCTAGATGGGTCTCTCCGTTAGGAGGAATCAAGGCATATTCGTTGCAACGTGTGTTTTTCTTTTTTTTAAATAACCTGTTCTTAAAGGGAAAGGGGCTTTTCGGGCGCATGATAACAACTGCCCATTGGCTGTTCATTTGATTGACGGCCAGGGGCGGGACAAAGAACAGAAAAAATCGCTTCTTTTCTAGCGATTTTTTGCGAGACCGGAAATCTGTGGGAAACGATTGAAACGCTACTGGATTCCACTACAAATGGAGGTATGCGTAACGCCGAGATAGCACTTTTAAAAATAGCGTTTCCGCTTTGTGGAACCAATTGGCAACATTGGTCCTTGTGCGGAAACACCCTGATTCCTGTGAGCCTGTAAATCAGTTACAATCCCAGGAGATTTCCAGCCACCACCTGGAGGCTGGCAACCCAGCCAGCTGCAATAAACCAGAAGAATAAATTCTTGAAGATAACTGAATTAAGTTACTTGACACATATTCCATAACCAAATGTGTATGTTCACTCTCCATTCTGAAACTTTCAGTTGGTAAAACTGAGGACAGGGGACATGTTTCATTTTGATTTACGTTCAGGGCCTTAGGTGTTGAATTCTACTGCCCCTGAGCTGCCTTTCAAAGACCATTTTTGTCTGAAATGCAGTATAAAAATGAAGGGTATCACACTGGCTCCTTTGGAATGCTGTAAATCAGACTTAACGATACTGAAAAAAAGATAACACCTGTCAGGAAAGTACTTCCATAATTGAAATAACAAGCAAAACACAGCTGCAAATTCACATCTGTAAATGTTCTCTATATTCTCCAGAAAAGTCTTCAGAAAGGTCACTGCTGGGCAGCAGCTTCTACAGGAAGTAATCAGATTCAAAGTAGCTGTGAGATTCCATTTTCCTTTCATAATACCAGTTTTCTGTCTAATCCATTAGCTGACTCTTATTTATAAAAGCTCGTACCACAGTAACCTGATTGGGTTAGGTTCACAAGTGCAGCCAAACGAGTGTCAGATTGGAGAGGAGTCTAGCTTTGAATGTTCTTCTGAATGAATAATGCAAACAGAAAAATAAGCACATACCAGTTAGTGTACATAATCTTCCAAATATTTGGAAGGCATCCAGTTGTGCCCAGAGCACCTGAGTTTGGGCAGTGGAGCTGTAAGTAGACCACACTGTGCTGTTGTGGGTGCCACTAATGGAGGCAAAAGCTGTGACAGTTCTGTGGAGGCTGGCTCAGCATCAACTGTCAGTAGCACAGGCAGAAGCTCTGGAGCCTCTTTGTCTATTCGGGTGTAGCCTCTTAACCCAGCGGAAGCCCAATTGGAACTGGAAAGGGTAAACTGCTAAATGTGTGTTTGTGTGTTTGTGTGTGTGTAAGAAAAGCCAAGGCATTTGCTGAGGTTGAAGGGCACCTGAATCAGGAATCATGGAGTCCTGAAGAAAAAATATATACTTGCCACATTTCTACAGAGAAATTCTGTCCTGACCCACTTTGCTTTCAGCTGGTTCTAGATTACCTGAGTGATGCTCCTCTAGTAACACAGAAGCTACATGGGAGGGACTTGTAAAGTGCACACTGTCAATCTGAAATATCTTTATCCTGCTGTCCTAATGATTTCAATGGGCTACTTGATAGTATGTGTGCTAAAGAATACAGCCTTCATGGGTGAAGGCCTTCAGTATAAAGGGAAGTCTGGCCATCATGGTCGCATGATAAGGTGGCTCCTCAAAGAGGGGGGGGGGGGCTATCTCAGGGAATAAGGGGCTTGCCAATTTTTTATGAGAAAGAAAGGCCATCCTATATCCTTCCCACCCATCTCTGTCCCATTGTTTGCTTGGCTTAGAAAGTCCCTTCAGAACAGAAATTACTCAGAAGCAAATGCTCTTGATTCCCAGAAAATGATGGTCAGGAAGCACTCTTTAAATACATCCTACTAGCACCCTTCCCACACACAGTCCCAAATCCTGGCTGATTTAGTGCTTAACCATTTCACTATTTAGCTTGAAATTCACTTTAGAAAATGCTGAGGGCAATCTTATGACAATGCTGCAAATATGGCATCTAGGTACAGCAGTATGCAGCAAGAAATTATCCCCTCCCCTCCCCCCACCCCACCCCACCCCCCAAAAAAACAAATTTGCAGGATTTATTCCGTTTTCTGGTCACTCTTTAAATTTGGTAGGCATTATCAATGAAATTTAAACCTCCTTTTTATCCTCCACAGAGATGGGCAATTCTAAAATCATTTTTGCACCCTCAGTCAAAAGTGCCTAAATATTTGTCAAACATTAGGTGGGAGGCACATGTGAAAAGGATCTGGGGGTCTTAGTAGACCATACACTTGAGTCAGCATAGAATTATAGAATAATAGAGTTGGAAGGGACATCATGAGTCATCAAGTCCAACCCCCTGCACTATGCAGGACACTCACATCTCTATTGCTCATCCACTGTAATCTGCCACCCCCTTGAGCCTTCACAGAATCAGCCTCTCAGGCTAGATAGCCATCTGACGTTGTTTAAAAATTTCCAAAGATGGAGAACCCACCACCTCCTGAGGAAGCCTGTTCCACTGAGAAACCACTGTTAACAGTCAGGAACTTCTTCCTGATGTTTGATGGAATTTCTTTTGAATTAATTTCATCCCATTGGTTCTGGTCCATAGCTGGCACTTTCCTGAAATATTCTTAGGCTTTCAGAAACCCCAGAATTGGCGCAAAAAACCATCCCCTAAAAGCACAACAACACAATGACCAAAAACAGATAAAAAGAACAACAGCGATTAAACCCAATTTACCCGGTTCCAGAAAAACTAGCTCCCCGGGGAGGCAAAAGAGGAGGAGTCGATAGTACTCAGCAACCAATTAGATGTCCCAGGGGAGTCCCCATTCTCTCCTGGCAGCCCGGCCTCAACCATCGACCTGGCGGAAGAGCTCCGACTTGCAGGCCATGCGGAAGGCTGAAAGCTCCAGCAACGACCTTAGCTCTTCCGAGAGCTCATTCCACAAGGTAGGGGCCAGGACTGAAAAGACCCTGGTTGAGGCCAGTTATGCTTCCCGGGGGCCAGGAATGACCAATAGATTTAACCCTGCAGAGCTCAAGGTCCTATGGGGGCATAGGGTGAAAGTCGGTTCCTCAAGTATGTGGGTCCCAAACCACATAGGGCCTTAAAGGTCAATACCAGAACCTTGAACCGGATCCGGGCAGCAACCGTAACCAATGCAGCTGCCTCAGCACAGGCTGGATATGGGCCCTCCACAGTGTTCCTGTGAGGACCCTAGCAGCTGCATTTTGGACCAATTGCAATTGTTGTTAAAACAGCAGTTAAATGCATATCGCACAAGAAGCCAGAAAAAAGCTCAAAATGGCTCTCAGACGAAACTATAAGAATAGCTCAATGTAGAAAAACAGCAAAAGCTACAGTCAAAAGGGAGGAAGCAAGAAAATTAAATGCGGATTTCAAAGGGCAGGAAACCAAGAAGCCATTGGACGTACACCATTTTGGTGACACTGACTGGTTCAAAACAGAGAAAAGAGTGCGCCAAGGTTGTATTCTGTCCCCCTCCCTGTTTAATTTGTATGTTGAGATCATTGGGGTTTTTTGCTTAAAACACTCTTGTCTCTAACATTTTCCTTCAGTTATGAGGGTGGGCAGAGATTGGGGGGCCTCACAAGTGGAAAAGTCTAGGCCAGACTGTGGCCCTCCAGATGTCCATGGACTACAATTCCCATGAGCCCATGCCAGTGAATGCTGGCAGGAACTCATGGGAATTGTAGTCCATGGACATCTGGAGGGCTACAGTTTGACTACCCCTGGCCTAGGCCCTCTCTGCATCTAAATCCGACACTGGCTCTGAAAGAATTATGACTGGCCCAAGGTCACCCAGCTGGCTGCATGTGGAGGAGGTGTTGGGAATCAATCCAGACTTTCCAGATTAGAGGCCACAACTATACCAAGGTGGCATGTAGCACATTCATTCTCTATGCACAGTCACAGTGCCAGGCTTAGATGCTAATCCAAAAGTTTAACTGCTGCAACAAACGGGATTCTGTGACATCTAAGCAAGGAGGTACCATTTTAGCTAACTATAACAAATAGATAGTACTATGTAGTTTTTGTTTGTTTGTTTGTTTACTATATTTATTATATTTATATACCGCCCTCCCCAAAGGCACCGAATCTAACTAAACCAATTAGCAAAATAATGCCCCCCTACATCATGGCTATTAAATATATCAGGACAACCTTGTGATACATTAATTAAGCTTTTTGGTCTTTTTGGTAAACATCAAAAAATACAGCAGGTCAACCCTTCACAGTACTCAGAGTATCTTGACATTTTTGTTTTTATGTTAGGACTTCCTTCAGGAGGAAAATGCTTCCTCATCTCAGACTGACCAGAAGGGAGAATATTTTGCGCAAGGCATGCATATTGGTGAGTTTCCTGTGACTCAAAAGATTTTGGTTCTTGTGCCAAGAATAAATATTTATCCACTGGATGCAGCTGATATGTGATGTTGTGACCTGCTTCCTCATTGTTCTGGGAAGTGCCACAGGAACGTGCACTCAACCAGAATACTAAAAGGATACAGGAAGCGTGACTGGGAGCACAGCACTAAGAGCTGATGCTGAGTGTATAGTAAGCAGGACCTCACTCTCAGGGCCATTCCGCATGACTTAAATGTAGCAGAAGTCCTACCTTTGGTAAACACTACTAATTCAACATTTCACATGACGTCATATACAATCTGCAACACGCCTGCAACACTCCCACAAAAATTGCTTCGTTGTAGCGCTTTTCGGGAAATCAGGAAAAGTGGATTCCCCCTGAAAAAACTGCTACACTTCTGAGCACAAGCTGCAACACATCAGCGAAAGACATGTGTGTTCTCAATGTAGCGGTAGAAAGAAAGTCCCTCCTCTGCTCTTGCCCCGAACTTCTGGAGAAGCGATCGCCATTTTTTCCCCCTTAGACCGGTGAAAGCAACGAACGGGCGAGGCTTCTCCGGCTAAAGTCCGTCCACAGAAGTGCTTAAGAGTAAAACAAAGCTCCCTACTGCAAGTGTCTTTAAAGTTCCCAAGCACAATACAGCCCCCTGTTCGACACTGGCCGTAATTTCGGCCACAAATCGCGCCCATTGGGAGGGGATTATTTTTTTACTTGAAAATCGTGTAAATGATTAAGCACCAGCTCCTATGCAAGCAAAAAAGGTCTTTCTGAGACAATGAATGAACACATATTCGTTGCTACTGGTGTTTTCGTCTTTTTAAAAAACAGTTTTTAAAGGGAACGGGCCTTTTCGGGAGCACGAACACAACAGTTCATTGGCTGTTCTATTTGATTGACGGCCAGGGGTGGGAAGAAGCGTGGAAAAATATCGCTTCCTTTGTTGCGATTCCAGCGAGACCAGAAACATGTGAGGAATGAATACAACGCTACTGGGACTTCAATATTCTACTAGAATTAAAGGTATGCGGAATGACGAAATTTCACTATTAAATCTAGTGTTTCTGCATACTGAAAACATTCAGCAAAATGGGGAAAGCCCCTCACTTTTGCCATAAATCATAGAATCATAGAGTTGGAAGGGGCCATACAGGCCATCTAGTCCAACCCCCTGCTCTACGCAGGATCAGCCCTAAGCATCCTAAAGCATCCAAGAAAAGTGTGTATCCAACCTTTGCTTGAAGACTGCCAGTGAGGGGGAGCTCACCACCTCCTTAGGCAGCCTATTCCACTGCTGAACTACTCTGACTGTGAAAATGTTTTTCCTGATATCTAGCCTATATCGTTGTACTTGTAGTTTAAACCCATTACTGCGTGTCCTTTCCTCTGCACCCAACGGGAAGAGCATTCTGCCCTCCTCCAAGTGACAGCCTTTCAAATACTTAAAGAGGGCTATCATGTCCCCTCTCAACCTCCTTTTCTCCAGGCCGAACATTCCCAAGTCCCTCAACCTATCTTCATAGGGCTTGGTCCCTTGGCCCCAGATCATTCTCGTCACTCTCCTCTGTACCCTTTCAATTTATCTACATCCTTCTTGAAGTGAGGCCTCCAGAACTGCACACAGTACTCCAGGTGTGGTCTGACCAGAGCCATATACAATGGGACTACGACATCTTGTGATTTTGATGTGATGCCCCTGTTTATACACCCCAAAACAGCATTTGCCTTTTTTACTACTGCATCACACTGCCTGCTCATGTTTAGCTTACAATCCACAAGTACCCCAAGGTCTCGTTCACACACAGTGTTAAGTAGAAGCGTATCCCCCATCCAGTAGGCATGCTTTTCATTTTTCTGACCCAGATGCAGAACTTATCTTTATTAAATTGCATCTTGTTCTCATTTGCCCATTTTTCCAATGTGTTCAGATCTCATTGAACTCTGTCTCTATCTTCTGGACTGGAGTATTTGCCAGTCCTCCCAATTTGGTGTCATCTGCAAACTTGATGAGTAGTCCCTCCACCCCCTTGTCTAGATCATTAATAAATATGTTAAAAAGTACCGGACCGAGCACCAAGCCCTGAGGTACCCCGCTACTCACCTCCAGTCTGATGAAACATCATTGACAATAACTCTTTGAGTGCGGTTCTCTAACCAATTCCCTATCCACCTTAATATCTGCTCCATTATCTTCCCCACAACAGAGGTCAGACTCACTGGTCTGTAGTTTCCCAGGTCATAATTCCTCCCTTTTTTTCACCAGGCTGCTTTAAGCAATCCCTCTCTCTCTTGGCTTCAGTTTCTAACGTGCAATCTGAGATTTGGGTAGCAAACACTGACTTGGGAAATTTCTGGAGATTGAAGGACAGTGCCTGTGGAGAGTGAATTTGGAGAGGGATTTCACCTGGAATCTATCGTACACCATTGCGTCTGCCCTCCAAAGTGGCCATTTCCCCCCCGGGGAACTGCCATGTAGCCTGAAGGTCAGCTATAATTCCTGGAGCACCCAAGGCCCCACTTGGAGACTGTCAACTCTTGGCTATAACAATAATGACCTAACTTACAGGACTGTTGTAAAGTTCAAGTGGGTAGCCATGTTGTTCTGAAGTAGTAGAACAATGTTTGAGTCCAGTGGTACCTTTAAGACCAGCAAAGTTTAATTCTGGGTGTAAGTTTTATGTACATGCACACTTCTCCAGATACAATTCATCCATTCAAAAGCTTGTACCCAGAATTAAATTTTGTTGGTCTTAATTGCAAAATTAACATGAAAGTGATGATGATAATGATAATAATACTGTTAAAGATAGTACTCTGGAGGAGACTAGCTGTGAACATAGATTCATTGAGTTGGAAGGGACCTCCTGGGTCATCTAGTCCAACCTCAAGCATTATGCAGGACACTCACAACCCTATTGCTCCTCCACTATAACCTGTCACCCCCTTGGGCTCAGAAACATTTTGGGAAGAGGTATATTACCACATAGTTTCACTGCTCAATCCTGAAAACAATATTATTAAAAATACTAATAGAAGCATAGAGTTGGAAGGAGTATACAGGTCATCTACTGCCACCCCTGCTCAATGAAGGACCAGCCTAAAGCATCCAGGATAAGTATCTGGCCAGCCGCTGCTAGAAGGCTGCCAGTGAAACCACCAGTTCACCACCAGCTCAGCTGATTCCACAGCTGAAAGACTGACTGTGAATCTCCTCTCCCCCCCCCCCCAATATCTAGCTGGTACCATTCTAGCCATAGTTTAAACCCATTATAGGGCTTTTTCCAAAGCAAAGATGGATGCTCTTCCATCAGCAGAACTATTTGGGAGAGCTGCAACCTCTACACTTGAGACTCTTTATGTTAAAAAGCTGTGGAGACAACATCCCACATTCTGCTACATTGTTCATTATATAAGGATTGGAGGTGTGCAAATGTTGTTTCTATCTTCAAGAAAGGGAAAGAGGAGGATCTGGGTAACTATGGACTCATCAGCTTGACACCTGTAGCTGGCAAAATTTTGGAACAAATCATCAAACACTCGGTCCTTGAGCAGCTGGAATTGAGAGCTGTGATTTCTAAGACTCCGCATGGGCTTTGTAAGAACATATCATGTCAGACCAACCATATCTCTTTTTTCGAGAAAGTGACTACCTTGCTGGATCAGGGGAATGCTGTGGACAGTTTATCTGGATTTCAGTAAAGCTTTTGATAAGTTTCCGCATGATATTCTTGTTGACAAGTTGGTAAAATGCGGTATGGATCCTAATTCTGTCAGGTGGGTTAATAATTGGTTGACAGATCGTACCCAGAGGGTACTTGTTAATGGTTCAGCATCTTCTTTCATCAGACTGGAAGGAGGTGAGTAGCGCAGTCCCTCAGGGCTCAGGGCTCGGTCCAGTACTTTTTAACATATTTATTAATGATCTAGATGAGGGGGTGGAGGGACTACACATCAAGTTTGCAGATGACACCAAATTGGGAGGACTGGCAAATACTCCAGAAGATAGAGACAGAGTTCAACGAGATAGAGGTAGAATGTCCTGCAAGAGAGAAAGCTTAATATCTGTCTCCCCATTCAGCATGTTGTTGTTGTTATGTGCGAAGTCGTGTCCGACCCATCGCGACCCCATGGACAATGATCCTCCAGGCCTTCCTGTCCTCTACCATTCCCCGGAGTCCATTTAAGTTTGCACCTACTGCTTCAGTGACTCCATCCATCCACCTCATTCTCTGTCGTCCCCTTCTTCTTTTGCCCTCGATCTCTCCCAGCATTAGGCTCTTCTCCAGGGAGTCCTTCCTTCTCTTGAGGTGGCCAAAATATTTGAGTTTCATCTTCAGGATCTGGCCTTCTAAAGAGCAGTCAGGGCTGATCTCCTCTAGGACTGACTGGTTTGCTCGCCTTGCAGTCCAAGGGACTCGCAAGAGTCTTCTCCAGCACCAGAGTTCAAAAGCCTCAATTCTTTGACGCTCGGCCTTCCTTATGGTCCAACTTTCGCAGCCATACATTGCAACTGGGAAGACCATAGCCTTGACTAAACGCACTTTTGTTGGCAGGGTGATGTCTCTGCTTTTTAGGATGCTGTCTAGATTTGCCATAGCTTTCCTCCCCAGGAGCAAGCGTCTTTTAATTTCTTTGCTGCAGTCCCCATCTGCAGTGATCTTGGAGCCCAGGAAAATAAAATCTGTCACTATCTCCATTTCTTCCCCTTCTATTTGCCAGGAATTGAGAGGGCCGGATGCCATGATCTTTGTTTTCTTGATGTTGAGTTTCAAACCAACTTTGGCACTCTCCTCCTTCACCCGCATCAACAGGCTCTTTAGTTCCTCTTCACTTTCTGCCATTAGAGTGGTATCATCTGCATATCTGAGGTTGTTGATATTTCTCCCTGCAATCTTGATCCCAATTTGTGACTCCTCTAATCCCGCATTTCTCATGATGTGCTCTGCATACAAGTTAAATAGGCAAGGTGACAGTATACAGCCTTGCCGAACTCCTTTCTCAATTTTGAACCAGTCAGTGATTCCATGTTCAGTTCTCACTGTTGCTTCTTGACCTGCATATAAATTTCTCAAGAGACAAATAAGATGTTCTGGTATTCCCATCTCTTTAAGAACTTGCCACAATTTGTTGTGCTCCACACAATCAAAGGCTTTAGCATAGTCAATGAAGCAGAAGTAGACGTTCTTCTGGTGCTCCCTAGCTTTCTCCATGATCCAGCGTATGTTGGCAATTTGATCTCTAGTTCCTCTGCCTCTTCGAAATCCTGCCTGTACTTCTGGAAGTTCTCGGTCCACATATTGCTGGAGCCTAGCTTGTAGGATTTTGAGCATAACTTTGCTAGCATGAGAAATTAGTGCGATGGTGCGGTAGTTTGAACATTCTTTGGCATTGCCCTTCTTTGGGATTGGAATGTAAACTGACCTTTTCCAATCCTGTGGCCATTGTTGAGTTTTCCAAATTTGCTGGCATATTGAGTGTAGCACTTTTACTGCATCGTCCTTTAAGATTTTGAATAGTTCAACTGGAATGCTGTCACTACCACTAGCTTTATTGTTGCTCAGACTTCCTAAGGCCCATTTGACTTCACATTCCAGGATGTCTGGCTCCAGGTCAGTAACTACCCCATTGTGGTCATCAGGGATGTTAAGCTCGCTCTTGTATAGTTCTTCTGTATAATTTTGCCACCTTTGTTTGATCTCTTCTGCTTCTGTGAGGTCCCTACCATTTTGGTCCCTTATCATACCCATCTTTGCATGAAACGTTCTCTTCATATCTCCAATTTTCTTGAAAAGATCTCTGGTCCTCCCCATTCTATTGTTTTCTTCTATTTGTTTGCACTGTTCATTTAAGAAGGCATTCTTATCTCTTCTAGCTTTTCTCTGGAATTCTGCATTCAATTGGGTGTATCTTTCTCTTTCTCCCTTGCCTTTCACTTCCCTTCTCTCCTTAGCTATTTGTAAAGCTTCCTCAGACAGCCATTTTGATTTCTTGCATTTCTTTTTCTTTGGGATGGTTTTAGTTGCTACCTCTTGTACAATGTTGCGAACCTCCATCCATAGTTCTTCAGGCACTCTGTCTATCAGATCTAATTCCTTAAATCTATTTGTCACCTCCACTGTGTATTCGTCAGGGATATGATTTAGTTCATACCTGAGTGGCCTAGTGCTTTTCCCTACTTTCTTCAATTTAAGCCTAAATTTTGCAACAAGAAGCTCATGATCTGAACCACAATCAGCTCCTGGTCTTGTTTTTATTGACTGGATAGAACTTTTCCATCTTTGGCTGCAGAGCACATAGTCAATCTGATTTCTGTGTTGACCGTCTGGTGATGTCCATGTGTAGAGTCGTCTCTTGGGTTGCTGGAAAAGAGTGTTTGCTATGACCATTGTATTCTCTTGACAAAATTCTACCAGCCTGTGCCCTGCTTCATTTTGTACTCCAAGGCCAAACTTGCCTGTTATCCCGGTTATCTTTTGGCTTCCTACTTTAGCATTCCAATCCCCCATGATGATAAGCACATCATTTTTGGGCGTTGCTTCTAGAAGGTGTTGTAGGGCTTCATAGAACTGATCAACTTCATCCTCTTCAGCAGCAGTGGTTGGGGCGTAGACCTGGATCACTGTGATGTTGAATGGTTTGCCTTGGATTCGAACTGAGATCATTCTGTCATTTTGGGGATTGTATCCCAAGACTGCTTTTCCTACTCTCTTATTGATTATGAATGCTACTCCATTTCTTCTGCGAGATTCTTGTCCACAGTAGTATACCTGATGGTCATCTGAATTAAATTCACCCATTCCTGTCCATTTTAGTTCACTGATTCCTAAAATGTCGATGTTCAGTCTTCTCATTTCTTGTTTAACCACGTCCAGCTTGCCTTGATTCATGGATCTGACGTTCCAGGTTCCTATGGAATAAAAATCTTTACAGCATCGGACTGTCTTTTCGCCACCAGTTACTTCCACAACTGAGCATCCTTTCGGCTTTGGCCCAGCCGCTTCATTCATTCTGGCGCTACTCGTACTAGCCGTCTGCTCATCCCCAGTAGCATATTGGACACCTTCCGACCTGAGGGGCTCATCTTCCAGCGTCATATCGTTATGCCTATTGGAACTGTCCATAGAGTTTTCATGGCAAAGATACTCGAGTGGTTTGCCATTTCCTTCTCCAGTGGATCACCTTTTGTCAGAGCTCTCTGCTATGACCTGTCCGTCTTGGGTGGCTCTTCATGGCATAGCTCATAGCTTCACTGAACTACGCAAGCCCCCTTGCCACAACAAGGCAGCGATCCTTGAAGGGGGCCATTCAGCATATTCAGCACATTCAGCATAGGCCATTCAGCATAGTGCAGTCCAAATAGGACCCACACACCTGAGAATTAGATGAGTACCAAACTCCCTTAGCACATCTAGTCAACAGGAATGTGGCAAAAGCATATGAGACATGAAAACTTTGTAACATGTGAACTGGCCCTAACTAGGAGCAGCTGCGACCTTCTCAAATAGCTGCACCATTTCGTTTCTCTCGCTCTCTCTGATCATATGGATCAAGGTGGAGGAGGAAAAAATTCCTGCAGGTGTCTCTCTTCCAAAAGCTATGCAAAGATTCAGGGGTAGCATTACCCGTGTGTGGTTTCCTTTGGAAATTAGACAGCTCTTGAGACTTATGGGGTCACTGTACTATTTCCTCTGTTAACAAATATCCAAGGATAGCGTGAGCAGAACATAAGAAACCCTCCTATATAGCAGTGAATCTCGCTACTCCATACCAGATCTCCAAAGAAAGAAAATACTCCAGAAAATATGGAATAAAAAGAAGAAAACAACAAAATAAATTCCAAAGGAGAATAAAAAATAAGAACACCAAGAAGCAGAAAAGGTTTCTGGAAACAGCACTTGAGAGAGGTATTCTTGTGAAAAGGTTCCTGTGAGAAGACAAGATGGGAGACCTATATGGAACTGTTTTACTGGCACCTTTGGGGGCTAATTTGCGGGGTGATCGGTGCTTCAGTGTGGGTTGCCAACCTCCACATGGGGGGATGGAGATCTCCTGGAATCACAATTCTTGTAAGCTTATACCCTAAAACTCATATTGGTCTCTAAAGGAGTCATAGAATAATAGAGTTGGAAGGGATCATCTTGGTTAAGAATTGCATTCTCTGATCTGGAGAGCTGGATTCAGTTGTGTTTATTAATACAGTCAATGACCAGCAAAAATATATGTACACAATTTATTACCAAATAATAAGCAAACTTTGTTGACATAAATTAATACTGTACACTAGTAACAATGGCAAATTTGATCAGTTACATAAGGTTAGCATGCATAGTGAGATAAAAAAACTTTTCCTAGAGACTAAAAAGCAATATTTTGCTATGTCACTTGAGACTGACTTATTCCTGTCTCCCAGTACAAATGTCACAGGACAATCCTCCACATGTTCCAAATAACTTTCCAAGGGCTAAAAGTGAGACAGAGTGGGGATTATTAGTTTAGAATAATAGAATGCACTTCCTGAGTCATCTAGTCCAACCCCCTGCACTATGCAGGACACTCACAACCCTATCGCTCATCCACTGTAAACTGCCATCCCCTTGAACCTTCATAGAATCAGCCTCTCCATCAGATGGCTATCCAGCCTCTGTTTAAAAATTTCCATATGGCACCCTTTTAAATACTTGAAGATGGTTATCAGATCCCCTCTCAGTTGTCTCCTCTCTAGGCTAAACAGACCAAGCTCCCCCAACTTTTCTTCATATATCTTCGTCTCCAAACCCCTCACCATCTTTGTTGCCCTCCTCTGGACACGCTCCAGTTTGTCAACATCCCTCTTCAATTGGGGTGCCCAAAACTGAACACAGTACTCCAAGTGAGGCTGAACCAGAGCAGAGTAAAGCGGTACCATCACCTCCCATGATCTGGACACGATACTCTGTGTGATATAGCCCAAAATCCCATTTGCCTTTTTAGCCACCAAGTCACACTGCTGACTCATGTTCAATGTATGGTCTACTAAGACTCCTAGATCCTTTTTGCACATGCTACTACCAAGACCAGTCTCCGAGACTGCTAAATCTCTCAGGTAAAAAGACAAAGCCATAGTTCATTGCCATATGTGAGCTGTTTTGGGGGAAGTCAGAATCCTAGAGTTGGAAGGGTAATCTTTTCCAGTCCCCTGCATAACACAGGAGATTCACAACTACCTTCCCACCCACAGTAACCCCAATTCCATGCCCAGACAATCCCTCCCCCCCAAAAAAACAACAACAACAACAACAAATCCCTGGCCAGTCTGGCCTGGAGGAAATTCACCTCCCGACCCCAAAGTGGTGATTGGAATTTTCCTGAGCATGCAAGAAAGGGCCACAAGAGCCAAGCATGGACAATCCCATCTGTCCACCCACTATAACCTGCCTAAGTGCACAGAATCAGCATTTGTCAGATGGCTCTCTAGCCTCTGCTTAAGTGGTTTTTTAAAAAAAAATACACAAGCTTAGTTCGGAGACTAAAATGGTTGGCCTTTAATAGTCAGGAAGTCAGGGAACAAAAGCTTACCTTGGTGTTTTTTAAATTATTGTCCATTCTAAGGGCTGAGAATGAGTGGGTGCACACACACACACACACACACACAACTGAAAACAGGTGATACGTTTGTTCAAGCCCTCCAAGGGGCCTCTGCCCCCAACCCCACAAATCCACAGATTGCATTGCTGGAATGCCTCACTGGAGAAATTCTCCCCATGCCAATTACGAGAATCTGCCCTGAATACAATTGACCCTCCCTTGACGTGTTCTTTTAGCTTCCTCATCCGTTTCCGCTCCTTTGTCCATCCAAACATGCATTTCTAAAGTTCAAGGGATGCTTGAATCAACACAAATATAGACAAGGTCCCAAGCTCTGGAAATAGCCACCACAATACTATTGCTGGCAAAATACGCAGGTGGTTTCTAAATGGAGGATGCAGCAAGGGAACCGCAGCTTCCTTTCTGGGGGCTGAAGTGCAACGTGTCACACTAGCACGTGAGCAGGGCATGGGACGCTGATGCAAAGGAAACACAGCCTCTGGGGTAAAAGTTATTCTGTGCCTGTGCCTCTTGATCCACTCTTTACCCCCATCCCTACCAGCCCTGAGTACCTCCTTCCGATAAACTGCACGGTTCCTCTGGACCAAAGAGTTCCCTTTTTTGTACTTGACTTTTTGTGATTCTCATCTTTGGAACTTAATCCCATGCCAGGTCGGTCATGTAGATTAGCGATCCCCAACCTGTGGGCCATGAACCACATATGGTCCTTCGACTAATTGGAGGTGGGCCCAGAAGGACGCCTTCTCCCCCCCCCTGGCCCTTTACTTCATCCCCCCCTTCGGGTGTCATTGTCTCCCA
Source organism: Paroedura picta (assembly GCF_049243985.1). Classification (NCBI taxonomy): domain Eukaryota; kingdom Metazoa; phylum Chordata; class Lepidosauria; order Squamata; family Gekkonidae; genus Paroedura; species Paroedura picta. The sequence goes on along the minus strand of NC_135384.1, from coordinate 18,023,495 downwards.
TCACTCCTAGATGGGACTATCTCGTTGCAGAGAAACAAGCTCAGGGTTCCCATTGATTTGTCATTGTCATGAGTTAAAATTTCCATGAAAATAAAATGTTCCTTATGTTCATTGTTGTGGTGTGTCTGTATCTTATTTTGAAGGGATGTTTAAACATTACCATAGTGATCAGAGAGTGTTAGGGCAGTGGTTGAGAGTAGAGGAGTAAACTACCCCCCCCCACCGGGCCTCAGTGAAAGGCGTTGAGTGGTCCCTGGTGAGTGGTCCCCGGCCTTGAGTGGTCCCTGGTGATAAAAAGGTTGGGGACCACATTGTAGATGATGCTCGATTCCCTGCCCTGCCCTGGATGGCCCAGGCTAGCCCAAGCCCATCAGATCTCAGAAAGAAAGCAGGGTCAGCTCTGGCTTGTATTTGGATAGGAAACCACTAAGGAAATCCAAGGTGGTTGAATAGAGGCAGACAATGGCAAATTACCTCTGAATGTCTGTTGTCTTGAAAACATTACAGGTTTTCTAAATTGGATATAACAGCATGTACCACCACCAAAGTTACCCTATTGCAGTTCAGTGAAACAAGGCAATTTAATTGGCATATTAGACCAAACTGTTTGGCCAGTTACACAGATCAGGTACGTGAATGGTGCATTCTAGAGCACAAGATTTAACCACTCCATCCTCACCATTTCCCTTTCAGTCTTCCCCCTACTATGGAGCTGCTATTTTCCCCATGGGCAAATATATACTGGTACTTTTATGTAGCCTGGCCCAGGGCAAATACCAGTTACAAGCTCAGATTTGCCCCTCCAAATCACACAATCATACTACAGCCCAAATCATACTGAGATCCTCAGTATGAACAAACCTCATGGCAAATCCTAATTGTGGTTTTCTGCAAGATTGCACCAAGTTTGGCCTAAGCGTGGCTGGTTGATGTGTTTTACCATTAAGGCTTTTCCCCATTCTGGAAGGACATGGCTTTCCAGCTGTTGCTTGATTCATGGGAAAGCAGAATGTTCCAGATAGGAGAGGGAGCTCCCAGTTTTTCTTCCAAGGCTTAAACCCCATCATTTACTACTAGGGCAAAGACAGCAGACCCCTCTTCCCTACACAGATACAAAGTGTTGTGGATTTGCTAACTTGTTTATGACAAATTCTGAACTGCATTCATTCTTCACCCATATGACCAACTTTGGGGTTCCTGGTGGGAAGGGGGATTTAGCCAAATGTGGTGAAGCTGGGTTGTTGTGATCTCTGGTAGTGATACTATTTATAAACACCTGGAGCAGCTTCCTCAGTCTCCATCTCCTTTCCCTCCTCAGTTAATCTTTTTAGCCTTTATTTCCCTAGTGGCATTTCTGCCCCTTGCCTACTCTTCCTTGGAATGAAGAGATACTTGACTGGCCTTGTCTGAAGGGTTTTCTTAGGCTTTCCCCATTGCCAACATCTCCCCTGTTTGGCCTTTCACCCCCCCACCATAGCTGAAGACCAGCTGTTTCCTTCTTGACACCCTCTTTAAGCGCCGCATTGTCCTTGCTAAATCGATGTCATATTTTTTTCCGGCTCCTTCCAGCTGCTGCTGAGAATTGTAAACAGCCAAGGACAGGACAAAAACAAGCTTGTCTTCCCTCCCTTCCATGGAGGTAATGGACCATGTCATCCCACCAGAGGAGTCCAGAGAGACCTAATTCTTCACCTACAAGCCCAATGAGGATCTTTTAGGACCATTCCAGACATGACATGGCATCGAGCCCTAGTTTGCCACAGAGTATGCTCCTGGCAGGGGGCTTGCAGTCATTTCTGCCTCACTGATTTCTTGTAGGACTCACATTTCCAAACATGGGTTTGTCTCATTCACACATTATATTTGTAAGTGGCAAAGAAATCTTAAATATATAGCTAAAAATACTGAGATGGGTTTTGGACAGAAGTCAGACAATGCAGAGTTACTCCCATATAATAACAAAAATTGAGTCCAATAGCATCTTTAAGACCAACAAAGATTTATTCAGGGATTACAATGAGTTTACACTGAAGTAACTCTGTATACAATGGCACCAAAAGGGAATCAGTTATATGAAGGGAGGGGCTATTGCTCAGTAGTAGAGTTTTTGCATGCAGAAGGCCCCTGGTTCAATCTCCAACACTTCCAGTTAAAAGTAAGGGCTCAGAGGTAATGTAAATGAATCCTACCTAAGACCCTGGAGAGGCTCTGTCAATCTGAGTAGACACTACTGCCCTGGGCCCATTATGCACATATCAGATGATGCACTTTCAGTGGGCTTTTGCAACTGGATTTTCTTGCGTAGAACAGGATAATCTACTTCTAAAGTGCACTGAAAGTGCATTATCCAGCATGTGCATAATGGGCTCCAGATAGGCCTAGAATTGCCAGCTCCTCCCTGGCTTCTTGTAGGAGATGGAGGGGGTAAGGTTCCCAGATCCAGGTTGAGAAACTCCTGGAATTTTAGGGAGCCTGAGGCGGAAAGAGAACTCAGTGGATTACCCTACCATAGAATGCACTCCAAACATCCAGGGGAACTGATTGTTGTGGTCTTTGTGGCCAGTGGATGATGGGATCCTCATCCTTAGAAAACTCAATGGTCTGATCTGATATCAGACCATTTCAAGTGTTCAGATCTCTGCCTAATTTTTCAGTGCCCTTTTCTTGGAAATGCACAAGGAGAGAAGTTCACAAATGGCAGTTGAGTGGGGTTTCCTTGGGTTAATCTGCCTAACATGGTCAATCATATCAAGAGTCATTAGAGCTCAGAGCTAAGAATTGTCCACAGATGATAGCTGGGAACTACAGGATCCAGCAGCCTTGCTGAAGTCAGTGAGAGATCTCCAAGGTCCCCCTCGGCACGCTACCTTAATTTCTGTGATGGAAGAAAAGTAGAATATAAATGTCATATGAAATAATTACTTCTTATACAGAGATGCTTGAACACATGAAGAATATATTTCCCTTCCTTACTGAGTACCCTGTGCAGAAATATTGGTATGTATCCAAACGTTGCTTCCAGGCATTCTTGTCACTATTCTTTTAAAAAATTGGTAGTTGAACTTAGTGGTGGCTATATCTGAACTTTTAAAGAGCTTTTAGAAATCGATTGGAATCTGTGATCTCCATTTTGTCCAGTTTGATTTTGAGTGTTTTTTACACGGTTCCCATTTCCTGATTAACTTTATCCCATTTTCCTGATTCTCAGTCTCCCCACCCCCATGACTGCTACTCCCGGCTGTGAGTTTTGTGTTTTCAGGCACATCCCTTGCTAAAACTCCCATCAACCAAAGGTGTGAGTCAGCCCTTGAAACATGAGCAGCTGACCCAAGAGCCCACTTCTTCAGCACGTCCCCACAGCTAAGAATAAGCCAGACTGGGAAGGGGGAGGGGAGGAAAGGGTTATCCTGGCTTTCAAATCCTGTCAGGTTTCTTCCAGAAGAATCCCATCGGTCTGATCTGAAAAGGCTTCATCCGGGCTGGCAAGATCTGCACCTTAAAACACATTTAGTTGTGGGGGACAGAGGACATGCCACGGTAGAAGACAACTGGGGTACCAGTGTGTCTTTCATAACAGGATGGGAGCTTGCAAGGAATTACTGAAGTGAGAGGCAAATTGAAATCTCCCCCCCCCCACATTCCCTTTTCAAAAATTTTGGGAGCTCTCATAGGGTACTGAGTAGGCTGACCCCCTGCCCTCTTAACATTCTGGCACTTTTTCAGTCTGCATCAATCTGAGGTGTTTTTTTTTTAAAGATATGTTTATTTTTTCTTTTGGCTTATTTACAAAATTGTATTTTCCCCTGTATACTAGGAAGCCCCCAGATGGATTTTGTTGTTTTCAGTTCATTATCATGTAACTGGTGCCAGCCATTAGTTGATATAGCTGTAGGCTGGGGACTTACAAGGAATCACAGGAAGTGAGAACAATTTGGAAATCCCATCCATCAAAAATCCCCCCAGGCCTGTATGGCCTTCAGAAGGCTAATTTCTCCTTCCTCATTTTGGCCCTTTCTTTGTCGCTCAGACACCCTCAACATTCCATTCCTTCTGATGTCTTTTTAGTCCATCTGATAATTAAAAAAAAAAAGAAACCTTTAGTCATATTTTTCTGCATAGTTGGAGAGTCTCCCAAGGTGGAAGGGCCCCTTCCCAGAGCGGTCAACATCAGTATAGGGCTAGCCAGTTAACTGTTAACTGTTAAGGTGATTTTAAAGAGGGAGAAGAACTCTGAACTGGTACTCAGGAGGGGGCTATCCATGTTTCACCTGTTTCTATGGAAAGAAGCGGGTGAGGGTCTACTATTTCCAATTGAGAGTTCTTCACCCTGTTCTAAATCAGTCTAGCCCCCAGATCATCCTCATCACTCTGCTCTGCACCTTCTCAGTTTTGTCCACATCCTTTTTGAAGTGACATCTCCAGAACTACACACAGGACCCCAGGTTCAGTCTGACCAATGTGGTCTACAGCGGGGCTATGACATCTAGGGATTTTGATGTGATGCCTCTGTTGATATAGCCCAAGTCTGCATTTGCCTTCTTTACCAGTGCTAATATTCAGCCTGTGGTCCACAAGTACCCCAAGATGGTGTTCACACACACTGCTACCCAGAAGTCTATTTCCCATCCAGTATACATGTGACTCTGCTCTGGTTCGGCCTCACTTGGAGTATTGTGTTCAGTTTTAGTCACCCCAATTGAAGATGGATATTAACAAACTGGAATGTGTCCAGAGGAGGGCAACAAAGATGGTGAGGGGTTTGGAGACCAAGATGTATGAAGAAAGGTTGATGGAGCTTGGTCTGTTTAGCCTGGAGAGGAGACGACTGAGAGGGGATCTGATAACCATCTTCAAGTATTTAAAAGGGTGCTATATGGAGGATGGAGCAGAATTGTTCTGTCTTGCCCCAGAGGGACAGACCAGAACCAATGGGATGAAATTAATTCAAAAGAAATTCCATCGGAAGAAGTTCCTGGCAGTTAGAGTGGTTCCTGAGTGGAACAGGCATCCTCGGGAGGTGGTGGGTTCTCCATCTTTGGACATTTTTAAACAGAGGCTAGATAGCCATCTGATGGAGAGGCTGATTCTGTGAAGGCTCAAGGAGGTGGCAGGTGACAGTGGATGAGCAATTGGGATGTGAGTGTCCTGCATAGTGCAGGAGGTTGGACTAGATGACCCAGGAGGTCCCTTCCATCTCTATTATTCTATGATTCTATGTCTCATTTTTGTGACCCAGATGTAGAATTTTGCATTTATTCTTATGGAATTACAACTTGTTCTCATTTGCCCATGTATCCAGTATGTTCAGATCTCATTTTAGGGTGTTTGCTACTTCTCCCAATTTGGCGTCATATGCAAATTTAATGAGTAGTCTCTTCACCTTATCATCCAGACCACTGATAAAAAAGTCGGAAACTACTGGACCCAGTACTGAGCCCTGTGGCACCCCACTGCTCACCTTCTTCCAATCTGTTGAAACACCATTAACAACCGTTCTTTGGGTGCAGCTCTCTAACCAGTTCCCTATCCACCTATCTGAAAATCCAGCCTGCAGTCCTCTAGTTCAGGGGTAGTCAACCTGTGGTCCTCCAGATGTCCATGGACTACAATTCCCATGAGCCCCTGCCAGTGTTTGCTGGCAGGGTCTCATGGGAATTGTAGTCCATGAACATCTGGAGGACCACAGGTTTGACTACCCCTGCTCTAGTTTACCCATCAGAACATCATTTCCTTTATTTATAACCCAGCTTTTCCTCAATGGGAACCCAAAGTGGTTTACATCCTCCTTCTCTCTTCCGCTTTGTCTGCATAATGTCCCCATTGTGTAGCTTAGGCTGAGTGTGAACGGCAGGCCCATGGTCAACAAGCAAGCTTCCATGGCAAAGTGAAGATTCACACCTCGGTCTTGCAGATTCTAGTGCAGCACTTTAACCATGCCACCACACTGGCTCCTGGGGTACTGGGAGGTGGAATCCATCCCTTTTTTTCCTGGTGGGCACAGCTGTTTATCCACCTAAGATATTCCACAAAGCACTCCAAACATCCCCACCTCACCTATCTTCTTTGCTAACCACATGCATGTAAATAAACTGATTAAAAAAACAAACAAAGAAAAAGTGAACCTTTCCCCCTCTGAATCATTGAAAACTCTAGCTGTGTCTTAGAGTATCTTTTGGAATGGAATTTTTGTGCTGAAGAGAATGGATGGACTGGGGAGAATATGCATGCTTGTATGCCCAAAGTGAGAGAGAAATCAGGATGTAGGAAGAGTAGAGTTGGTGTGTATTTGTGTGTACGTGTGAGTGTGCATGTGTAGGTGTGTATGTGCGCCTGAAAGTCAGAGAGCTCCACAGGGAGGCAGGTGCACTGAACAGGAGGGAAGAGACCCAAGTGGTGTCAGAACGGATGCCTGTGTTCCTTATGAGTCAGTGTGACTCTGTGCATGGCAGAATACATGAAAGGCAGCTGGGGGTGGGGTGGGGAAAAGACACCGGCATCCTAGGGAGGGAGCTCTCCCCCCATCCTGTCTGGTGAAGGCTTCCCTCCATGGCTCCTCCTCCTGAATAGTGAGAATATAAACCACACTCCACAGCCTGTCTTGACACAAGCAGCTACTGCTGGACAGAGACTTTTGCCGAAGAGAACTCAACTTGAAGAGAACTCAACTTGAACAGAAGCGCTGGGAATCTCAGGTGGGTCAGTCTCACATGAGACACACCTGGTTTTTCTGGGGAATGCAGTGGGGTTTTCATTGAGCTGATAGGCTGGGTCTGAAGGGATCCTCATATTTTCTCGGATGAACATTGGTATTACCCACCTGCATGGCAATGTGGCACATGGATAGGTGGTTACAAAAACAGGAGAGAGCAGGGATGAATGTGTACTCGTTAAACTGGTCTTACTGAGTCAGGCCTTTGGTCTGTTAATGTCAGTCTTGTCTATTCTGACTGGAAGTAGATTTCCAGGGTCTTTTTCATCACCTGCAATCTGATTCTTTTCTTTTTAATGTGAGATATCAAGGAGTGAACTGGGGACCTTCTGCATGCAAAGCACATGTTCTGCTCCTGAGCCATGGCAACATCCCAAACATGTAATCTGCATTTGATTAACAAATGGCCACTTTCTGAAGGAGAAGCAGAACTGCAAGCTCCCTAAAAGCTATGTGGTGGTAGTGAGGCTGTTACACCTCATGAAATTCACCTGGCTTGGACCAAGGCGAGGGCTTTTTTGGCCTTGCCCCCCCCCCCAGTGGAATGAGCTCCCAGAAGAGCTGAGGGCCCTGATGGAGCTACTTCAGTTCTGCAGGGCCTGCAAGACAGAGCTCTTCTGCCAGGTGTTTGGTTGAGGCCAGGACGTGTCTCTCATATCTGCCTGGGCACATTTGACATCTGGGGCAGAAATTTGGTGGCTTGGTAGGGGGTGGGTGTTGGAAGATGGTTCACGGTGGGGGGGGGGATTTTTTTTTTTTTTACTACAGTACAGTTTTTTTTATTTTATTTTTTATTTATGTTGTAAGCTGCCATTGCCTACCAGGTCTAGGAGCAGTGGCATAAATGTTTAATAAAAATAAATAAATAATATGTATTTATTACAAAGTGATATCACCACACCAGACTTTCTGATGTCCAGGAGTGGAGTGTTATGGTTCTTCACAATGAGAGGGAGAAAGGCAACCTTCCCATGTCCTGAGATAGTCTTGTGATTCAGATAAATTGAAAACTGTGATGTGTTCGATACCTGATTAATCTGTGCCTCTTTTTCTCCAACTCAGAATCATGGACCCCAGATGCATCCTTGTATTGCTCTGTCTTCTGACAACATCCTTTTGTCAGCCTTGGAAGATCTGGTGGAAGCCAGACAGGTAAAGCTGATGGGCAGGAGATTTGGAACTGGATATGACAGAGGAGGAGGGTGAGGTGGAAAAAGGAAAGCAAGGGTTCCTTCCCTAATGCCCTAATTATATGGCTTTCACACAGTTCTAACTGAGCCCCCCCCCTCTCTCTTCCAGGAGGCAGCCTCCACCTGTTGCCTCTTTCTTGGAACATCTCCAGAAGATCCATGGAGTGGCAGATGACAAAGTCCCTCAGGAACTTGGATTGGAGGCAGGGGAAAGGCCCCCTTGGTGGGCACCATCAGCAAGTAACCAACTCAACCTAGTTAGGAGGTAAGTGGCAATGTGTGGTGGTATGCAAGGGAGGACTGGGCATGTGAGAAACAGGTGCCTTTCCCTTAGACAAGACTAAAGGTTCTAAAGGCCAAACCAGGCATGATCTGTGATCAGGTTCAGCTGTAGAAACCAACTGTGAGAAGGGGATGATGAGGTTCATAGCTGGAGTAAGTGTGCAGAGTTACTCCTGTATGATCTTTCCTCTAAAAATCTAGAGGTAGATTGGGGTACTTGTGGATTGTTTGGGGTACTTGTGGATTGTAAACTAAACATGAGCAGGCAGTGTGATGCAGCGGTAAAAAAGGCAAATGCCATTTTGGGCTGTATCAGCAGTGGCATCACATCAAAATCACAAGATGTCATAGTCCCATTGTATACGGCACTGGTCAGACCACACCTGGAGTACTGTGTGCAGTTCTGGAGGCCTCACTTCAAGAAGGACGTAGATAAAATTGAAAGGGTACAGAGGAGAGCGACGAAGATGATCTTGGGCCAAGGGACCAAGCCCTATGAAGATAGGTTGAGGGACTTGGGAATGTTCAGCCTGGAGAAAAGGAGGTTGAGAGGGGACATGATAGCCCTCTTTAAGTATTTGAAAGGTTGTCACTTGGAGGAGGGCAGGATGCTGTTTCCGTTGGGTGCAGAAGACAGGGACGTGCAGTAATGGGTTTAAACTTCAAGTACAACGATATAGGCTAGATATCAGAGAAAAGTTTTTCACAGTCAGAGTAGTTCAGCAGTGGAACAGGCTGCCTAAGGAGGTGGTGAGCTCCCCCTCACTGGCAGTCTTCAAGCAAAGGTTGGATACACACTTTTCTTGGATGCTTTAGGATGCTTAGGGCTAATCCTGCTTTGAGCAGGGGGTTGGACTAGATGGCCTGTATGGCCCCTTCCAACTCTATGATTCTGTGATTCTATCCTTCCCACTACTTAATGCACTATACCAACAGGCACAATACGAAGGACCTGTCTTTTCCCCTTGCCACTTATTAATGTGACTGGAGACATTTATGACTGAGTTAGTGGCAAAGCATAAGCTCTGCATCCCCAGTGCTGTGGCACTGATCCATATTGCCTTCTCCTTGCAACTGTGTCATTCCCCCCCCCCCCATAAATTACATGTCCGAGGAAATTCTTGCCTATTCCCAGCATCAAGAGCTTTACAACCTTTGGATAAACACCTGCTCAGGGTACCTGGCTTCAAAAAGGTGACAGTGGCCCCAGCCAGGGCCAGGGCCCTAGCTCCAGCCTGGTGCAATGAGCTCCTGGACGAGATCAGGGCCCTGTGGCCCTTAACCAGCTCTGCAGGGCCTGTAAGATGGAGCTGTTCCACTCAGCTTATGATCAAGTCCCTTAATAACATCCACCAAGGTAGCTGGCCTCACTGCTGGGAGGACGAGGAGAACCAGAAGATCAGTTCCCTGTTAAAGAACTCCCCTGCCTGGGAATTTTAGTTGGGATTGTTTTGTACTAATTGTAAATGTTTTAAAAAGTTTTAAATGTGCATGTTGATTTTACTGCTGTCACCTACCTCGAGGAACTCAGAAGGACAGATTAGAATTAAAAATGATGATGATGTGTAGTTTGGCCCTTTAAATCACTAGATCTCACTCCTCTTTCAAAGAACACTTCCTCATTTTCTGTAACCTGATAGATTTTGTATAGCTCTAGAATAGATAACTGTTTGGTCCAGGAGAACTCAGTCCTTCCCAGGGAATCCAGGAGTCCACTCTCTTTTCTTTTTATGGCTCTAACCTAGTTACTCTTCAACACAGATCTACGATATAAAATATATTGAAATCAAGCTTTTGCATGATTAGCACTCCTTCACACCATTCTTGGAATGTAAATCTCTGCTTTAGAGCAAGATGTTGTGAAGTACTAGATTGGATATTCAAATATTGGATATTCAAATATTATAACATTTATTTCCTTCTCCTCCATACAAATACTTCCTGCCATTCTTCCCCACCCCGCACACACACACACACACTCCACAAGGCTGTTGTGCTTTTAATCTCTACCCAACAGGGAGAAAGTTTGCTGGATTTTCTGGGCATGAAGTGATTTGTCAGCAGTTTTCTTAACTGAATTGTTTGTGAACTCTGGGGCCTGACTTAAATGATGAATGAAACAGATTTTCAGTTAGATCCTACCAGCTTTCCCACTCTATCTCCCTTCTGTGTCAACATTCCTTATGCTGACGCTAAGCTCCATTGCATATTTCCAAGTACAATAGCATGTCTACTTCTTTACTAAGTCTCCTGTCTGCCTGGATTTAGATTATGTTACACAGGCAGCAGTCCCAAGACAATCCAAACATTCATTAGGATCCCAATCTTCTTGTTTGGTTGAAGGCTCCCCAGAATTGAATTTGCTGAGTCACATATTCATGGTACTAAAACCAGTCCACCTCATGAGAAGGAAGGACTCCCTGGAGAAGAGCATAATGCTGGGAGCGATTGAAGGCAAAAGAAGAAGGGGACAACAGAGAATGAGGTGGCTGGATGGAGTCCATGAAGCAGTCGGTGCAAACTTAAATGGACTCTGGGGAATGGTAGAGGACAGGAAGGCCTGGAGGATCATTGTCCATGGGGTCGCAATGGGTTGGACAAGACTTTGCACCTAACAACAACAACAACAAAACCAGTCCAACACTGGTCTGTGGTCTAAGTGTTCAGACTTAGACCTGTTTTCTCCTAGAGACAGCTAGGCACTGTATTAGTATTGGTGTTATTTATTGCATTTTCTACCCACCCCGAGACTCCAGAGCTCCTCAAAGTCTGTTTTTCACCCACAGCTCTATGACCAGTCACCGCCTTCCTCGCCACCTACTGGCTTCACCTCCCATGCGTGGATGCCACCTTGGAACTTGCCAAATCCAGAACCTTGCCAATCTCCTCTATCGTTATGGGGGCAACAACCAGAAAGATGAGTCCAGAAAGAACAACAAGGGAGCAACTGATCCCATGGGCTATGGCCGCAGGAAACGTTGGGCAGTTGGAGTGCCCACTTAAGAACCCATCTGGATTAAGAAAGTATTGGCATTAACAAAATTGGGCCCTGAGCTTCCAGAGGGGCCTGCAGAACTGATTGAATGACCAACAGCTCTTGGAGGTTCTGCTCCAGAAAGAGCAATGGGCATCGACAGAAGCTTTCTTGGTGAAGTGGGGAGCTGGGTTCTTGACTTGAGAATGGGGGAGGTCCTGATTTGGGCTGCTGACATCCATTCCAAATTCCAAAAGCATGCAGATGTCAGAGTAGGAATCACTGTGCCCATGCATTGCTCCCAGGCACATATCCATCTGTTGCTGTGCAAAGAGTTGCATTTGTTGCAAAAAAGCCAGCCCACCACTGGGGCAGTGGTCAAGGTACAGAAGAAAGCTACAGAAAAAAAGGATGGCAGGATTCCTAGAACAACAGTGGAACATGTCAACATTGTGGACAACTGTATTACCCTCTAAAGACATTGTAGACAGAGTGGATGAGCAGAGGAGTAGAAACAGAAGTGCCTAAGGCTTGTGGGTCTATTTACTTCATTTGTACATATGGATTCATTTGAGAGATGATTGTTAGTAAAGAGATTTATAGATTTGGAATCTTTAATGGTGTATCTATCTCGGGAGAATGTTCTGTGTGCAGGAGAGAGGAAGGAAGAGAGACTGGCCTTTGTTTATCTTCCCTGCCCTCAGTTTTATTTCAAAGCCACACATCTTCTAGGCAACCTAGACTTCTTGCTGTCAGTCCTGGCACATGTCGAGACAGGACCCAGTCTCATGTTGAATCTGGAATGTGGTATGTGTCACACGTGTAGACTTGAAACTGTTTGACTAATTGGGTGAGCACCCTGTTGCAACCAAGAGGGATTCTTCCTTAAGACTTGGGCATTCCAAACAAGAACAGAATGGAAATCTGGGAAGGTTGTCATGTTAAGGGTTCTTCAGTGAAACAGCCAGGACTCTTGTGACAGTTGAAAGACTAATGAATTTATTGTGGCATCAACTTTCACAAGTCCACTTCGGCAGAATCATGAAGTATTATGTGCCGTTTGAAAAGAAAGGTATGCATGAAACTAGAAACAACAGAAAAGCAGGGAATAGGTAGGAAGTTATTATGAAGTAAGGCCCAAAGAGCTCTGCATCTGCATGTGTGTGCCAAGCGGCATGCCAGCACCACCTCTCCCTCCCCACACCATAGCGCTGGCTGCTTCGGCCTGGAATGGCTGCTTTGGACACTGAAGTACACAACCCTAGACTGTCTATTGGGGGAGAGGAAGGGAAAGGTGTATGTAAACTACTCTGGGACTCCTTCAGGTAGTGAAAAGCAGGGTATAAGAAACCTGCTCTTCTTCTTCTCTCATGTCATAACAAATTTCCCAGCCACGAGACTCTCTCTGTTGTTCTGACAGAATGGAATGACACATTGCATACGTTGGCTTAGCTACTTGACACTTGACTTGTCTAAATGACATTTACACAGCATGCTCAGATGAGGTTAAAAATATGCCACATGCCTTAATTGGTCTAACAGAACAAAGCTTATATTAAGAATAAAATGTGCCTTTACAAACTGCTATTGTATAGTAGTGCATCTAAAATTTTGGTCTAAATGACCATAAATAAATCAACGAAGAATAAAACGTGGTTGGTCTTAAAGGTGCCACTGGACTCAAACGTTGTTCTGCTGCTTCAGGCCAACATAACTACCCACCTGAATCTATCTTAATCGATATAGTATCAGATAAATCAGAAACATATTATTACAGTTGTCAACTAGCCTGGAGAAAAATACCCTGTCCCTTTAACAGGCTTAATAGGATGCTGTTTATCAGGTGACATTATTTGCCTCCATGCCATAAAAAGCTTCCATTGCCTGCCTAGGGTCAAGACTGCTGTGCACAGAGAGACCTCAGGGTTACCAGCTTCAAAGTGAAGAACTACACCCACGTCAAACCATGAGCTAGCATTCTCTCAGCCCCACCTCCCTCACGGGGAGTCTCTTATGGGGAGAGGAAGGGAAGGCGATTGTAAACTCCTTTGAGACACCTGAGACCTGCTGGGTCACTGCGGCCCATTCCCAGTTCTCTCAGACCTCTCACAGTCCCATATCCCTCACAGGTTGTCTATTGTGGAGAGATGAAGGAAAAAGGTGTTTGTAAACCACTTTGAGACTCCTTTGGGTAGTAAACAGCAGGGTACAAAAATCCAGCTCTTCTTCTAAGGGGCAACAGTGAAAGAAGCATGTGAGCACATAACATTTTATCAACAGTAAAAAATGGAGCAGGGTAAACAGACACCTGTTTACTGTGACTACCCCATGTGTATTAGGGCAGAGGGACATTTCGGTGTCTGTGGGCTAATTCACACAAGAATAGAAATGAGGTTGAACGCAGAATGGGGAGGAATTGGCTGCCATGTAATCTCCCCTAAGAAGAGTCTCCAGTCTGATTTTCCCCTTCACATATCTGAAGACATGGCTGTTGAAAGCTCAACTGTAACCACTATGCCACAATTCCCAAAGGTCAGTCCTCTCCCACACTCAACTAACATTCCATTTCTCCACTCCCACATTTGTCACCATGCCACCCCCACCCCCACCCCCCACACACACACATTCAACCCCATGCCCTTACAGACTGGACCACCCCTCCCCTTACTCTTCCCACTGCCAAGCTCCAGCGCCCTTTGTTCTAAAACCTACAAAGTCTCGAGTGCCCGTCCATGCCACAACCCTCTGCAATCACACACCCTCATGCCCAGCCACACAACCACAACCCAAACAACACACCCATGCACCCACATGTCCTTCCAGAATCAACAACTCCTGACTTACTTTTACCACCCCCACACTCTAGCGCCCGTTGTATTCCTGAAGACAATGGGCTGTGCCTCTAGTAACTATATAATCCAGTTAAATACATCTACTTCCTAATGTATACGTTTCCTAGTCGTTTAGAAATTGCTGAAAGACCAACACACACAGGTTTGTGGTACTGAGACATTAGTGGGTTTACTGTGGTATCATCTTTCATCACTTGCAAGATTAGCCATATGCAATGTTTTTTTTTTAAAATGGGAATTGCATAATATTGCTAAGTTGTAGTAAATCATGCACATTCTGCTGCTCAAAGACACAGTAGTCCAAGTGAGGCCTTTACTCTGCTCTGGTTTGGCCTCATTTGGAGTACCGTGTTCAGTTTTGGGCACCCCAGTTGAAGAGGGATGTAGACAAACTGGAGCGTGTCCAGAGGTGAGCAACAAAGATGGGGGGGGGAGGGTATGGAGACCAAGACGTATGAGGAAAGGTTGGGGGAGTTTGGTCTGTTTAGCCTGGAGAGGAGACGACTGAGAGGGGTTCTGATAACCATCTTCAAGTATTTAAAAGGCTGCCATGTAGAGGATGGAGCAGAGTTGTTCTCTCTTGCCCCTGAGGGATGGAACAGATCCAATGGGATGAAATTAATCCAAAGGAAATTCCGTCTGAACATCTGGAAGAAATTCCTAACAGCGCTTTCTCAGTGGAAAAGGCTACCTCAGGAGGTGGTGGGCTCTCCATCTTTGGAAATGTTTAAAGAGAGGCTGGATAACCATCTGACGGAGAGGCTGATTCTGTGAAGGTTCAAGGGGGTGGCAGGTTACAGTGGCTGAGCGATAGGGTTGTGAGTGTCCCTTCCAACTCTGACTCTGATTCTATGATTGCTCAAATACACTTCTCCTGCTGAAATACATGTATGTGCATGTACCTACTTTGTTGCTTACAGGAACATAATCTGATGTTTAAAGTACCATACTAACTAGGGTCCATTAATACTGATGGATTTAGAATAGTCTGGTTGTTTACTATTAAAAGCCTACATAATGCAGAAATCAGCTTTGAGGATTTGACAGCATCAATATAGGTGCAATTTTTTGAATTACATCAATATTATTTTGGAATTGGACATCCCCCCCCCCCAATATTTTGAGTACAGTTGAGAGGGGGGGGGTTGGGAATGTTCAGCCTGGAGGAGAAAAAGTTGAGAGGGCACATGATAACCCTCTTTAAGTATTTGAAAGGTTGTCACTTGGAGGAGGGCAGGGAGTGGTTCCTCTTGGCAGCAGAGGTCAGGACCCACAGTAATGGGTTTAAACTAGGGCTAGATTCACAGTCAGTTTTTCAGCTGTGGAATCAGCTGAGGTGGTGGTGAACTGGTGGTGAACTGGCAGTCTTTAAGCAGTGGCTGGGCAGATACTTATCCTGGATGCTTTAGGCTGGTCTTTCATTGAGCAGAGAAGCTATGTGGTAATATACCTCTTCCCAAGACGTTTCTGAACCCACGCAGAGGCCCTTTCCTTTAACTACAGCAAACTTGATCAAACCGGGGGGGGGGGGGGGTGAGTGCCTTCCAGGCTAGAAAGCGCGACTTTGGCAGAGCCTTGATCCCCTTGGGCATCTGATTCTGAGCAATCCGGGACTCCGCACCCCTTGGCCTGGCGGAGGGGCGGGGGTCTCTCCAGCCCCCCAGGCGAGCGCCTGCAGGACGCGAAGGGAGGGGGCTGGGGCTGGGGCTGAGGCGGAGGCCGGTCGGGCTTCAGCAGCAATTTCCAGGCGCTCCGGAAGCGGCGACCATCAGCCGCGGTAAGGAAGCCGAGAGCGGCGCGAGGGATTTCGGGAAAATCCTTGTCGGGATGGAGCCGGCATGGCCAGCTGGGGGGCGCGTAAGGCGGGTCGCTCGCGGGTAGGGCAGCCGCTTGTCCGGGGAGGGCGCATGGAGAGCAGGAGGAGGAGGCGGGGGCTGGGCAATCCCCCCCAAGCGGGCTGGCAGTGAGGTGGGGGAAGCGCCCTGGGCAGGAGGATGCTCTGGGCGGGGAGATGCCCACGAACCAGCTGCAAAGTGAGTATGGTCCCGGGGGGGGGGGGGGTCGGGTCGGGGCGCCTGGCGGGCAGCCCTTAGGGTTGCCAACCTCCAGGTGGCATCTGCAGATCTCCTGCTATTATAATTGATGTTCAGGAGAAAATGGCTGCTTTGGGGGTTGTGTGTGGGTGGGCTTTATGGCATCATACCCTGTTGAAGTGCCTCCCTTCCCCAGGCTCCGCCCCCAGAATCTCCCGGTATTTCCCAACCTGGAGCTGACCTAAGTGGGCCTAAAGGAAACGGACACCAAGAAAGCCGAGGACTGGTATGGATTTTACTGTATATGAGGGAGCTGGAGGGCAACGGAGGGAAATGGGAGGTCGAAGGAGGCCCTGGTAGGTTCTTGCAGAAGCTGGGTAACGGTTTAGCACATAGGGTGCTTCCCTGGATAGATTTCCAGTTGAAGAGGTGTTACAAAAGGGCCAAGGTCCTAGCTGCCAGTCAGAAGAGATACTTATCTATCTGCCTGCCTTCTGTCAGAAGACGTTGAAGAGTTGGTTTTTATATCCTGCTTTTCGCTGCCTGAAGAAGTCCCAAAGCAGCTTACAATCGCCTGGCCTTCCTCTCCTCCCAACAGGCACCCTGTGAGATAGGTGAAGTTGAGAGAGCTCTGTGAGAACACCATCATCAGGACTGTGACTAACCCAAGGTCACTCAGCTGGCTGCATGTGGAGGAATAGGGAATCTGGTTTTCCAGATTAGAAACTGCTGCTCCTAACCACTACACCAAGCTGTTCTCCAGCCATCATCTATTATCGATCTTCTATCATTTATCTATCTAATTTTAATCCCATCCTTTCTCCAAAGACCTTTCTTCATTTATCCTCCAGACCACCCTATGAGGTAGGCTAGCCTGAGACAGTGGAACTGGCTGGCTGGTCACTCAGCAAGATTCCATAGCAATGTGCAAATTTGAATCCAGCGGCTAGTGTGTTCACACTAACCATATGAGGAAGAATGTTTTGGGCTGGTGGATTAGCAGGTGCCAGGAATGTTCGGTTGGTCAGAAGGGGAATAGTTCAGAAGGAGCAGTAGGGTCCTGGTGTAACTGGGATGGCTTAAAGCAGGCCTCTATCTGATATGTCTGGGGAGATGTATCAGCCCGTATATAAGTCCGTAGATTGGGGACCTCCAGGAAAGTCCATGGTTGCTGTGCAATGGCAAACTAACTTTGTCTTTTGCCTTGAAAACCCTACGGATCATCATAACTCAGCTGCAACTTGACAGTCTTTTCCACCCACTACCTTATATTTTATTTCCCCAGAGCTGACTGCCTAACATCACTCAGGAGGGTTCCAATGAACTTTCTTCCTGGCTTTGCTGGTGGGACAGGTAGGTAAATGGCTAGTAGCTAACTCTTGCTGGGGAGAAGGGGTCCTGTTTGGGAGGTGGGGGGAGGAATTGGTCTCTGTACAGCTTGCCACTGGGCCCAGAGGGCATCCCTGCACTGGATACTATTTATAAACCCTTCTGTGATGTTTCTGGTGAAGCTGAGAGTGATCAATGATTCACTGGCAGGAGGGAGATTTGTGTTTGGGGTGGGGGGTGTTGAGAGGTCTGGGAGGGAACAGTAAACAAGCGGATTTATTTATTTAATTAACTAATTATTGAGCCAGTTGTCAGTGGGCATTTGTTTCCAGAGGTAATCCTTATTTCTTGGCTTCCTGATGTAAAGAAAGAGGTTTGGGGCTTAATATCTATATGAATGAAATGAAAGGGCATTTCTGAAAAGGGAATCTGAGAATGTTAGAGTGCCTGGATAGGGTTTTGAACAGAAATGCTTAGGATTGCTGTCTTAGCCTTTTTAGTTTCATGTCCCCAAAGGGGCATGTATCTTCTTAAATCTAATTCTATGGAGGCAATTTAATGACCACATTTGTTGTCACTTGGAAAACTCTCCTAACCTTTGAAAATGAAAGCACTACGTGAAGAAAACCCTTTCATGAGGGGCTATTTTTCTGATAGAAATCACCTTCCTTAGCCCTCTGAACAGCATTCCTTTTATACCCTGTCTTTCTCCCCAATGGGGACACAAAATAACTTTCATTGTTCTCTCCATCTTTTTATCCATCTTTTTTTTTTCCTCGCAAGAACCCTGTGAGGTTGATTCAACTGAGAGTATGTGTTTGTGATGGTCTGGAGGCTGTCCTAGCCCCAAAACTGCCATTTAGCTGTTCCATCCCTGGGTCTATGGGAGTCCTGCTGGAATGCCAGAGGGAAGCTAGGGTTGCTGGCTCTGGTTTGGGAAACACCTGGAGACTTGGGGGTGGAGCTGGGAGTGGGCGGGATTTGGGGCAGGGAGGGACATCAGTGGAGTATATTTCTGTGGAGTCCTCCCCCCCGAAGCAGCCATTTTCTTCAGGAGAGTTGATCTCTATTGCCTGGAGATCAGCTATAATTCCAGGGGATCCTGAGGTCCCTCCTGGGGACTGGCATCCCTAGGAAGCGCAATGGCATCATGGTTATTCCTGCATAGTGCAGGGGTTGGACTAGATGATCCAGGAGGTCCCTTCCAATTCTTTGATTCTGGCAGTCTTCTTTCAGATCTGCCTCAGGGAGAAGACGGTGATAGTTTTGGGTCTATCATCAAGAGAGCAGAGGAAGCTTTGCTTGGTCGTTTGACAAGGCAGCTGAACTCTATTTCTGGAAGAGAACAGAATAGAAAGACAGCAGTTTTTTAATGCTCTGCTTTCATTACCCAAAGGAATCCCAAAGCAACTTACAAACACCCTTCCTTTCCTATCTCCACAACAGACATCCTATGAGGTAGGTGGGGCTGAGAGAGCTCTGAGAGAACTGTTCTGTAATAACAGCTGTAAGAGAACTGTGATTGGCCCAAGGCCCAATGGCTGCATGTGGAGGAGTGGGAAATCAACCTCGCTTCTCCAGATTAGCGTCCGCTGCTCTTTAACCACTGATCAGTGAAATGGCAGCCAGAGTACCAGGTTGTGAGGCCTGGCTCTGATGATGAGCAGACCTTGTACCAATCAGTCTGAGTTAGGGCTGGGTGCTTTGGCCGCCAGACAAGCATCTCTCAAACAAATAAGTGATCCACAGCTTGGCAGTGCAGAAGCTTAACTGAGTGTTTAGAGCGGCAGTTAAGAACTTTAGAAAGATCAAATTAGAAATGAGCATTTCCTGATATTTTCACAGTCAGAGTGGTTCAGCAGTGGAATAGGCTGCCTAAGGAGGTGGTGAGCTCCCCCTCACTGGCAGTCGTCAAGCAAAGGTTGGATACACACTTTTCTTGGATGCTTTAGGATGCTTTGGGCTGATCCTGCCTTGAGCAGGGGGTTGGACTAGATGGCCTGTATGGCCCCTTCCAACTCTATGATTCTATCTCACTGTTGGCAATTTTGTGGATTCAGAACAAACCAGCAAAGTACAACAGGAGGTGTGTTAACAGGCAAAGCAGCAGGTTTGTAACTCAGGAGTTATAACAAATGAGAGTCTGTGGGGGTTAATTTTGAGCTTGAAAATGCAGGGGTGAATATTCCAGACCAGATAGGGATGGGCACAAACCTAAAAGGTCCGGTTTGGGGTTCAGGGCAGCCCCTGAACTGAACCAAGTTCAATGACCTTGAACCAAACTGAGCTGGTCCAGTGGGTTTGGTTTCCCCTTTTCTCCCAGCTGTGGCTTTCCGTGGTGGGGATAAAGGGGAGGGGGGATTGCCTGGGAAGGGTTAAATGGCTGGCATCCATTTAAACTGTCTGTTTTGCTTCCTCCCTGCTAGAAGCGGCAGTGGTGGTGGTGGGAATTGTGAGAGTCCAGCTCCCAATAAGAAGACTGTTTTGAGAATCTCTTTCCCAAATACCAAAGTATGACAGCAAAAATTCCTGGATCTGACTATACTTTACAAAAGCAGCTACAATTCACACATAAGGCAAATTATTTAGGATGAAAAACAAAAAAAACCACAACAAATGACAAAAGCAGGGATACATGGGGCCATTCTGCACGACTTTAATGTAGCAGAAGTCTTACCTTTGGTAAACGCTACTAATTCAAGGTTCCGCATGACGTCGCACCCAATCTGTAACACTCCTGCAACACTCCCAAAAAAGCGCTTCGTTGTAGCGCTTTTCAGGAAATCGGGAAAAGTGGATTTCCCCCGAGAAAACCGCTACTCTTCTGCGCACAAGCTGCATCAACGAAAGGCATGTGCATTCTCAATGTAGCGGTAGAAAGAAAGTCTCTCCCCCGCTCTCGCCACTGAACTTCTGGCAAAGCGATCACCATTTTATTCCCCTTAAGACAGGGAAAGCAACGAACGTGTGAGGCTTCTCCGGCTAAAGTCCCTCCACAGAAGTGATTAAAAGTTAAACAAAGCTCCCTACCTTAAGTGTCTTTAAAGTTCCCAAGCACAATACAGCCCCTTGTTCGACACTGCACATAATTTCGGCCACAAATCTCACCCATGGGGGAGGGATTTTTTTTTTAAACTTGAGCCTGTAAACGATTAAGTGCCAGCTCCTATACCTGCGGAAAAGGTCTTTCTGATACATTGAAGGAACGAATAAGCGTTGCTACAGGTGTTTTTAAAAAAGAGTTCTTAAAGGGAAACACAAACACAACAGTTAATTGGCTGTTAAGGGGTGGGAGAAAGCGTGGAAAAATATTGCCTCCCCTATTGCGATTTCGGCGAGACCGGAAACTTATGTGTTATGAGAACAGCGCCAGTGGGAGAGCCTTTTTTCGCTAGAAACGGCTGTATGCGTTACCGCGATCTGCCGCTTTTGCCTGCAGCGCTTTTCAATAGCGCACAGATTTAGCCACATTGCTCTTTGTGCGGAATGGCCCATGGTTTTGACAGGAGTGAAACGGAAGAGTTTAATGGCTGCCAGCCATTTCAGCCAACAGAAGAAGTGTAGGAGTAGGAGCTGGTTCTTATATGCTGCTTTTCTCTACCAAGAGGTGTCTCAAAGTAGCTTACAGTCACTTTCCCTTCCCACAACAGACACCCTGTGTGGGAAGTGAGGCTGAGAGAGCCCTGATATTACTGCTTAGTCAGAACAGCTCTTATCAGTGCTGAGCCCGAAGTCACCCAGCTGGCTGCATGTGGAGGAGCAGGGAATCAAACCTGGCTCACCAGATTAGAAACTGCTGCTCTGAACCACTACACCAAGATGGCTCTCAAGGTGACAAGTAGAAACCATGCTGTTCAGTTGCTAGGAGTAATTGGCCCCAAACAGCTGAACTGGACAAAAGCCCAATGAATCTTCAGGGGAGGTGCCTTCCCCGAACATTGATTCGGGTAATCTGAACCAACCCAAATTTGTGCTGAAATTTGGAGCGTGGGGAGGGTCATGCCCATCCCAACAGACAATATTCAAAAAGCAAACCTTTGAGAATGAGGTGCAATATTGTAACTGGATGTTCTGAGTTCTGGGCTAAAGCAGACATGACTTTGAGATGGTGGGGAACAAGGATTCTGTCACTATATGAAATGGGGGGAAACTCCCCTGCTTTAGCCTGCTGCACACCTGTCTCCCTTGCCTCAGGGCTTCCTCCCACCCTCTCTTTATCCTCTTTCCATGTGCAGGGTGTGTTTTGAATGGGTACTCTACCAGCCACAGCCTCAGCCCTACTAGTGGAAACAAGTTCAACTTGTTTTGAGATAAGTTATTTGGACACAAAGATTTCCGAGAACACAGTCTTTGGCAGAAGCTAGAGCGACCAGGTGAGGGTTTCTTCTGATGTGGAGCAGATCCAAACCCTTGCCCAGGTAGGAACGGGTACGGAGCTGTAGGATCTACAGCATGGCACACTGTTGCTGGTGGCTGTGATGACAGTTGTAAATGGGATTGTAGAGGCTGCTGGCGGAATTACTTGGGGATTTTCTGAGAATTGTTTTCTTTAAGGACCAGATAATGTAGGGCTGTAATTCAAAATCTTGGGAAGAGCCGTGGGGGAGGGTCTATTGAGCAGCTGTGACAGTGAAGGGATTATGAGCCAAGATTTTACTTTCTCTATGGATAAGTGTATGGACTCCTGGTTTGGAGGGAATTCCACAGCACACAACTGATCTCTGCTTTCAGAAATGGGGTTAGCTTAGGTGACTTGTAGAAAGATGTAACTTTCTTGCAAGACTCTTGGGTTATCTGATGGGGAACAGACTCTCACAAGGGGCTGATCAGCTGAGTTCCTGTATTCCATAGTTCAGAAGGGACAAATGTAAAGTTCTGCATTTAGGTAGGAAAAACCAAATACACCAATATAAGATGGGGGAGACTTCTCTTGGCAGTAGCATGTGCGAAAAGGATCTAGGAGTCTTAGTAGACCATACATTGAACATGAGTCAGCAGTGTGACTTGGTGGCTAAAAAGGCAAATGGGATTTTGGGCTGTATCAAACGGAGTATCGTGTCCAGATCACTTTACTCTGCTCTGGTTTGGCCTCACTTGGAGTCCTGTGTTCAGTTTTGGGCACCCCAGTTGAAGAGGGATGTTGATAAACTAGAACGTGTCCAGAGGAGGGCAACAAAGATGGTGAAGGGTTTGGAGACTAAAGACATATGAAGAAAGGTTGAGGGAGCTTGGACTGTTTAGCCTAGAGAGGAGGCGACTGAGAGGGGATCTGATAACCATCTTCAAGTATTTAAAATATGGAGGATGGAACAGAATTGTTCTCTCTTGCCCCAGAGGGACAGACCAGAACGAATGGGCTGAAATTAATTCAAAAGAAACTCCATCTAATTATCCGGGAGAAGTTCCTGACAGTCAGCGTGGTTTCTCAGTGGAACAGGGTTCCTCGAGAGGTGGTGGGTTCTCCATCTTTAGACATTTTTAAACAGAGGCTAGATAGCCATCTGACGGAGAGGCTGATTTTGTGAAGGCAAAGGGGTGGAAGGTTACAGTAGGTGAGTGATTGGGATGTGAGTGTCCTGCATAGTTTGTAGTCCATGAACATCTGGACTAGATGATCCATGAGGTCCCTTCCAACTCTATTCTATGATTTTATGATTCTAAGTTTGGGGTGCAGCCCATCTCTTTCCTGGTTCTTCTGATTCTGTAATTTTGTATAATTATTTTGTATATTCATTATTTTGATTCAGTTTCCTGACTGAGAAAATGAGATTCATGAGTGGGAGGCTGATGGAAAGGTGTCTCAAGGAAAGAAAGAGATTTCGAAATCAAATTAATTTGAGAGGTTTTTTTTTCTTCAGTTCATCAACATTACTTCCTCATAGAGTAACTTTTTCACTAGTTGAGGGCCAAAGACTTGATACCAGTGAAGAACATGAATCCAGTCCAAAAGAATCCCTCGCTTCACTGTGAAGCAGAGATAATTTATGGAGGCCTGATTCTACATGCATCCACTTTCAGAGGTAAAGGTAGTAGCTGCTAGAGACTTTTTGTAACTTTTGTAACAATGTAACTTTTTGGTTGTTGCTCCTTGAATTTGGAACTCTCTCAGCATAGGTGATTATCCAGTAGCAACTTTAAAATGCTTGGTGGGTAAGAGCAAAGCTTCTAATCTGGAGCACCAGATTTGATTCCCCGCTCCTCTACATGCAGCCAACTGGATGACCTTGGGCCAGTCACTGGAGTCTCAGAATAGTCTCATCCCCACCTACCACACAGTGTGTCTGTTGTGGGAAGAGGAAGCGTAGACAACCGTAAGCCACTTCAAGACCCCTTCAGGTAGTAAAAAGCAGGGTACCAAAAACTAGCTCTTCTTCTATCAGCTGAGATTTTAATGAAACACTGAAAATAAGTTAACTGAGAGAGTTTCAGGCACTTTCGGCTACACACAAACAAAAAGTGAGGAAATATGTTGCGTCATGTTCAGCTGTAAGCAAAGACAGAGTTGCTGGTGACTAAGTTACCAGCCTTTGTTTTCCTTTAGTGTTCACTTCTAACCTGGCACAGAAATATTCTTAAATTCTGCAAGAACCAGGAATGGGACAGGGCAATATCATTGGAACAAGCCAAGCGGAGGGGTATTTGGGGGGGTATTACAGACTTTCAGCCTTTATTCTGTGCATTGAATCCTGAGCTGTTTATTGGTGCCCGATACAGTGTTTGCATAAATGTCAGCCATTCCCGGGCTGCATTAATGCTTCTAGAATGGTACTAACTAGGGCTGCCAGCTCTGGGTTGAGAGGTACCTGGGGATTCTGAGGATGGAGCCTGGGGAGGGCAGGGTTTGGGGTGGGGAGGGACTTCAGCAGGTTATAATGCAATCGGGCCCGCCCACCAGAGCAGCCATTTTTGACAGGGGAACTGATCTTTGATGTCTGGAGATCAATTGTAATAACAGATTTCCAGGTGCTACCTGGAGGCTGGGAACTGTAGCACTAGTTATGGATGATGGAGGCTTGGTGGGAAGGCCAGAGGATGGGATTGGGAGGGTATACAAGAATCCTTGGAGGTTCTTGGAAAAGGAAGTGGAGGGAATCAGGAATTACAGGAGTGGAGGCAACACATTTGGGAGTCATTTTGTGGGGGAAAGTGAGCCTTCTGCAAGCTCTCTGTGTATCCAGCTTACCAAAGCTTCTATCTGGATTCATCTGAATTTTGCAAAATTCCCGGGGTGGGAGAAGAACAGCTTGAGCAATGTAACTATAGTCGCTTGACATTTCACCTATATACCTGTGTTCCTCCCTTCCCAAACCGCTATGGAAGGCCTGGAGGTATCAGCAAAGACAGGGCGTGTGAGTGTAAGTTATTCACCTCAGTGCTTCTGGGCTTAGCAACTTCCCTATTATGGTTTATGTGACAAGTCTTTAACAGAGAAGGGCCATTATATATTCTTCGGACATTAGGTCTGGAGATCAGAACATGCTAATCTCTTCATGAGAGCCAGCTTGGTTTCGTGGTTAAGAGCAGCAGCCTCTGATCTGGAGAACTGGGTTTGATTCCCCACTCCTCCTCCACATGCAGCTAGCTGGGTGACCTTGGGCCAATAACAGTTCTCTCAGAGCTCTCTCAGCCCCATGTGTCTGTGGTGGGGAGAGCAAGGGAAGGCGAGTTTAAGTTGCTTTGTGACTCCTTCGGGTAGTGGAAAGCAAGGATCCAAAAACAACTTTTCCTCTTCTTCTGCTTCATTGAGCAGGCTGTGTAATAAACTTGGTATCACATAGCAGTTAGGACTGTAAGGCCATCCATTGTATTTGTGTGTGTGTGTGGGGGGGGGATAAAGAATGCATGTGTTTCTGGAAAGTTCTTCCAGAACTTCTAGGATGTGTCTGGCAGGGGCAGTCATCTTATTGGAGTACAAATTCCCCCTTCCCTTACACAACCCAAACTGAACCAAAACACCATTTGAAAGGAGATCACATGACCTTCCCAGCTTCATCGGCCCTGGATGACCAGGGTGCCTCACATTCTGTCCCCAGAGCCCCTCCCCACATTGCCTTGAACTGGACTCATATGGGGCTCCTGAGATTTTTACAGGTTGGGCCTCATGGTGTAAAGGTAAAGGTATCCCCTGTGCAAGCACCAAGTCATGTCTGACCCTTGGGGTGACGCCCTCTAGCGTTTTCATGGCAGACTCAATACAGGGTGGCCTTGCCAGTGCCTTCCCCAGTCATGACCGTTTACCCCCCAGCAAGCTGGGTACTCATTTTACCGACCTCGGAAGGAGGGAAGGCTGAATCAACCTTGAGCCGGCTGCTGGGATTGAACTCCCAGCCTCATGGGCAAAGCTTTCAGATGGCTGCCTTACCACTCTACGCCACAAGAGGCTCTTAGAGGTGTGGCAGTCTGTAAATCTTAATTAGGAATGGGGTTGGCAGTCTCCAGAATGCCCTTCCTGGAGCACCTTCACTCTAAGTTCTGCATCCTTCTGTGACAGGATAAAAGCTCTGTGAGGGGAAAAACTGTCCGAGGCCACACTGTCCCCTTTTTCAGTAAGCAAACAGATCAGCCTCTCTTTTCACTCTGAAAATGGTAAACAAAATTTGAATCTTGTTAAGTAGAGAATGATTTATGGGTGTCCCCCCCACTTGCCAAATTGTGCTTGAAAGAGACTGCAACAACAACATGAAATCTGTATGAACACAGTAGCTGAGGTGAAGTCCTACCTGTAGGCCCCTGACTGGCTCGAGGAAATTAGGAAATCAGCCTCTGCTGTCTGGTTGGATCAACACCAGCTGTCCATGGACAGCATCTCCTGCAGAAGACGTACCCTATAGACTCACGTATAAGCCTAGTTTTTCAGCACCTTTTTTCACACTGAAAAAGCCCTCTTCGGCTTATACACAGGTATATACGGTAGTTGAAATAAAAGCCTGCTCCAGCCAGCCAGTCGTTGCATTGCCTTTTGCAAATGTGTACTGCAGCTTGTAGGGCATCAACGGTTTGACTGAACGGTTTTTTTTTTCCTTTTGCCTTCTTCCTCTTCTTAATCACTTCTTCCAAACTATTCTTTTGGTTTCTGTGGGTGGGGTGGGGTTTGGGGGAGCTTTGGGATTTACTGTTTCTTTCTCCTAGTGTTTCTTCTTTTATCTGAGGGACAGCAGAGCAGTTCTGTCAGAGCTCTTTCAGGGTGTCTGGCATCAAGAGAGGAAGGGAAGACAACTGAGACTCCTTTGGTTAGTGAAAAGTGGGGTACAGAACCCAGCAGCTACTCATCCTCTTGACTTTTCTGTATTTGTTGGGTGGGGGGAGGCCTGTGATGATGGCGCATTTCCCACCCTCGGCTTATTTGCGAGTCAATAAGTTTGCCCAGATTTTGTGGTAAAATTAGATGCCTCGGCTTATATGCAGGTCGGCTTAGATGCAAGCACAGCTATGAAGGGATCTTCCTACAGTTTTTAAAAATGGAAATATATTATAGAGGAGGATTTTTAAAAAATCCCCCCTGGACTTCTCCCATCATCAGTAAGTCAGCACCTTGAAGCTGCCAGTCAGAAGTAGGGTCAGAGGCGGGAGGGTCTAGGAAACAAAGGGAAAGAGCAAAAAATTTAATTGATTAGAAGGATTCTGCTTGAAAACATATGTGTCCTATGTGGTTTTGTTTGTGTAAGATGTGAAAGCAAAGAGCATGGGTCAGTCTGTTAAGTGTTTGTAGGCACGAGAACTCATACCACGAATAAAATCTTGCTGGTCTTAAAGGTGCCACTAGACTCAACTTTGTTCTGCTGCTTCAGACCAACATGGCTCCCATCCTGAATCGAAAGTAAACCTTTTGTAGGAAAACATAATGTGTGAAAGGGCATATGGTGGCATCTAAATAGGTAGCAGGCTAACTGGCCTGATTTCATAAATGTAAGAGCTTGCTGCATGTTCAGAATTTCTGCACACCTTTCAAGGGTTTTGTGAACTGCTCCTCTGAGAATTAGATAACGTGGGCTGGTCCGAGCAGCTTCCTACACAAATAGATGACCTGAATTGGAGTTCTGGTTCCTCACAGTCTTTAAGGAGGAAATTCCTGTTGGACAAGCACGGTAGGTGTGGGAAGCAGCCCTATCTCCAAGCTAGCACAGTTATTGTGTTTCTAAGCCCCATTGCAATAATGTGTTTTTCTGTGTTGTATTTCCTGGTTAGCTAGTCTTACAGATCAGAATGGTATCTAAAGATTGCAGAGAGGTGACATTTATTTTAATAGTAGTAAAATGTTATTGTAATTGGCCAATTACAATCACAATATACAAATAACCATAAAAAGAAAAAACACACCATAAAATACTACAAAAAAACAAGCACATAATAATTAAAACTCTACCATTATTTCCCAATCTCAGAGACAAGTATCCATCTTACAGCATCTACGTTAAAATAAATAGAACTCTATCTGTATTTCCTTAATTTTCTATTTATTTAAATATTTATACTTCACTTTTCTTCCCAACATGGTCCCCAGCATGGTCCCAAAGCAGTTTACAATATCATTCTCCCCTCCTTCTCACAAAAGCAACCCTGCAAGGTGGGTTTGGCTGGGAGAGCATGACTGGCTCAAGGTCACCCAGTGAGCCTCCCAGACTTCCCTGTGCAAAATCTAAACCAGTTAGGATCTCCTTCTGATCTTGTCAGTGGGCAAGAGTTGATAAGAAGGCCTTGCCAAAGTTAGGAACAATATAAATCCCAAAGGCGTTTTCCATGGTGGAGGATGTGATCAGCCACCCCTAGCAAAAGGTATACAGGTCTGTTTCCCTTCTCAAAAAAAACAGGAGTCCTGGATCACAGCTTTCACTCACCTTAACCCTACAGTCATCATGTAGCAAATCTTAGCTATTTTTAAAGCTTCTGGTTGTGCAGACC